>NC_087446.1:68720687-69020687 GCF_036321535.1 Camelus dromedarius
TTTCACACACACATATCTCTCAGAACTGAGCAAGTGGAGAGACATTCGTTCATCTAGCACCAAGGGAACAAGTTGCAGGAGACACATTTTCTCTGATTTCTCAGTCTGTTTCCTAGTGCCGGTTTGAATTTCCTGCAGTTTTCACTGTAAAACCGAGTTGGAGCTAGTATCTCCCCATATATATGTATGGAATGGAGTTTGCAACTGAAAAGAAACTTTGTGTTCCCAACAAGCGTGGTGAAGGACGTCCTTCACACACACTTACCTCTCGGAACTGAGCAAGTGGCAAGACGTTCGTTCATCCAGCAGCAAGGGAACGGGTTTCAGGAGACACATTTTCTGTGGTTTCTCAGTCTGTTTCCTAGTGCCGGTTTGAAGATCCTGCCTTTTTCACTGTAAAACAGTGTTGGAGCTTGTACCTCCCCATATATATGTATGGAATGGAGTTTGCAACTGAAAAGAAACTTTCTGTTCCCAACAAGCTAGGTGAAGGACGGCTTTCACACACACTTATCTCTCAGAACTGAGCAAGTGGAGAGACGTTCGTTCATTTAGCACCAAGGGAACGGATTGCAGAGACACTATTTCTCTGATTTCTCAGTCTGTTTCCTAGTGCCGGTTTGAAGTTCCTGCAGTTTTCACTGTAAATCCGAGTTGGAGCTTGTACCTCCCCATATATATGTATGGAATGGAGTTTGCAACTGAAAAGAAACTTTGTGTTCCCAACAAGCTAGGTGAAGGACGGCTTTCACACACACTTATCTCTCAGAACTGAGCAAGTGGAGAGACGTTCGTTCATCTAGCACCAAGGGAGCGGGTTGCAGGAGACACATTTTCTCTGCTTTCTCAGTCTGTTTCCTAGTGCCGGTTTGAAGTTCCTGCAGTTTTCACTGTCAAACCGAGTTGGAGCTGGTACCTCCCCATATATATGTAAGGAATGGAGTTTGCAACTGAAAAGAAACTTGTGTTCCCAACAAGCTAGGTGAAGGACGGCTTTCACACACACTTATCTCTCAGAACTGAGCAAGTGGAGAGACGTTCGTTCATCTAGCAACAAGGGAGCGGGTTGCAGGGGACACAATTTCTCTGCTTTCTCAGTCTGTTTCCTAGTGCCGGTTTGAAGTTCCTGCAGTTTTCACTTTCAAACCGAGTTGGAGCTGGTACCTCCCCATATATATGTATGGAATGGAGTTTGCAACTGAAAAGAAACTTGTGTTCCCAACAAGCTAGGTGAAGGACGGCTTTCACACACACTTATCTCTCAGAACTGAGCAAGTGGAGAGACGTTCTTTCATCTAGCACCAAGGGAGCGCGTTGCAGGAGACACATTTTCTCTGCTATCTCAGTCTGTTTCCTAGTGCCGGTTTGAAGTTCCTGCAGTTTTCACTGTCAAACCGAGTTGGAGCTGGTACCTCCCCATATATATGTAAGGAATGGAGTTTGCAACTGAAAAGAAACTTGTGTTCCCAACAAGCTAGGTGAAGGACGGCTTTCACACACACTTATCTCTCAGAACTGAGCAAGTGGAGAGACGTTCGTTCATCTAGCAACAAGGGAGCCGGTTGCAGGAGACACATTTTCTCTGCTTTCTCAGTCTGTTTCCTAGTGCCGGTTTGAAGTTCCTGCAGTTTTCACTGTCAAACCGAGTTGGAGCTGGTACCTCCCCATATATATGTAAGGAATGGAGTTTGCAACTGAAAAGAAACTTGTGTTCCCAACAAGCTAGGTGAAGGACGGCTTTCACACACACTTATCTCTCAGAACTGAGCAAGTGGAGAGACGTTCGTTCATCTAGCACCAAGGGAGCGGGTTGCAGGAGACACATTTTCTCTGCTTTCTCAGTCTGTTTCCTAGTGCCGGTTTGAAGTTCCTGCAGTTTTCACTGTCAAACCGAGTTGGAGCTTGTACCTCCCCATATATATGTAAGGAATGGAGTTTGCAACTGAAAAAAACTTGTGTTCCCAACAAGCTAGGTGAAGGACGGCTTTCACACACACTTATCTCTCAGAACTGAGCAAGTGGAGAGACGTTCGTTCATCTAGCACAAGGGAGAGGGTTGCAGGAGACACATTTTCTCTGCTTTCTCAGTCTGTTTCCTAGTGCCGGTTTGAAGTTCCTGCAGTTTTCACTGTCAAACCGAGTTGGAGCTGGTACATCCCCATATATATGTAAGGAATGGAGTTTGCAACTGAAAAGAAACTTGTGTTCCCAACAAGCTAGGTGAAGGACGGCTTTCACACACACTTATCTCTCAGAACTGAGCAAGTGGAGAGACGTTCGTTCATCTAGCACCAAGGGAACGGGTTGCAGGAGACACTTTTTCTCTGCTTTCTCAGTATGTTTCTTGTGCCGGTTTGAAGTTCCTGCAGTTTTCACTGTGAAACGGAGTTGGAGCTGGTACCTCCCCATATATATGTATAGAATGGAGTTTGAAACTGAAAAAAATCTTTGTGTTCCCAACAAGCTAAGTGAAGGACGGCTTTCACACACACTTATCTCTCAGAACTGAGCAAGTGGAGAGACTTTCGTTCATCTAGCACCAAGGGAACGGGTTGCGGGGGACACTTTTTCTCTGCTTTCTCAGACTGTTTCCTAGTGCCGGTTTGAAGTTCCTGCTTTTTTCACTTTAAAACCGATTTGGAGCTAGTACCTCCCCATATATATGTATGGAATGGAGTTTGCAACTGAAAAGAAACTTTGTGTTCCCAACAAGCTAGGTGAAGGACGGCTTTCACACACAATTATCTCTGAGAACTGAGCAAGTGGAGAGACTTTCGTTCATATAGCACCAAGGAAACGGGTTGCAGGAGACACTTTTTCTCTGCTGTCTTAGTCTGTTTCCTAGTGCCGGTTTGAAGTTGCTGCAGTTTTCACTGTAAACCAGAGTTGGAGCTTCTACCACCACATATATATATATGGAATGGAGTTTGCAACTGAAAAGAAACTTTGTGTTCCCAACAAGCTAGGTGAAGGACGGCTTTCACACACACTTATCTCTCAGAACTGAGCAAGTGGAGAGACGTTCGTTCATTTAGCACCAAGGGAACGGATTGCAGAGACACTATTTCTCTGATTTCTCAGTCAGTTTCCTAGTGCCGGTTTGAAGTTCCTGCAGTTTTCACTGTAAAACCGAGTTGGATCTAGTACCTCCCCATATATATGTATGGATTGGAGATTGCAACTGAAAAGAAACTTTGTGTTCCCAAAAATCTAGGTGAAGAACGGCTTTCACACACACTTATATCTCAGAACTGAGCAAGTGGAGAGACGTTCTTTCATCTAGCACCAAGGGAGCGCGTTGCAGGAGACACATTTTCTCTGCTATCTCAGTCTGTTTCCTAGTGCCGGTTTGAAGTTCCTGCAGTTTTCACTGTCAAACCGAGTTGGAGCTGGTACCTCCCCATATATATGTAAGGAATGGAGTTTGCAACTGAAAAGAAACTTGTGTTCCCAACAAGCTAGGTGAAGGACGGCTTTCACACACACTTATCTCTCAGAACTGAGCAAGTGGAGAGACGTTCGTTCATCTAGCAACAAGGGAGAGGGTTGCAGGAGACACATTTTCTCTGCTTTCTCAGTCTGTTTCCTAGTGCCGGTTTGAAGTTCCTGCAGTTTTCACTGTCAAACCGAGTTGGAGCTGGTACCTCCCCATATATATGTAAGGAATGGAGTTTGCAACTGAAAAGAAACTTGTGTTCCCAACAAGCTAGGTGAAGGACGGCTTTCACACACACTTATCTCTCAGAACTGAGCAAGTGGAGAGACGTTCGTTCATCTAGCACCAAGGGAGCGGGTTGCAGGAGACACATTTTCTCTGCTTTCTCAGTCTGTTTCCTAGTGCCGGTTTGAAGTTCCTGCAGTTTTCACTGTCAAACCGAGTTGGAGCTTGTACCTCCCCATATATATGTAAGGAATGGAGTTTGCAACTGAAAAAAACTTGTGTTCCCAACAAGCTAGGTGAAGGACGGCTTTCACACACACTTATCTCTCAGAACTGAGCAAGTGGAGAGACGTTCGTTCATCTAGCACAAGGGAGAGGGTTGCAGGAGACACATTTTCTCTGCTTTCTCAGTCTGTTTCCTAGTGCCGGTTTGAAGTTCCTGCAGTTTTCACTGTCAAACCGAGTTGGAGCTGGTACATCCCCATATATATGTAAGGAATGGAGTTTGCAACTGAAAAGAAACTTGTGTTCCCAACAAGCTAGGTGAAGGACGGCTTTCACACACACTTATCTCTCAGAACTGAGCAAGTGGAGAGACGTTCGTTCATCTAGCACCAAGGGAACGGGTTGCAGGAGACACTTTTTCTCTGCTTTCTCAGTATGTTTCTTGTGCCGGTTTGAAGTTCCTGCAGTTTTCACTGTGAAACGGAGTTGGAGCTGGTACCTCCCCATATATATGTATAGAATGGAGTTTGAAACTGAAAAAAATCTTTGTGTTCCCAACAAGCTAAGTGAAGGACGGCTTTCACACACACTTATCTCTCAGAACTGAGCAAGTGGAGAGACTTTCGTTCATCTAGCACCAAGGGAACGGGTTGCGGGGGACACTTTTTCTCTGCTTTCTCAGACTGTTTCCTAGTGCCGGTTTGAAGTTCCTGCTTTTTTCACTTTAAAACCGATTTGGAGCTAGTACCTCCCCATATATATGTATGGAATGGAGTTTGCAACTGAAAAGAAACTTTGTGTTCCCAACAAGCTAGGTGAAGGACGGCTTTCACACAAAATTATCTCTGAGAACTGAGCAAGTGGAGAGACTTTCGTTCATATAGCACCAAGGGAACGGGTTGCAGGAGACACTTTTTCTCTGCTGTCTTAGTCTGTTTCCTAGTGCCGGTTTGAAGTTGCTGCAGTTTTCACTGTAAACCAGAGTTGGAGCTTCTACCACCACATATATATATATGGAATGGAGTTTGCAACTGAAAAGAAACTTTGTGTTCCCAACAAGCTAGGTGAAGGACGGCTTTCACACACACTTATCTCTCAGAACTGAGCAAGTGGAGAGACGTTCGTTCATCTAGCACCAAGGGAGCGGGTTGCAGGAGACACATTTTCTCTGATTTCTCAGTAAGTTTCCTAGTGCCGGTTTGAAGATCCTGCAGTTTTCACTGTAAAACCGAGTTGGATCTAGTACCTCCCCATATATATGTATGGAATGGAGATTGCAACTGAAAAGAAACTTTGTGTTCCCAAAAAGCTAGGTGAAGAACGGCTTTCACACACACTTATATCTCAGAACTGAGCAAGTGGAGAGACGTTCGTTCATCTAGCACCAAGTGAACGGGTTGCAGGAGACACTTTTTCTCTGCTTTCTCAGTCTGTTTCCTAGTGCCGGTTTGAAGTTCCTGCAGTTTTCACTGTAAAACCGAGTTGGAGCTTGTACCTCCCCATATATATTTATGGCATGGAGTTTGCAACTGAAAAGAAACTTTGTGTTCCCAACAAGCTAGGTGAAGGACGGCTTTCACACACACTTATATCTCAGAACTGAGCAAGTGGAGAGACGTTCGTTCATCTAGCACCAAGGGAGCGGGTTGCAGGAGACACATTTTCTCTGCTTTCTCAGTCTGTTTCCTAGTGCCGGTTTGAAGTTCCTGCAGTTTTCACTGTCAAACCGAGTTGGAGCTGGTACCTCCCCATATATATGTAAGGAATGGAGTTTGCAACTGAAAAGAAACTTGTGTTCCCAACAAGCTAGGTGAAGGACGGCTTTCACACACACTTATCTCTCAGAACTGAGCAAGTGGAGAGACGTTCGTTCATCTAGCACCAAGGGAACGGGTTGCAGGAGACACTATATCTCTGCTTACTCAGTATGTTTCCTAGTGCCGGTATGAAGTTCCTGCAGTTTTCACTGTGAAACCGAGTTGGAGCTGGTACCTCCCCATATATATGTATAGAATGGAGTTTGCAACTGAAAAGAATCTTTGTGTTAACAACAAGCTAGGTGAAGGACGGCTTTCACACACACTTATCTCTCAGAACTGAGCAAGTGGAGAGACTTTCGTTCATATAGCACCAAGGGAACGGGTTGCAGGAGACACTTTTTCTCTGCTTTCTCAGTCTGTTTCCTAGTGCCGGTTTAAAGTTCCTGCAGTTTTCACTGTCAAACCGAGTTGGAGCTGGTACCTCCCCATATATATGTAAGGAATGGAGTTTGCAACTGAAAAGAAACTTGTGTTCCCAACAAGCTAGGTGAAGGACGGCTTTCACACACACTTATCTCTCAGAACTGAGCAAGTGGAGAGACGTTCTTTCATCTAGCACCAAGGGAGCGCGTTGCAGGAGACACATTTTCTCTGCTTTCTCAGTCTGTTTCCTAGTGCCGGTTTGAAGTTCCTGCAGTTTTCACTGTCAAACCGAGTTGGAGCTGGTACCTCCCCATATATATGTAAGGAATGGAGTTTGCAACTGAAAAGAAACTTGTGTTCCCAACAAGCTAGGTGAAGGACGGCTTTCACACACACTTATCTCTCAGAACTGAGCAAGTGGAGAGACGTTCGTTCATCTAGCAACAAGGGAGCCGGTTGCAGGAGACACATTTTCTCTGCTTTCTCAGTCTGTTTCCTAGTGCCGGTTTGAAGTTCCTGCAGTTTTCACTGTCAAACCGAGTTGGAGCTGGTACCTCCCCATATATTTGTAAGGAATGGAGTTTGCAACTGAAAAGAAACTTGTGTTCCCAACAAGCTAGGTGAAGGACGGCTTTCACACACACTTATCTCTCAGAACTGAGCAAGTGGAGAGACGTTCGTTCATCTAGCACCAAGGGAACGGGTTGCAGGAGACACTTTTTCTCTGCTTTCTCAGTATGTTTCTTGTGCCGGTTTGAAGTTCCTGCAGTTTTCACTGTGAAACCGAGTTGGAGCTGGTACCTCCCCATATATATGTATAGAATGGAGTTTGAAACTGAAAAGAATCTTTGTGTTCCCAACAAGCTAAGTGAAGGACGGCTTTCACACACACTTATCTCTCAGAACTGAGCAAGTGGAGAGACTTTCGTTCATCTAGCACCAAGGGAACGGGTTGCGGGGGACACTTTTTCTCTGCTTTCTCAGTCTGTTTCCTAGTGCCGGTTTGAAGTTCCTGCTTTTTTCACTTTAAAACCGATTTGGAGCTAGTACCTCCCCATATATATGTAAGGAATGGAGTTTGCAACTGAAAAGAAAATTGTGTTCACAACAAGCTAGGTGAAGGACGGCTTTCACACACACTTATCTCTCAGAACTGAGCAAGTGGAGAGACGTTCGTTCATCTAGCAACAAGGGAGCGGGTTGCATGAGACACATATTCTCTGCTTTCTCAGTCTGTTTCCTAGTGCCGGTTTGAAGTTCCTGCAGTTTTCACTGTCAAACCGAGTTGGAGCTGGTACCTCCCCATATATATGTAAGGAATGGAGTTTGCAACTGAAAAGAAACTTGTGTTCCCAACAAGCTAGGTGAAGGACGGCTTTCACACACACTTATCTCTCAGAACTGAGCAAGTGGAGAGACGTTCGTTCATCTAGCACCAAGGGAGCGGTTTGCAGGAGACACATTTTCTCTGCTTTCTCAGTCTGTTTCCTAGTGCCGGTTTGAAGTTCCTGCAGTTTTCACTGTCAAACCGAGTTGGAGCTTGTACCTCCCCATATATATGTAAGGAATGGAGTTTGCAACTGAAAAGAAACTTGTGTTCCCAACAAGCTAGGTGAAGGACGGCTTTCACACACACTTATCTCTCAGAACTGAGCAAGTGGAGAGACGTTCGTTCATCTAGCAACAAGGGAGCGGGTTGCAGGGGACACATTTTCTCTGCTTTCTCAGTCTGTTTCCCAGTGCCGGTTTGAAGTTCCTGCAGTTTTCACTGTCAAACCGAGTTGGAGCTGGTACCTCCCCATATATATGTAAGGAATGGAGTTTGCAACTGAAAAGAAACTTGTGTTCCCAACAAGCTAGGTGAAGGACGGCTTTCACACACACTTATCTCTCAGAACTGAGCAAGTGGAGAGACGTTCGTTCATCTAGCACCAAGGGAACGGGTTGCAGGAGACACTTTTTCTCTGCTTTCTCAGTATGTTTCTTGTGCCGGTTTGAAGTTCCTGCAGTTTTCACTGTGAAACCGAGTTGGAGCTGGTACCTCCCCATATATATGTATAGAATGGAGTTTGCAACTGAAAAGAATCTTTGTGTTCCCAACAAGCTAGGTGAAGGACGGCTTTCACTCACACTTATCTCTCAGAACTGAGCAAGTGGAGAGACTTTCGTTCATCTAGCACCAAGGGAACGGGTTGCGGGAGACACTTTTTCTCTGCTTTCTCAGACTGTTTCCTAGTGCCGGTTTGAAGTTCCTGCTTTTTTCACTTTAAAACCGATTTGGAGCTAGTACCTCCCCATATATATGTATGGAACGGAGTTTGCAACTTAAAAGAAACTTTGTGTTCCCAACAAGCTAGGTGAAGGACGGCTTTCACACAAAATTATCTCTGAGAACTGAGCAAGTGGAGAGACTTTCGTTCATATAGCACCAAGGGAACGGGTTGCAGGAGACACTTTTTCTCTGCTGTCTTAGTCTGTTTCCTAGTGCCGGTTTGAAGTTGCTGCAGTTTTCACTGTAAACCAGATTTGGAGCTTCTACCACCACATATATATATATGGAATGGAGTTTGCAACTGAAAAGAAACTTTGTGTTCCCAACAAGCTAGGTGAAGGACGGCTTTCACACACACATATCTCTCAGAACTGAGCAAGTGGAGAGACGTTCGTTCATCTAGCACCAAGGGAACGGGTTGCAGGAGACACTATTTCTCTGATTTCTCAGTAAGTTTCCTAGTGCCGGTTTGAAGATCCTGCAGTTTTCACTGTAAAACCGAGTTGGATCTAGTACCTCCCCATATATATGTATGGAATGGAGATTGCAACTGAAAAGAAACTTTGTGTTCCCAAAAAGCTAGGTGAAGAACGGCTTTCACACACACTTATATCTCAGAACTGAGCAAGAGGAGAGACGTTCGTTTATCTAGCACCAAGTGAACGGGTTGCAGGAGACACTTTTTCTCTGCTTTCTCAGTCTGTTTCCTAGTGCCGGTTTGAAGTTCCTGCAGTTTTCACTGTCAAACCGAGTTGGAACTTATACCTCCCCATATATATGTAAGGAATGGAGTTTGCAACTGAAAAGAAACTTGTGTTCCCAACAAGCTAGGTGAAGGACGGCTTTCACACACACTTATCTCTCAGAACTGAGCAAGTGGAGAGACGTTCGTTCATCTAGCACCAAGGGAGCGGGTTGCAGGAGACACATTTTCTCTGCTTTCTCAGTCTGTTTCCTAGTGCCGGTTTGAAGTTCCTGCAGTTTTCACTGTCAAACCGAGTTGGAGCTGGTACCTCCCCATATATATGTAAGGAATGGAGTTTGCAACTGAAAAGAAACTTGTGTTCCCAACAACCTAGGTGAAGGACGGCTTTCACACACACTTATCTCTCAGAACTGAGCAAGTGGAGAGACGTTCGTTCATCTAGCACCAAGGGAACGGGTTGCAGGAGACACTTTTTCTCTGCTTTCTCAGTATGTTTCTTGTGCCGGTTTGAAGTTCCTGCAGTTTTCACTGTGAAACCGAGTTGGAGCTGGTACCTCCCCATATATATGTATAGAATGGAGTTTGCAACTGAAAAGAATCTTTGTGTTCCCAACAAGCTAGGTGAAGGACGGCTTTCACACACACTTATCTCTCAGAACTGAGCAAGTGGAGAGACTTTCGTTCATCTTGAACCAAGGGAACGGGTTGCGGGAGACACTTTTTCTCTGCTTTCTCAGACTGTTTCCTAGTCCCGGTTTGAAGTTCCTGCTTTTTTCACTTTAAAACCGATTTGGAGCTAGTACCTCCCCATATATATGTATGGAATGGAGTTTGCAACTGAAAAGAAACTTTGTGTTCCCAACAAGCTAGGTGAAGGACGGCTTTCACACAAAATTATCTCTGAGAACTGAGCAAGTGGAGAGACTTTCGTTCATATAGCACCAAGGGAACGGGTTGCAGGAGACACTTTTTCTCTGCTGTCTTAGTCTGTTTCCTAGTGCCGGTTTGAAGTTGCTGCAGTTTTCACTGTAAACCAGAGTTGGAGCTTCTACCACCACATATATATATATGGAATGGAGTTTGCAACTGAAAAGAAACTTTGTGTTCCCGACAAGCTAGGTGAAGGACGGCTTTCACACACACTTATCTCTCAGAACTGAGCAAGTTGAGAGACGTTCGTTCATCTAGCACCAATGGAACGGGTTGCAGGAGACACTATTTCTCTGATTTCTCAGTAAGTTTCCTAGTGCCGGTTTGAAGATCCTGCAGTTTTCACTGTAAAACCGAGTTGGATCTAGTACCTCCCCATATATATGTATGGAATGGAGATTTCAACTGAAAAGAAACTTTGTGTTCCCAAAAAGCTAGGTGAAGAACGTCTTTCACACACACTTATATCTCAGAACTGAGCAAGTGGAGAGACGTTCGTTTATCTAGCACCAAGTGAACGGGTTGCAGGAGACACTTTTTCTCTGCTTTCTCAGTCTGTTTCCTAGTGCCGGTTTGAAGTTCCTGCAGTTTTCACTGTAAAACCGAGTTGGAGCTTGTACCTCCCCATATATATTTATGGCATGGAGTTTGCAACTGAAAAGAAACTTTGTGTTCCCAACAAGCTAGGTGAAGGACGGCTTTCACACACACTTATCTCTCAGAACTGAGCAAGTGGAGAGACGTTCGTTCATCTAGCACCAAGGGAACGGGTTGCAGGAGACACTTTTTCTCTGCTTTCTCAGTCTGTTTCCTAGTGCCGGTTTGAAGTTCCTGCAGTTTTCACTGTAAAACCGAGTTGGAGCTAGTACCTCCGCATATATATGTAAGGAATGGAGTTTGCAACTGAAAAGAAAATTGTGTTCACAACAAGCTAGGTGAAGGACGGCTTTCACACACACTTATCTCTCAGAACTGAGCAAGTGGAGAGACTTTCGTTCATCTAGCACCAAGGGAACGGGTTGCGGGGGACACTTTTTCTCTGCTTTCTCAGTCTGTTTCCTAGTGCCGGTTTGAAGTTCCTGCTTTTTTCACTTTAAAACCGATTTGGAGCTAGTACCTCCCCATATATATGTAAGGAATGGAGTTTGCAACTGAAAAGAAAATTGTGTTCACAACAAGCTAGGTGAAGGACGGCTTTCACACACACTTATCTCTCAGAACTGAGCAAGTGGAGAGACGTTCGTTCATCTAGCACCAAGGGAACGGGTTGCGGGGGACACTTTTTCTCTGCTTTCTCAGTCTGTTTCCTAGTGCCGGTTTGAAGTTCCTGCTTTTTTCACTTTAAAACCGATTTGGAGCTAGTACCTCCCCATATATATGTAAGGAATGGAGTTTGCAACTGAAAAGAAAATTGTGTTCACAACAAGCTAGGTGAAGGACGGCTTTCACACACACTTATCTCTCAGAACTGAGCAAGTGGAGAGACGTTCGTTCATCTAGCAACAAGGGAGCGGGTTGCATGAGACACATATTCTCTGCTTTCTCAGTCTGTTTCCTAGTGCCGGTTTGAAGTTCCTGCAGTTTTCACTGTCAAACCGAGTTGGAGCTGGTACCTCCCCATATATATGTAAGGAATGGAGTTTGCAACTGAAAAGAAACTTGTGTTCCCAACAAGCTAGGTGAAGGACGGCTTTCACACACACTTATCTCTCAGAACTGAGCAAGTGGAGAGACGTTCGTTCATCTAGCACCAAGGGAACGGGTTGCAGGAGACACATTTTCTCTGCTTTCTCAGTCTGTTTCCTAGTGCCGGTTTGAAGTTCCTGCAGTTTTCACTGTCAAACCGAGTTGGAGCTTGTACCTCCCCATATATATGTAAGGAATGGAGTTTGCAACTGAAAAGAAACTTGTGTTCCCAACAAGCTAGGTGAAGGACGGCTTTCACACACACTTATCTCTCAGAACTGAGCAAGTGGAGAGACGTTCGTTCATCTAGCAACAAGGGAGCGGGTTGCAGGGGACACATTTTCTCTGCTTTCTCAGTCTGTTTCCCAGTGCCGGTTTGAAGTTCCTGCAGTTTTCACTGTCAAACCGAGTTGGAGCTGGTACCTCCCCATATATATGTAAGGAATGGAGTTTGCAACTGAAAAGAAACTTGTGTTCCCAACAAGCTAGGTGAAGGACGGCTTTCACACACACTTATCTCTCAGAACTGAGCAAGTGGAGAGACGTTCGTTCATCTAGCACCAAGGGAACGGGTTGCAGGAGACACTTTTTCTCTGCTTTCTCAGTATGTTTCTTGTGCCGGTTTGAAGTTCCTGCAGTTTTCACTGTGAAACCGAGTTGGAGCTGGTACCTCCCCATATATATGTATAGAATGGAGTTTGCAACTGAAAAGAATCTTTGTGTTCCCAACAAGCTAGGTGAAGGACGGCTTTCACTCACACTTATCTCTCAGAACTGAGCAAGTGGAGAGACTTTCGTTCATCTAGCACCAAGGGAACGGGTTGCGGGAGACACTTTTTCTCTGCTTTCTCAGACTGTTTCCTAGTGCCGGTTTGAAGTTCCTGCTTTTTTCACTTTAAAACCGATTTGGAGCTAGTACCTCCCCATATATATGTATGGAACGGAGTTTGCAACTTAAAAGAAACTTTGTGTTCCCAACAAGCTAGGTGAAGGACGGCTTTCACACAAAATTATCTCTGAGAACTGAGCAAGTGGAGAGACTTTCGTTCATATAGCACCAAGGGAACGGGTTGCAGGAGACACTTTTTCTCTGCTGTCTTAGTCTGTTTCCTAGTGCCGGTTTGAAGTTGCTGCAGTTTTCACTGTAAACCAGATTTGGAGCTTCTACCACCACATATATATATATGGAATGGAGTTTGCAACTGAAAAGAAACTTTGTGTTCCCAACAAGCTAGGTGAAGGACGGCTTTCACACACACTTATCTCTCAGAACTGAGCAAGTGGAGAGACGTTCGTTCATCTAGCACCAAGGGAACGGGTTGCAGGAGACACTATTTCTCTGATTTCTCAGTAAGTTTCCTAGTGCCGGTTTGAAGATCCTGCAGTTTTCACTGTAAAACCGAGTTGGATCTAGTACCTCCCCATATATATGTATGGAATGGAGATTGCAACTGAAAAGAAACTTTGTGTTCCCAAAAAGCTAGGTGAAGAACGGCTTTCACACACACTTATATCTCAGAACTGAGCAAGAGGAGAGACGTTCGTTTATCTAGCACCAAGTGAACGGGTTGCAGGAGACACTTTTTCTCTGCTTTCTCAGTCTGTTTCCTAGTGCCGGTTTGAAGTTCCTGCAGTTTTCACTGTCAAACCGAGTTGGAACTTATACCTCCCCATATATATGTAAGGAATGGAGTTTGCAACTGAAAAGAAACTTGTGTTCCCAACAAGCTAGGTGAAGGACGGCTTTCACACACACTTATCTCTCAGAACTGAGCAAGTGGAGAGACGTTCGTTCATCTAGCACCAAGGGAGCGGGTTGCAGGAGACACATTTTCTCTGCTTTCTCAGTCTGTTTCCTAGTGCCGGTTTGAAGTTCCTGCAGTTTTCACTGTCAAACCGAGTTGGAGCTGGTACCTCCCCATATATATGTAAGGAATGGAGTTTGCAACTGAAAAGAAACTTGTGTTCCCAACAACCTAGGTGAAGGACGGCTTTCACACACACTTATCTCTCAGAACTGAGCAAGTGGAGAGACGTTCGTTCATCTAGCACCAAGGGAACGGGTTGCAGGAGACACTTTTTCTCTGCTTTCTCAGTATGTTTCTTGTGCCGGTTTGAAGTTCCTGCAGTTTTCACTGTGAAACCGAGTTGGAGCTGGTACCTCCCCATATATATGTATAGAATGGAGTTTGCAACTGAAAAGAATCTTTGTGTTCCCAACAAGCTAGGTGAAGGACGGCTTTCACACACACTTATCTCTCAGAACTGAGCAAGTGGAGAGACTTTCGTTCATCTTGAACCAAGGGAACGGGTTGCGGGAGACACTTTTTCTCTGCTTTCTCAGACTGTTTCCTAGTGCCGGTTTGAAGTTCCTGCTTTTTTCACTTTAAAACCGATTTGGAGCTAGTACCTCCCCATATATATGTATGGAATGGAGTTTGCAACTGAAAAGAAACTTTGTGTTCCCAACAAGCTAGGTGAAGGACGGCTTTCACACAAAATTATCTCTGAGAACTGAGCAAGTGGAGAGACTTTCGTTCATATAGCACCAAGGGAACGGGTTGCAGGAGACACTTTTTCTCTGCTGTCTTAGTCTGTTTCCTAGTGCCGGTTTGAAGTTGCTGCAGTTTTCACTGTAAACCAGAGTTGGAGCTTCTACCACCACATATATATATATGGAATGGAGTTTGCAACTGAAAAGAAACTTTGTGTTCCCGACAAGCTAAGTGAAGGACGGCTTTCACACACACTTATCTCTCAGAACTGAGCAAGTTGAGAGACGTTCGTTCATCTAGCACCAATGGAACGGGTTGCAGGAGACACTATTTCTCTGATTTCTCAGTAAGTTTCCTAGTGCCGGTTTGAAGATCCTGCAGTTTTCACTGTAAAACCGAGTTGGATCTAGTACCTCCCCATATATATGTATGGAATGGAGATTTCAACTGAAAAGAAACTTTGTGTTCCCAAAAAGCTAGGTGAAGAACGTCTTTCACACACACTTATATCTCAGAACTGAGCAAGTGGAGAGACGTTCGTTTATCTAGCACCAAGTGAACGGGTTGCAGGAGACACTTTTTCTCTGCTTTCTCAGTCTGTTTCCTAGTGCCGGTTTGAAGTTCCTGCAGTTTTCACTGTAAAACCGAGTTGGAGCTTGTACCTCCCCATATATATTTATGGCATGGAGTTTGCAACTGAAAAGAAACTTTGTGTTCCCAACAAGCTAGGTGAAGGACGGCTTTCACACACACTTATCTCTCAGAACTGAGCAAGTGGAGAGACGTTCGTTCATCTAGCACCAAGGGAGCGGGTTGCAGGAGACACATTTTCTCTGCTTTCTCAGTCTGTTTCCTAGTGCCGGTTTGAAGTTCCTGCAGTTTTCACTGTCAAACCGAGTTGGAGCTGGTACCTCCCCATATATATGTAAGGAATGGAGTTTGCAACTGAAAAGAAACTTGTGTTCCCAACAATCTAGGTGAAGGACGGCTTTCACACACACTTATCTCTCAGAACTGAGCAAGTGGAGAGACGTTCGTTCATCTAGCACCAAGGGAACGGGTTGCAGGAGACACTATCTCTCTGCTTACTCAGTATGTTTCCTAGTGCCGGTATGAAGTTCCTGCAGTTTTCACTGTGAAACCGAGTTGGAGCTGGTACCTCCCCATATATATGTATAGAATGGAGTTTGCAACTGAAAAGAATCTTTGTGTTCCCAACAAGCTAGGTGAAGGACGGCTTTCACACACACTTATCTCTCAGAACTGAGCAAGTGGAGAGACTTTCGTTCATATAGCACCAAGGGAACGGGTTGCAGGAGACACTTTTTCTCTGCTTTCTCAGTCTGTTTCCTAGTGCCGGTTTGAAGTTCCTGCAGTTTTCACTGTCAAACCGAGTTGGAGCTTGTACCTCCCCATATATATGTAAGGAATGGAGTTTGCAACTGAAAAGAAACTTCTGTTCCCAACAAGCTAGGTGAAGGACGGCTTTCACACACACATATCTCTCAGAACTGAGCAAGTGGAGAGACGTTCGTTCATCTAGCAACAAGGGAGCGGGTTGCAGGAGACACATTTTCTCTGCTTTCTCAGTCTGTTTCCTAGTGCCGTTTTGAAGTTCCTGCAGTTTTCACTGTCAAACCGAGTTGGAGCTGGTACCTCCCCATATATATGCATAGAATGGAGTTTGCAACTGAAAAGAATCTTTGTGTTCCCAACAAGCTAGGTGAAGGACGGCTTTCACACACACTTATCTCTCAGAACTGAGCAAGTGGAGAGACTTTCGTTCATCTAGAACCAAGGGAACGGGTTGCGGGAGACACTTTTTCTCTGCTTTCTCAGACTGTTTCCTAGTGCCGGTTTGAAGTTCCTGCTTTTTTCACTTTAAAACCGATTTGGAGCTAGTACCTCCCCATATATATGTATGGAATGGAGTTTGCAACTGAAAAGAAACTTTGTGTTCCCAACAAGCTAGGTGAAGGACGGCTTTCACACAAAATTATCTCTGAGAACTGAGCAAGTGGAGAGACTTTCGTTCATATAGCACCAAGGGAACGGGTTGCAGGAGACACTTTTTCTCTGCTGTCTTAGTCTGTTTCCTAGGGCCGGTTTGAAGTTGCTGCAGTTTTCACTGTAAACCAGAGTTGGAGCTTCTACCACCACATATATATATATGGAATGGAGTTTGCAACTGAAAAGAAACTTTGTGTTCCCAACAAGCTAGGTGAAGGACGGCTTTCACACACACTTATCTCTCAGAACTGAGCAAGTTGAGAGACGTTCGTTCATCTAGCACCAAGGGAACGGGTTGCAGGAGACACTATTTCTCTGATTTCTCAGTAAGTTTCCTAGTGCCGGTTTGAAGATCCTGCAGTTTTCACTGTAAAACCGAGTTGGATCTAGTACCTCCCCATATATATGTATGGAATGGAGATTGCAACTGAAAAGAAACTTTGTGTTCCCAAAAAGCTAGGTGAAGAACGGCTTTCACACACACTTATATCTCAGAACTGAGCAAGTGGAGAGACGTTCGTTCATCTAGCACCAAGTGAACGGGTTGCAGGAGACACTTTTTCTCTGCTTTCTCAGTCTGTTTCCTAGTGCCGGTTTGAAGTACCTGCAGTTTTCACTGTAAAACCGAGTTGGAGCTTGTACCTCCCCATATATATTTATGGCATGGAGTTTGCAACTGAAAAGAAACTTTGTGTTCCCAACAAGCTAGGTGAAGGACGGCTTTCACACACACTTATCTCTCAGAACTGAGCAAGTGGAGAGACGTTCGTTCATCTAGCACCAAGGGAGCGGGTTGCAGGAGACACATTTTCTCTGCTTTCTCAGTCTGTTTCCTAGTGCCGGTTTGAAGTTCCTGCAGTTTTCACTGTCAAACCGAGTTGGAGCTGGTACCTCCCCATATATATGTAAGGAATGGAGTTTGCAACTGAAAAGAAACTTGTGTTCCCAACAAGCTAGGTGAAGGACGGCTTTCACACACACTTATCTCTCAGAACTGAGCAAGTGGAGAGACGTTCGTTCATCTAGCACCAAGGGAACGGGTTGCAGGAGACACTATCTCTCTGCTTACTCAGTATGTTTCCTAGTGCCGGTATGAAGTTCCTGCAGTTTTCACTGTGAAACCGAGTTGGAGCTGGTACCTCCCCATATATATGTATAGAATGGAGTTTGCAACTGAAAAGAATCTTTGTGTTCCCAACAAGCTAGGTGAAGAACGGCTTTCACACACACTTATCTCTCAGAACTGAGCAAGTGGAGAGACTTTCGTTCATATAGCACCAAGGGAACGGGTTGCAGGAGACACTTTTTCTCTGCTTTCTCAGTCTGTTTCCTAGTGCCGGTTTGAAGTTCCTGCAGTTTTCACTGTAAAACCGAGTTGGAGCTTGTACCTCCCCATATATATATATAGAATGGAGTTTGCAACTGAAAAGAAACTTTGTGTTCCCAACAAGCTAGGTGAAGGACGGCTTTCACACACACTTATCTCTCAGAACTGAGCAAGTGGAGAGACGTTCGATCATCTAGCACCAAGGGAACGGGTTGCGGGAGAAAATTTTCTCTGCTTTCTCAGACTGTTTCCTAGTGCCGGTTTGAAGTTCCTGCTGTTTTCACTTTAAAACCGATTTGGAGCTAGTACCTCCCCATATATATGTATGGAATGGAGTTTGCAACTGAAAAGAAACTTGGTGTTCCCAACAAGCTAGGTGAAGGACGGCTTTCACACACAATAATCTCTGAGAACTGAGCAAGTGGAGAGACGTTCGTTCATCTAGCACCAAGGGAACGGTTTGCAGGAGACACTTTTTCTCTGCTTTCACAGTCTGTTTCCTAGTGCCGGTTTGAAGTTCCTGCAGTTTTCACTGTAAAACCGAGTTTGAGCTTGTACCTCCCCATATATATCTATGGAATGGAGTTTGCGACTGAAAAGAAACTTTGTGTTCCCAACAAGCTAGGTTAAGGACGGCTTTCACACACCCTTATCTCTCAGAACTGAGCAAGTGGAGAGACGTTCGTTCATCTAGCACCAATGGAACGGGTTGCAGGAGACAGTTTTTCTCTGCTTCTCAGACTGTTTCCTAGTGCCGGTTTGAAGTTCCTGCAGTTTTCACTGTAAAACCGAGTTGGAGCTAGTACCTCCCCATATATATGTATGGATCGGAGTTTGCAACTGAAAAGAAACTTTGTGTTCCCAACAAGCTAGGTGAAGGACGGCTTTCACACACACTTATCTCTCAGAACTGGCGCAGTGGAGAGACGTTCGTTCATCTAGCACAAAGGGAGCGGGTTGCAGGAGACACATTTTCTCTGCTTTCTCAGTCTGTTTCGTAGTGCCGGTTTGAAGTTCCTGCAGTTTTCACTGTCAAACCGAGTTGGAGCTTGTACCTCCCCATATATATGTAAGGAATGGAGTTTGCAACTGAAAAGAAACTTGTGTTCCCAAAAAGCTAGGTGAAGGACGGCTTTCACGCACACTTATCTCTCAGAACTGAGCAAGTGGAGAGACGTTCGTTCATCTAGCACCAAGGGAACGGGTTGCAGGAGACACTTTTTCTCTGCTTTCTCAGTCTGTTTCCTAGTGCCGGTTTGAAGTTCCTGCAGTTTTCACTGTGAAACCGAGTTGGAGCTGGTACCTCCCCATATATATGTATAGAATGGAGTTTGCAACTGAAAAGAATCTTTGTGTTCCCAACAAGCTAGGTGAAGGACGGCTTTCACACACACTTATCTCTCAGAACTGAGCAAGTGGAGAGACTTTCGTTCATATAGCACCAAGGGAACGGGTTGCAGGAGACACTTTTTCTCTGCTTTCTCAGTCTGTTTCCTAGTGCCGATTTGAAGTTCCTGCAGTTTTCACTGTAAATCCGAGTTGGAGCTAGTACCTCCCCATATATATGTATGGAATGGAGTTTGCAACTGAAAAGAAACTTTGTGTTCCCAACAAGCTAGGTGAATGACAGCTTTCACACACACTTATCTCTCAGAACTGAGCAAGTGGAGAGACGTTCGTTCATCTAGCACCAAGGGAACGGGTTGCAGAAGACACTTTTTCTCTGCTTTCTCAGACTGTTTCCTAGTGCCAGTTTGAAGTTCCTTCTGTTTTCACCTTAAAACCGATTTGGAGCTAGTACCTCCCCATATATATGTATGGAATGGAGTTTGCAACTGAAAAGAAACTTTGTGTTCCCAACAAGCTAGGTGAAGGACGGCTTTCACACACAATTATCTCTGAGAACTGAGCAAGTGGAGAGACGTTCGTTCATCTAGCACCAAGGGAACGGTTTGCAGGAGACACTTTTTCTCTGCTTTCTCAGTCTGTTTCCTAGTGCCGGTTTGAAGTTCCTGCAGTTTTCACTGTAAAACCCAGTTGGAGCTTGTACCTCCCCATATATATCTATGGAATGGATTTTGCGACTGAAAAGAAACTTTGTGTTCCCAACAAGCTAGGTGAAGGACGGCTTTCACACACACTTATCTCTCAGAACTGAGCAAGTGGAGAGACGTTCGTTCATCTAGCACCAATGGAACGGGTTGCAGGAGACAATTTTTCTCTGCTTCTCAGTCTGTTTCCTAGTGCCGGTTTGAAGTTCCTGCAGTTTTCACTGTAAAACCGAGTTGGAGCTAGTACCTCCCCATATATATGTATGGATCGGAGTTTGCAACTGAAAAGAAACTTTGTGTTCCCAACAAGCTAGGTGAAGGACGGCTTTCACACACACTTATCTCTCATAACTTAGCTAGTGGAGAGACGTTCGTTCATCTAGCACCAAGGGAACGGTTTGCAGGAGACAATTTTTCTCTGCTTTCTCAGTCTGTTTCGTAGTGCCGGTTTGAAGTTCCTGCAGTTTTCACTGTAAAACCCAGTTGGAGCTTGTACCTCCCCATATATATCTATGGAATGGATTTTGCGACTGAAAAGAAACTTTGTGTTCCCAACAAGCTAGGTGAAGGACGGCTTTCACACACAATTATCTCTCAGAACTGAGCAAGTGGAGAGACGTTCGTTCATCTAGCACCAATGGAACGGGTTGCAGGAGTCACTTTTTCTCTGCTTCTCAGTCTGTTTCCTAGTGCCGGTTTGAAGTTCCTGCAGTTTTCACTGTAAAACTGAGTTGGAGCTAGTACCTCCCCATATATATGTATGGATCGGAGTTTGCAACTGAAAAGAAACTTTGTGTTCCCAACAAGCTAGGTGAAGGACGGCTTTCACACACACTTATCTCTCATAACTTAGCTAGTGGAGAGACGTTCGTTCATCTAGCACCAAGGGAACGGTTTGCAGGAGACAATTTTTCTCTGCTTTCTCAGTCTGTTTCGTAGTGCCGGTTTGACGTTCCTGCAGTTTTCACTGTAAAACCTATTTGAAGCTGGTATCTCCCCATATATATGTATGGATCGGAGTTTGCAACTGAAAAGAAACTTGGTGTTCCCAACAAGCTAGATGAAGGACGGCTTTCACACACACTTATCTATCAGAACTGAGCAACTGGAGAGACTTTCGTTCATCTAGCACCAAGGGAACGGGTTGCAGGAGAAACTTTCTCTCTGCTTTCTCAGTCTGTTTCCTAGTGCCGGTTTGATGTTCGTGCAGTTTTCACTGTAAAACCGAGTTGGAGCTTGTACCACCCCATATATATGTATAGAATGGAGTTTGCAACAGAAAAGAAACTTTGTGTTCCCAAAAGCTAGGTGAAGGACAGCTTTCACACACACATATCTCTCAGATCTGAGCAAGTGGACAGACATTCGTTCATCTAGCACCAAGGGAACAAGTGGCAGGAGACACATTTTCTCTGATTTCTCAGTCTGTTTCCTAGTGCCGGTTTGAATTTCCTGCAGTTTTCACTGTAAAACCGAGTTGGAGCTAGTATATCCCCATATATATGTATGGAATGGAGTTTGCAACTGTAAAGAAACTTTGTGTTCCCAACAAGCGAGGTGAAGGACGTCCTTCACACACACTTACATATCGGAACTGAGCAAGTGGCAAGACGTTCGTTCATCCAGCAGCAAGGGAACGGGTTGCAGGAGACACATTTTCTGTGGTTTCTCAGTCTATTTCCTAGTGCCGGTTTGAAGTTCCTGCCTTTTTCACTGTAAAACCCTGTTGAAGCTTGTACCTCCCCATATATATGTATGGAATGGAGTTTGCAACTGAAAAGAAACTTTGTGTTCCCAACAAGCTATGTGAAGGAAGGCTTTCACACACAATTTTCTCTGAGAACTGAGCAAGTGGAGAGACGTTCGTTCATCTAGCACCAATGGAACGGGTTGACGGAGACACTTTTTCTCGGCTTTCTTATCTGTTTCCTAGTGCCGGTTTGAAGTTCCTGCAGTTTTCACTGTAAACCAGAGTTGGAGCTTCTACCACCACATATATATATATGGAATGGAGTTTGCAACTGAAAAGAAACTTTGTGTTCCCAACAAGCTAGGTGAAGGACGGCTTTCACACACACTTAACTCTCAGAATTGAGCAAGTGGAGAGACGTTCGTTCATCTAGCACCAATGGAACGGGTTGCAGGAGACACTTTTTCTCTTCTTTCTCAGTCTGTTTCCTAGTGCCGGCTTGAAGTTCCTGCAGTTTTCACTGTAAATCCGAGTTGGAGCTTGTACCTCCCCATATATATGTATGGAATGGAGTTTGCAACTGAAAAGAAACTTTGTGTTCCCAACAAGCTAGGTGAAGGACGGCTTTCACACACACTTATCTCTCAGAACTGAGCAAGTGGAGAGACGTTCGTTCATCTAGCACCAAGGGAGCGGGTTGCAGGAGACACATTTTCTCTGCTTTCTCAGTCTGTTTCCTAGTGCCGGTTTGAAGTTCCTGCAGTTTTCACTGTCAAACCGAATTGGAGCTGGTACCTCCCCATATATATCTATGGAATGGAGTTTGCGACTGAAAAGAAACTTTGTGTTCCCAACAAGCTAGGTGAAGGACAGCTATCACACACAATTATCTCTCAGAACTGAGCAAG
Source organism: Camelus dromedarius (assembly GCF_036321535.1). Classification (NCBI taxonomy): domain Eukaryota; kingdom Metazoa; phylum Chordata; class Mammalia; order Artiodactyla; family Camelidae; genus Camelus; species Camelus dromedarius. The sequence goes on from NC_087446.1 coordinate 68,742,832, forward strand.
TTGAGAGACGTTCGTTCATCTAGCACCAATGGAAAGGGTTGCAGGAGACACTTTTTCTCTGCTTCTCAGTCCGTTTCCTAGTGCCGGTTTCAAGTTCCTGCAGTTTTCACTGTAAAACCGAGTTGGAGCTAGTACCTCCCCATATATATGTATGGAATGGAGTTTGCAACTGAAAAGGAACTTTGTGTTCCCAACAAGCTAGGTGAAGGACGGCTTTCACACACACTTATCTCTCAGAACTGAGCAAGTGTAGAGACGTTCGTTCATCTAGCACCAAGGGAACGGGTTGCAGGAGACACTATTTCTCTGCTTTCTCAGTCTCTTTCCTAGTGCTGGTTTGAAGTTCCTGCAGTTTTCACTGAAAAACCTATTTGGAGCTGGTACATCCCCATATATATATATGGATCGGAGTTGGCAACTGAAAAGAAACTTTGTGTTCCCAACAATCTAGGTGAAGGACGGCTTTCACACACACTTATCTCTCATAACTGAGCTAGTGGAGATACGTTCGTTCATCTAGAACCAAGGGAACGGGTTGCAGGACACACTTTTTCTCTGCTTTCTCAGTCTGTTTCCTAGTGCCGGTTTGAAGTTCCTGCAGTTTTCACTGTAAAATTGAGTTGGAGCTAGTACCTCACCATATATATGTATGGAATGGAGTTTGCAACTCTAAAGAAACTTTGTGTTCCCAAAAAGCTCAGTGAAGGCTGCTTTCACACACACTTATCTCTCAGAACTGAGCAAGTGGAGAGACATTCGTTCATCTAGAACCAAGGGAACGGGTTGCAGGAGACACTATTTCTCTGCTTTCTCAGTCTGTTTCCTAGTGCCGGTTTGAAGTTCCTGCAGTTTTCACTGTAAAACCTAGTTGGAGCTTGTACCTCCCCTTATATATGTATGGAATGGAGTTTGCAACTGAAAAGAGACTTTGTGTTCCCAATTTTGGTGAAGGACGGCTTTAACACACACTTACCTCTCAGAACTGAGCAAGTGGAAAGACGTTCGTTCATCTAGCACCAATTGAACGGGTTGCAGGAGACACTTTTTCTCTGCTTCTCAGTCTGTTTCCTAGTGCCGGTTTGAAGTTCCTGCAGTTTTCACTGTAAAACCTATTTGGAGCTGGTATCTCCCCATATATATTTATGGATCGGAGTTTGCAACTGAAAAGAAACTTTGTGTTCCCAACAATCTAGGTGAAGGACGGCTTTCACACACACTTATCTCTCATAACTGAGCTAGTGGAGAGACGTCGTTCATCTAGCACCTAGGGAACGGGTTGCAGGAGACACTATTTCTCTGCTTTCTCAGTCTGTTTCCTAGTGCCGGTTTGAAGTTCCTGCAGTTTTCACTGTAAAACCGAGTTGGAGCTTGTACCTCCCCTTATATATGTATGGAATGGAGTTTGCAACTGAAAAGAAACTTTGTGTTCCCAACAAGCTAGGTGAAGGACGGCTTTCACACACACTTATCTCTCAGAACTGAGCAAGTGGAGAGACGTTCGTTCATCTAGCACCAAGGGAACGGGTTGCAGGAGACACTTATTCTCTGCTTCTCAGTCTGTTTCCTAGTGCCGGTTTGAAGTTCCTGCAGTTTTCACTGTAAAACCAGGTTGGAGCTATTACCTAACCATATATATGTATGGAATTGAGTTTGCAACTGAAAAGAAACTTTGTGTTCCCAACAAGCAAGGTGAAGGACGGCTTTCACACACACTTATCTCTCATAACTGAGCTAGTGGAGAGACGTTCGTTCATCTAGCACCAAGGGAACGGGTTGCAGGAGACACTTTTTCTCTGTTTTCTCAGTCTGTTTCGTACTGCCGTGTTGAAGTTCCTGCAGTTTTCACTGTAAAACCGAGTTGGAGCTAGAACCTCCCCATATATATGTATGGAATCGAGTTTGCAACTGAAAAGAAACTTTGTGTTCCCAACATGCTAGGTGAAGGACGGCTTTCACACACACTTATCTCTCAGAACTGAGCAAGTGGAGAGACGTTCGTTCATCTAGCACAAAGGGAACGGGTTGCAGGAGAAACATTTACTCTGGTTTCTCAGTCTGTTTCCTAGTGCCGGTTTGAACTTCCTGCAGTTTTCACTGTAAAACCGATTTGGAGCTATTACCTCCCCATATATATGTATGGAGTGGAGTTTGCAACTGAAAAGAAACTTTGTGTTCCCAACAAGCTAGGTGAATGACGGCTTGCACACACACTTATCTCTCAGAACTGAGCATGTGGAGAGACGTTCGTTCATCTAGCACAAAGGGAACGGGTTGCAGGACACACATTTTCTCTGCTTTCTCAGTCTGTGTCCTAGTTCCGGTTTGAAGTTCCTGCAGTTTTCACTGTAAAACCGAGTTGGAGCTAGTACCTCACCATATATATATATGGAATGGAGTTTGCAACTCTAAAGAAACTTTGTGTTCCCAAAAAGCTCAGTGAAGGCGGCTTTCACACACACTTATCTCTCAGAACTGAGCTAGTGGAGAGACCTTCGTTCATCTAGATTCAAGGGAACGGGTTGCAGGAGACACTATTTCTCTGCTTTCTCAGTCTGTTTCCTAGTGCCGGTTTGAAGTTCCTGCAGTTTTCACTGTAAAACCTAGTTGGAGCCTGTACATCCCCTTATGTATGTATGGAATGGAGTTTGCAACTGAAAAGAAACTTTGTGTTCCCAACAATCTAGGTGAAGGACGGCTTTCACACACAATTCTCTCTCAATTGAGCAAGTGGAGAGACGTTCGTTCATCTAGCACCAATTGAACGGGTTGCAGGAGACACTTTTTCTCTGCTTCTCAGTCTGTTTCCTTTGCCGGTTTGAAGTTCCTGCAGTTTTCACTGTAAAACCTATTTGGAGCTGGTATCTCCCAATATATATGTATGGATCGGAGTTTGCAACTGAAAAGAAACTTTGTGTTCCCAACAATCTAGGTGAAGGACGGCTTTCACACACACTTATCTCTCATAACTGAGCTAGTGGAGAGACGTCGTTCATCTAGCACCAAGGGAACGGGTTGCAGGAGACACTATTTCTCTGCTTTCTCAGTTTGTTTCCTAGTGCCGGTTTGAAGTTCCTGCATTTTTCACTGTAAAACCTAGTTGGAGCTTGTACCTCCCCTTATATATGTATGGAATGGAGTTTGCAACTGAAAAGAAACTTTGTGTTCCCAAAAAGCTAGGTGAAGGACGGCTTTCACACAGACTTATCTCTCAGAACTGAGCAAGTGGAGAGACTTTCGTTCATCTAGCACCAAGGGAACGGGTTGCACGAGACACTTTTTCTCTGCTTCTCAGTCTGTTTCCTAGTGCCGTTTTGAAGTTCCTGCAGTTTTCACTGTAAAACCGAGTTTGAGCTTGTACCTCCCCATATATATCTATGGAATGGAGTTTGCGACTGAAAAGAAACTTTGTGTTCCCAACAAGCTAGGTGAAGGACGGCTATCACACACAATTATCTCTCAGAACTGAGCAAGTTGAGAGACGTTCGTTCATCTAGCACCAATGGAACGTGTTGCCGGAGACACTTTTTCTCGGCTTTCTTAGTCTGTTTCCTAGTGCCGGTTTGAAGTTCCTGCAGTTTTCACTGTAAAACCGAGTTGGAGCTAGTACCTCCCCATATATATATATGGATCGGAGTTTGCAACTGAAAAGAAACTTTGTGTTCCCAACAAGCTAGGTGAAGGACGGCTTTCACACACACTTATCTCTCAGAACTGAGCAAGTGGAGAGACGTTCGTTCATCTAGCACCAATGGAACGGGTTGCAGGAGACACTTTTTCTATGCTTCTCAGTCTGTTTCCTAGTGCCGGTTTGAAGTTCCTGCAGTTTTCACTGTAAAACCGAGTTGGAGCTATTACCTCCCCATATATATATATGGAATTGAGTTTGCAACTGAAAAGAAACTTTGTGTTCCCAACAAGCTAGGTGAAGGACGGCTTTCACACACACTTATCTCTCATAACTGAGCAAGTGGAGAGACTTTCGTTCATCTAGCACCAAGGGAACGGGTTGCAGGAGACACTTTTTCACTGCTTTCTCAGTCTGTTTCGTACTGCCGGGTTGAAGTTCCTGCAGTTTTCACTATAAAACCGAGTTGGAGCTAGTACCTCCCCATATATATGTATGGAATCGAGTTTGCAACTGAAAAGAAACTTTGTGTTCCCAACAAGCTAGGTGAAGGACGGCTTTCACACACACTTATCTCTTAGAACTGAGCAAGTGTAGAGACGTTCGTTCATCTAGCACCAAGGGAACGGGTTGCAGGACACACTTTTTCTCTGCTTTCTCAGTCTGTTTCCTAGTGCCGGTTTGAAGTTCCTGCAGTTTTCACTGTAAAACCGAGTTGGAGTTTGTACCTCCCCATATATATGTATGGATCGGAGTTTGCAACTGAAAAGAAACTTTGTGTTCCCAACAATCTAGGTGAAGGACGGCTTTCACACACACTTCTCTCTCAGAACTGAGCAAGTGGAGAGACGTTCGTTCATCTAGCACCAAGGGAACGGGTTGCAGGAGACACTTTTTCTCTGCTTTCTCAGTCTGTTTCGTACTGCCGGGTTGAAGTTCCTGCAGTTTTCACTGTAAAACCGAGTTGGAGCTAGTACCTCCCCATATATATGTATGGAATTGAGTTTGCAACTGAAAAGAAACTTTGTGTTCCCAACAATCGAGGTGAAGGACGGCATTCACACACACTTCTCTCTCAGAACTGAGCAAGTGGAGAGACGTTCATTCATCTAGCACCAAGGGAACGGGTTGCAGGAGACACTATTTCTCTGCTTTCTCAGTCTGTTTCCTAGTGCCGGTTTGAAGTTCCCGCAGTTTTCACTGTAAAACCTAGTTGGAGCTTGTACCTCCCCTTATATATGTATGGAATGGAGTTTGCAACTGAAAAGAAACTTTGTGTTCCCAACAAGCTAGGTGAAGTACGGCTTTCACACACACTTATCTCTCAGAACTGAGCAAGTGGAGAGACGTTCGTTCATCTAGCACCAATGGAACGGGTTGCAGGAGACACTTTTTCTCTGCTTCTCAGTCTGTTTCCAAGTGCCGGTTTGAAGTTCCTGCAGTTTTCACTGTAAAACCGAGTTGGAGCTATTACCTCCCCATATATATGTATGGAATTGAGTTTGCAACTGAAAAGAAACTTTGTGTTCCCAACAAGCTTGGTGAAGGACGGCTTTCACACACACTTATCTCTCATAACTGAGCTAGTGGAGAGACGTTCGTTCATCTAGCACCAAGGGAACGGGTTGCAGGAGACACTTTTTTCTCTGCTTTCTCAGTCCGTTTCCTAGTGCCGGTTTGAAGTTCCTGCAGTTTTCACTGTAAAACCGAGTTGGAGCTTGTACCTCCCCATATATATGTATGGATCGGAGTTTGCAACTGAAAAGAAACTTTGAGTTCCCAACAATCTAGGTGAAGGACGGCTTTCACACACACTTATCTCTCATAACTGAGCTAGTGGAGAGACGTTCGTTCATCTAGCACCAAGGGAACGGGTTGCAGGCGACACTTTTTCTCTGCTTTCTCAGTCTCTTTCCTAGTGCCGGTTTGAAGTTCCTGCAGTTTTCACTGTAAAACCGATTTGGAGCTAGAACCTCCCCATATATATGTATGGAATTGAATTTGCAACTGAAAAGAAACTTTGTGTTCCCAACAATCTAGGTGAAGGACGGCTTTCACACACACTTCTCTCTCAGAACTGAGCAAGTGGAGAGACTTTCGTTCATCTAGCACCAAGGGAACGGGTTGCAGGCGACACTATTTCTCTGCTTTCTCAGTCTGTTTCCTAGTGCCGGTTTGAAGTTCCCGCAGTTTTAACTGTAAAACCTAGTTGGAGCTTGTACCTCCCCTTATATATGTATGGAATGGAGTTTGTAACAGAAAAGAAACTTTGTGTTCCCAACAAGCTAGGTGAAGGACGGCTTTCACACACACTTATCTCTCAGAACTGAGCAAGTGAAGAGACGTTCGTTCATCTAGCACCAATGGAACGGGTTGCAGGAGACACTTTTTCTCTGCTTCTCAGTCTGTTTCCTAGTGCCGGTTTGAAGTTCCTGCAGTTTTCACAGTAAAACCGAGTTGGAGCTATTACCTCCCCATATTTATGTATGGAATTGAGTTTGCAACTGAAAAGAAACTTTGTGTTCCCAACAATCTAGGTGAAGGACGGCTTTCACACACAATTATCTCTCAGAACTGAGCTAGTGGAGAGACTTTCGTTCATCTAGCACCAAGGGAACGGGTTGCAGGGGACACTTTTTCTCTGCTTTCTCAGTCTCTTTCCTAGTGCCGGTTTGAAGTTCCTGCAGTTTTCACTGTAAAACCGAGTTGGAGCTAGTACCTCCCCATATATATGTATGGAATTGAGTTTGCAACTGAAAAGAAACTTTGTGTTCCCAAAAATCTAGGTGAAGGACGGCTTTCACACACACTTCTCTCTCAGAACTGAGCAAGTGGAGAGACGTTCGTTCATCTAGCACCAAGGGAACGGGTTGCAGGAGACACTATTTCTCTGCTTTCTCAGTCTGTTTCCTAGTGCCGTTTTGAAGTTCCCGCAGTTTTCACTGTAAAACCTAGTTGGAGCTTGTACCTCCCCTTATATATGTATGGAATTGAGTTTGCAACTGAAAAGAAACTTTGTGTTCCCAACAAGCTAGGTGAAGGACGGCTTTCACACACACTTATCTCTCAGAACTGAGCAAGTGGAGAGACGTTCGTTCATCTAGCACCAAAGGAACGGGTTGCAGGAGACACTTTTTCTCTGCTTCTCAGTCTGTTTCCTAGTGCCGGTTTGAAGTTCCTGTAGTTTTCACTGTAAAACCGAGTTGGAGCTATTTCCTCCCCATATATATGTATGGAATTGAGTTTGCAACTGAAAAGAAACTTTGTGTTCCCAACAAGCTAGGTGAAGGACGGCTTTCACACACACTTATCTCTTAGAACTGAGCAAGTGTAGAGACGTTCGTTCATCTAGCACCAAGGGAACGGGTTGCAGGAGACACTAGTTCTCTGCTTTCTCAGTCTGTTTCCTAGTGCCGGTTTGAAGTTCCTGCAGTTTTCACTTTAAATCCTAGTTGGAGCTTGTACCTCCCCTTATATATGTATGGAATGGAGTTTGCAACTGAAAAGAAACTTTGTGTTCCCAACAATCTAGGTGAAGGACGGCTTTCACACACACTTATCTCTCATAACTGAGCTAGTGGAGAGACGTTCGTTCATCTAGCACCAAGGGAACGGGTTGCAGGGGACACTTTTTCTCTGCTTTCTCAGTCTCTTTCCTAGTGCCGGTTTGAAGTTCCTGCAGTTTTCACTGTAAAACCGAGTTGGAGCTAGTACCTCCCCATATATATGTATGGAATTGAATTTGCAACTGAAAAGAAACTTTGTGTTCCCAACAATCTAGGTGAAGGACGGCTTTCACACACACTTATCTCTCAGAACTGAGCAAGTGGAGAGACGTTCGTTCATCTAGCACCAAGGGAACGGGTTGCAGGAGACACTATTTCTCTGTTTTCTCAGTCTGTTTCCTAGTGCCGGTTTGAAGTTCCCGCAGTTTTCACTGTAAAACCTAGTTGGAGCTTGTACCTCCCCTTATATATGTATGGAATGGAGTTTGTAACTGAAAGGAAACTTTGTGTTCCCAACAAGCTAGGTGAAGGACGGCTTTCACACACACTTATCTCTCAGAACTGAGCAAGTGAAGAGACGTTCGTTCATCTAGCACCAATGGAACGGGTTGCAGGAGACACTTTTTCTCTGCTTCTCAGTCTGTTTCCTAGTGCCGGTTTGAAGTTCCTGCAGTTTTCACTGTAAAACCGATTTGGAGCTATTACCTCCCCATATTTATGTATGGAATTGAGTTTGCAACTGAAAAGTAACTTTGTGTTCCCAACAATTTAGGTGAAGGACGGCTTTCACACACACTTATCTCTCATAACTGAGCTAGTGGAGAGACGTTCGTTCATCTAGCACCAAGGGAACGGTTTGCAGGGGACACTTTTCCTCTGCTTTCTCAGTCTCTTTCCTAGTGCCGGTTTGAAGTTCCTGCAGTTTTCACTGTAAAACCGAGTTGGAGCTAGTACCTCCCCATATATATGTATGGAATTGAGTTTGCAACTGAAAAGAAACTTTGTGTTCCCAAAAATCTAGGTGAAGGACGGCTTTCACACACACTTCTCTCTCAGAACTGAGCAAGTGGAGAGACGTTCGTTCATCTAGCACCAAGGGAACGGGTTGCAGGAGACACTATTTCTCTGCTTTCTCAGTCTGTTTCCTAGTGCCGGTTTGAAGTTCCCGCAGTTTTCACTGTAAAACCTAGTTGGAGCTTGTACCTCCCCTTATATATGTATGGAATGGAGTTTGCAACTGAAAAGAAACTTTGTGTTCCCAACAAACTAGGTGAAGGACGGCTTTCACACACACTTATCTCTCAGAACTGAGCAAGTGGAGAGACGTTCGTTCATCTAGCACCAATGGAACGGGTTGCAGGAGACACTTTTTCTCTGCTTCTCAGTCTGTTTCCAAGTGCCGGTTTGAAGTTCCTGCAGTTTTCACTGTAAAACCGAGTTGGAGCTATTACCTCCCCATATATATGTATGGAATTGAGTTTGCAACTGAAAAGAAACTTTGTGTTCCCAACAAGCTTGGTGAAGGACGGCTTTCACACACACTTATCTCTCATAACTGAGCTAGTGGAGAGACGTTCGTTCATCTAGCACCAAGGGAACGGGTTGCAGGAGACACTTTTTTCTCTGCTTTCTCAGTCTGTTTCCTAGTGCCGGTTTGAAGTTCCTGCAGTTTTCACTGTAAAACCGAGTTGGAGCTTGTACCTCCCCATATATATGTATGGATCGGAGTTTGCAACTGAAAAGAAACTTTGAGTTCCCAACAATCTAGGTGAAGGACGGCTTTCACACACACTTATCTCTCATAACTGAGCTAGTGGAGAGACGTTCGTTCATCTAGCACCAAGGGAACGGGTTGCACTCGACACTTTTTCTCTGCTTTCTCAGTCTCTTTCCTAGTGCCGGTTTGAAGTTCCTGCAGTTTTCACTGTAAAACCGATTTGGAGCTAGAACCTCCCCATATATATGTATGGAATTGAATTTGCAACTGAAAAGAAACTTTGTGTTCCCAACAATCTAGGTGAAGGACGGCTTTCACACACACTTCTCTCTCAGAACTGAGCAAGTGGAGAGACTTTCGTTCATCTAGCACCAAGGGAACGGGTTGCAGGCGACACTATTTCTCTGCTTTCTCAGTCTGTTTCCTAGTGCCGGTTTGAAGTTCCCGCAGTTTTAACTGTAAAACCTAGTTGGAGCTTGTACCTCCCCTTATATATGTATGGAATGGAGTTTGTAACAGAAAAGAAACTTTGTGTTCCCAACAAGCTAGGTGAAGGACGGCTTTCACACACACTTATCTCTCAGAACTGAGCAAGTGAAGAGACGTTCGTTCATCTAGCACCAATGGAACGGGTTGCAGGAGACACTTTTTCTCTGCTTCTCAGTCTGTTTCCTAGTGCCGGTTTGAAGTTCCTGTAGTTTTCACTGTAAAACCGAGTTGGAGCTATTTACTCCCCATATATATGTATGGAATTGAGTTTGCAACTGAAAAGAAACTTTGTGTTCCCAACAAGCTAGGTGAAGGACGGCTTTCACACACACTTATCTCTTAGAACTGAGCAAGTGTAGAGACGTTCGTTCATCTAGCACCAAGGGAACGGGTTGCAGGAGACACTAGTTCTCTGCTTTCTCAGTCTGTTTCCTAGTGCCGGTTTGAAGTTCCTGCAGTTTTCACTTTAAATCCTAGTTGGAGCTTGTACCTCCCCTTATATATGTATGGAATGGAGTTTGCAACTGAAAAGAAACTTTGTGTTCCCAACAATCTAGGTGAAGGACGGCTTTCACACACACTTATCTCTCATAACTGAGCTAGTGGAGAGACGTTCGTTCATCTAGCACCAAGGGAACGGGTTGCAGGGGACACTTTTTCTCTGCTTTCTCAGTCTCTTTCCTAGTGCCGGTTTGAAGTTCCTGCAGTTTTCACTGTAAAACCGAGTTGGAGCTAGTACCTCCCCATATATATGTATGGAATTGAATTTGCAACTGAAAAGAAACTTTGTGTTCCCAACAATCTAGGTGAAGGACGGCTTTCACACACACTTATCTCTCAGAACTGAGCAAGTGGAGAGACGTTCGTTCATCTAGCACCAAGGGAACGGGTTGCAGGAGACACTATTTCTCTGTTTTCTCAGTCTGTTTCCTAGTGCCGGTTTGAAGTTCCCGCAGTTTTCACTGTAAAACCTAGTTGGAGCTTGTACCTCCCCTTATATATGTATGGAATGGAGTTTGTAACTGAAAGGAAACTTTGTGTTCCCAACAAGCTAGGTGAAGGACGGCTTTCACACACACTTATCTCTCAGAACTGAGCAAGTGAAGAGACGTTCGTTCATCTAGCACCAATGGAACGGGTTGCAGGAGAAACTTTTTCTCTGCTTCTCAGTCTGTTTCCTAGTGCCGGTTTGAAGTTCCTGCAGTTTTCACTGTAAAACCGATTTGGAGCTATTACCTCCCCATATTTATGTATGGAATTGAGTTTGCAACTGAAAAGTAACTTTGTGTTCCCAACAATTTAGGTGAAGGACGGCTTTCACACACACTTATCTCTCATAACTGAGCTAGTGGAGAGACGTTCGTTCATCTAGCACCAAGGGAACGGTTTGCAGGGGACACTTTTTCTCTGCTTTCTCAGTCTCTTTCCTAGTGCCGGTTTGAAGTTCCTGCAGTTTTCACTGTAAAACCGAGTTGGAGCTAGTACCTCCCCATATATATGTATGGAATTGAGTTTGCAACTGAAAAGAAACTTTGTGTTCCCAAAAATCTAGGTGAAGGACGGCTTTCACACACACTTCTCTCTCAGAACTGAGCAAGTGGAGAGACGTTCGTTCATCTAGCACCAAGGGAACGGGTTGCAGGGGACACTTTTTCTCTGCTTTCTCAGTCTCTTTCCTAGTGCCGGTTTGAAGTTCCCGCAGTTTTCACTGTAAAACCTAGTTGGAGCTTGTACCTCCCCTTATATATGTATGGAATGGAGTTTGCAACTGAAAAGAAACTTTGTGTTCCCAACAAGCTATGTGAAGGACGGCTTTCACACACACTTCTCTCTCAGAACTGAGCAAGTGGAGAGACGTTCGTTCATCTAGCACCAATGGAACGGGTTGCAGGAGACACATTTTCTCTGCTTCTCAGTCTGTTTCCTAGTGCCGGTTTGAAGTTCCTGTAGTTTTCACTGTAAAACCGATTTGGAGCTATTACCTCCCCATATATATATATGGAATTGAGTTTGCAACTGAAAAGAAACTTTGTGTTCCCAACAAGCTAGGTGAAGGACGGCTTTCACACACACTTACCTCTCATAACTGAGCTAGTGGAGAGACGTTCGTTCATCTAGCACCAGGGGAACGGGTTGCAGGGGACACTTTTTCTCTGCTTTCTCAGTCTCTTTCCTAGTGCCGGTTTGAAGTTCCTGCAGTTTTCACTGTAAAACCGAGTTGGAGCTAGTACCTCCCCATATATATGTATGGAATTGAATTTGCAACTGAAAAGAAACTTTGTGTTCCCAACAATCTAGGTGAAGGACGGCTTTCACACACAATTCTCTCTCAGAACTGAGCAAGTGGAGAGACGTTCGTTCATCTAGCACCAAGGGAACGGGTTGCAGGAGACACTATTTCTATGCTTTCTCAGTCTGTTTCCTAGTGCCGGTTTGAAGTTTCCGCAGTTTTCACTGTAAAACCTAGTTGGAGCTTGTACCTCCCCTTATATATGTATGGAATGGAGTTTGCAACTGAAAAGAAACTTTGTGTTCCCAACAAGCTAGGTGAAGGACGGCTTTCACACACACTTATTTCTTAGAACTGAGCAAGTGTAGAGACGTTCGTTCATCTAGCACCAAGGGAACGGGTTGCAGGAGACACTAGTTCTCTGCTTTCTCAGTCTGTTTCCTAGTGCCGGTTTGAAGTTCCTGCAGTTTTCACTTTAAAACCTAGTTGGAGCTTGTACCTCCCCTTATATATGTATGGAATGGAGTTTGCAACTGAAAAGAAACTTTGTGTTCCCAACAAGCTAGGTGAAGGACGGCTTTCACACACACTTATCTCTCAGAATTGAGCAAGTGGAGAGACGTTCGTTCATCTAGAACCAATGGAACGGGTTGCAGGAGACACTTTTTCTCTGCTTCTCAGTCTGTTTCCTAGTGCCGGTTTGAAGTTCCTGTAGTTTTCACTGTAAAACCGAGTTGGAGCTATTACCTCCCCATATATATGTATGGAATTGAGTTTGCAACTGAAAAGAAACTTTGTGTTCCCAACAAGCTAGGTGAAGGACGGCTTTCACACACACTTACCTCTCATAACTGAGCTAGTGGAGAGACGTTCGTTGATCTAGCACCAGGGGAACGGTTTGCAGGGGACACTTTTTCTCTGCTTTCTCAGTCTGTTTCGTACTGCCGGCTTGAAGTTCCTGCAGTTTTCACTGTAAAACCGACTTGGAGCTAGTACCTCCCCATATATATGTCTGGAATCGAGTTTGCAACTGAAAAGAAACTTTGTGTTCCCAACAAGCTAGGTGAAGAACGGCTTTCACACACACTTATTTCTTAGAAATGAGCAAGTGTAGAGACGTTCGTTCATCTAGCACCAAGGGAACGGGTTGCAGGAGACACTAGTTCTCTGCTTTCTCAGTCTGTTTCCTAGTGCCGGTTTGAAGTTCCTGCAGTTTTCACATTAAAACCTCGTTGGAGCTTGTACCTCCCCTTATATATGTATGGAATGGAGTTTGCAACTGTAAAGAAACTTTGTGTTCCCAACAATCTAGGTGAAGGACGGCTTTCACACACACTTATCTCTCATAACTGAGCTAGTGGAGAGACGTTCGTTCATCTAGCACCAAGGGAACGGGTTGCAGGGACACTTTTTCTCTGCTTTCTCAGTCTCTTTCCTAGTGCCGGTTTAAAGTTCCTGCAGTTTTCACTGTAAAACCGAGTTGGAGCTAGTACCTCCCCATATATATGTATGGAATTGAATTTGCAACGGAAAAGAAACTTTGTGTTCCCAACAATCTAGGTGAAGGACGGCTTTCACACACACTTCTCTCTCAGAACTGAGCAAGTGGAGAGACGTTCGTTCATCTAGCACCAAGGGAACGGGTTGCAGGAGACACTATTTCTCTGCTTTCTCAGTCTGTTTCCTAGTGCCAGTTTGAAGTTCCCGCAGTTTTCACTGTAAAACCTAGTTGGAGCTTGTACCTCCTCTTATATATGTATGGAATGGAGTTTGTAACTGAAAAGAAACTTTGTGTTCCCAACAAGCTAGGTGAAGGACGGCTTTCACACACACTTATCTCTCAGAACTGAGCAAGTGAAGAGACGTTCGTTCATCTAGCACCAATGGAACGGGTTGCAGGAGACACTTTTTCTCTGCTTCTCAGTCTGTTTCCTAGTGCCGGTTTGAAGTTCCTGCAGTTTTCACTGTAAAACCGAGTTGGAGCTATTACCTCCCCATATTTATGTATGGAATTGAGTTTGCAACTGAAAAGTAACTTTGTGTTCCCAACAATCTAGGTGAAGGACGGCTTTCACACACACTTATCTCTCATAACTGAGCTAGTGGAGAGACGTTCGTTCATCTAGCACCAAGGGAACGGTTTGCAGGGGACACTTTTCCTCTGCTTTCTCAGTCTCTTTCCTAGTGCCGGTTTGAAGTTCCTGCAGTTTTCACTGTAAAACCGAGTTGGAGCTAGTACCTCCCCATATATATGTATAGAATTGAGTTTGCAACTGAAAAGAAACTTTCTGTTCCCAAAAATCTAGGTGAAGGACGGCTTTCACACACACTTCTCTCTCAGAACTGAGCAAGTGGAGAGACGTTCGTTCATCTAGCACCAAGGACAACGGGTTGCAGGAGACACTATTTCTCTGCTTTCTCAGTCTGTTTCCTAGTGCCGGTTTGAAGTTCCCGCAGTTTTCACTGTAAAACCTAGTTGGAGCTTGTACCTCCCCTTATATATGTATGGAATGGAGTTTGCAACTGAAAAGAAACTTTGTGTTCCCAACAAGCTAGGTGAAGGACGGCTTTCACACACAATTATCTCTCAGAACTGAGCTAGTGGAAAGACGTTCGTTCATCTAGCACCAAGGGAACGGGTTGCAGGTGATACTTTTTCTCTGCTTTCTCAGTCTGTTTCCTAGTACCGGTTTGAAGTTCCTGCAGTTTTCACTGTAAAACCGAGTTGGAGCTAGTACCTCCCCATATATATGTATGGAATGGAGTTTGCAAGTGAAAAGAAACTTTGTGTTCCCAAAAAGCTAGGTGAAGGACGGCTTTCACACACATTTCTCTCTCAGAACTGAGCAAGTGGAGAGACTTTCGTTCATCTAGTACCAAGGGAACGGGTTGCAGGAGACACTATTTCTCTGCTTTCTCAGTCTGTTTCCTAGTGCCGGTTTGAAGTTCCTGCAGTTTTCACTGTAAAACCGAGTTGGAGCTAGTACCTCCCCATATATATTCATGGAATGGAGTTTGCAACTGAAAAGAAACCTTGTGTTCCCAAAAAGCTAGGTGAAGGACGGCTTTCACACACACTTCTTTCTCAGAACTGAGCTAGTGGAGAGACGTCTTTCATCTAGCACCAAGGGAACGGGTTGCAGGAGACACTATTTCTCTGCTTTCTCAGTCTGTTTCCTAGTGCCGGTTTGAAGTTCCTGCAGTTTTCACTGTAAAACCTAGTTGGAGCTTGTACCTCCCCTTATATATGTATGGAATGGAGTTTGCAACTGAAAAGAAACTTTGTGTTCCCAACAAGCTAGGTGAAGGACGGCTTTCACACACACTTATCTCTCAGAACTGAGCAAGTGGAGAGACGTTCGTTCATCTAGCACCAAGGGAACGGGTTGCAGGAGACACTTTTTCTCTGCTTCTCAGTCTGTTTCCTAGTGCCGGTTTGAAGTTCCTGCAGTTTTCACTGTAAAACCGAGTTGGAGCTATTACCTCCCCATATATATGTATGGAATTGAGTTTGCAACTGAAAAGAATCTTTGTGTTCCCAACAAGCTAGGTGAAGGACGGCTTTCACACACACTTATCTCTCATAAATGAGCTAGTGGAGAGACGTTCGTTCATCTAGCACCAAGGGAACGGGTTGCAGTAGACACTTTTTCTCTGCTTTCTCAGTCTGTTTCCTAGTGCCGGTTTGTAGTTCCTGCAGTTTTCACTGTAAAACCGAGTTGGAGCTTGTAACTCCCCATATATATGTATGGATCGGAGTTTGCAACTGAAAAGAAACTTTGTGTTCCCAACAATCTAGGTGAAGGACGGCTTTCACACACACTTATCTCTCATAACTGAGCTAGTGGAGAGACGTTCGTTCATCTAGCACCAAGGGAACGGGTTGCAGGGGACACTTTTTCTCTGCTTTCTCAGTCTCTTTCCTAGTGCCGGTTTGAAGTTCCTGCAGTTTTCACTGTAAAACCGAGTTGGAGCTAGTACCTCCCCATATATATGTATGGAATTGAATTTGCAACTGAAAAGAAACTTTGTGTTCCCAACAAGCTAGGTGAAGGACGGCTTTCACACACACTTCTCTCTCAGAATTGAGCAAGTGGAGAGACGTTCGTTCATCTAGCACCAAGGGAACGGGTTGCAGGAGACACTTTTTCTCTGCTTCTCAGTCTGTTTCCTAGTGCCGGTTTGAAGTTCCTGCAGTTTTCACTGTAAAACCGAGTTGGAGCTATTACCTCCCCATATTTATGTATGGAATTGAGTTTGCAACTGAAAAGAAACTTTGTGTTCCCAACAATCTAGGTGAAGGACGGCTTTCACACACACTTATCTCTCAGAACTGAGCAAGTGGAGAGACTTTCGTTCATCTAGCACCAAGGGAACGGTTTGCAGGATACACTATTTCTCTGCTTTCTCAGTCTGTTTCCTAGTGCCGGTTTGAAGTTCCTGCAGTTTTCACTGTAAAACCGAGTTGGAGCTAGTACCTCCCCATATATATTCATGGAATGGAGTTTGCAACTGAAAAGAAACCTTGTGTTCCCAAAAAGCTAAGTGAAGTACGGCTTTCACACACACTTCTTTCTCAGAACTGAGCTAGTGGAGAGACGTCGTTCATCTAGCACCAAGGGAACGGGTTGCAGGAGACACTATTTCTCTGCTTTCTCAGTCTGTTTCCTAGTGCCGGTTTGAAGTTCCTGCAGTTTTCACTTTAAAAATTAGTTGGAGCTTGTACCTCCCCTTATATATGTATGGAATGGAGTTTGCAACTGAAAAGAAACTTTGTGTTCCCAACAATCTAGGTGAAGGACGGCTTACACACACCCTTATAGCTCATAACTGAGCTAGTGGAGAGACGTTCGTTCATCTAGCACCAATGGAACGGGTTGCAGGGGACACTTTTTCTCTGCTTTCTCAGTCTCTTTCCTAGTGCCGGTTTGAAGTTCCTGCAGTTTTCACTGTAAAACCGAGTTGGAGCTAGTACCTCCCCATATATATGTATGGAATGGAGTTTGCAACTGAAAAGAAACTTTGTTTTCCCAACAAGCTAGTTGAAGGACGGCTTTCACACACACCTATCTCTCAGAACTGAGCAATTGGAGGGACGTTCGTTCATCTAGCACCAAGAGAACGGGATGCAGGAGACACTTTTTCTCTGCTTTCTCAGTCTGTTTCCTAGTGCCGGTTTGAAGTTCCTGCAGTTTTCACTGTAAAACCGAGTTGGAGCTACTACCTCCCCATATATATGTATGGAATGGAGTTTGCAACTGAAAAGAAACTTTGTGTTCCCAACAAGCTAGGTGAAGGACGGCTTTCACACACACTTATCTCTCAGAACTGAGCAAGTG
This sequence comes from Camelus dromedarius, assembly GCF_036321535.1. Taxonomy (NCBI): domain Eukaryota; kingdom Metazoa; phylum Chordata; class Mammalia; order Artiodactyla; family Camelidae; genus Camelus; species Camelus dromedarius. The sequence continues at coordinate 68,759,738 of NC_087446.1, forward strand.
GAGAGACGTTCGTTCATCTAGCACCAAGGGAACGGGTTGCAGGAGACACTTTTTCTCTGCTTTCTCAGTCTGTTTCCTAGTGCCGGTTTGAAATTCCTGCAGTTTTCAGTGTAAAATCGATTTGGAACTAGTACCTCCCCATATATATGTATGGAGTGGAGTTTGCAACTGAAAAGAAACTTTGTGTTCCCAACAAGTTAGGTGAAGGACGGCTTTCACACACACTTATCTCTCATATCTGAGCTAGTGGAGAGACGTTCGTTCATCTAGCACCAAGGGAACGGGTTGCAGGAGACACTTTTTCTCTTATTTCTCAGTCTGTTTCGTACTGCCGGTTTGAAGTTCCTGCAGTTTTCACTGTAAACCGAGTTGGAGCTAGTACCTCCCCATATATATGTATGGAATCGAGTTTGCAACTGAAAAGAAACTTTGTGTTCCCAACAAGCTAGGTGAAGGACGGCTTTCACACACACTTATCTCTCAGAACTGAGCAAGTGGAGAGACGTTCGTTCATCTAGCACCAAGGGAACGGGTTGCAGGAGACACTTTTTCTCTGCTTTCTCAGTCTGTTTCCTAGTGCCGGTTTGAAATTCCTGCAGTTTTCAGTGTAAAATCGATTTGGAACTAGTACCTCCCCATATATATGTATGGAGTGGAGTTTGCAACTGAAAAGAAACTTTGTGTTCCCAACAAGCTAGGTGAAGGACGGCTTTCACACACACTTATCTCTCATAACTGAGCTAGTGGAGAGACGTTCGTTCATCTAGCACCAAGGGAACGGGTTGCAGGAGACACTTTTTCTCTGATTTCTCAGTCTGTTTCGTACTGCCGGTTTTAAGTTCCTGCAGTTTTCACTGTAAACCGAGTTGGAGCTAGTACCTCCCCATATATATGTATGGAATCGAGTTTGCAACTGAAAAGAAACTTTGTGTTCCCAACAAGCTAGGTGAAGGACGGCTTTCACACACACTTATCTCTTAGAACTGAGCAAGTTTAGAGACGTTCGTTCATCTAGCCACAAGGGAACGGGTTGCAGGAGACACTAGTTCTCTGCTTTCTCAGTCTGTTTCCTAGGGCCGGTTTGAAGTTCCTGCAGATTTCACTGTAAAACCTATTTGGAGCTAGTATCCCCCCATATATATGTATGGATCTGAGTTTGCAACTGAAAAGAAACTTTGTGTTCCCAACAATCTAGGTGAAGGACGGCTTTCACACACCCTTATATCTCATAACTGAGCTAGTGGAGAGACTTTCGTTCATCTAGCACCAATGGAACGGGTTGCAGGAGACACTATTTCTCTGCTTTCTCAGTCTGTTTCCTAGTGCCGGTTTGAAGTTCCTGCAGTTTTCACTTTAAAACTTAGTTGGAGCTTGTACCTCCCCTTATATATGTATGGAATGGAGTTTGCAACTGAAAAGAAACTTTGTGTTCCCAACAATCTAGGTGAAGGACGGCTTACACACTCCCTTATACCTCATAACTGAGCTAGTGGAGAGACGTTCGTTCATCTAGCACCAATGGAACGGGTTGCAGGGGACACTTTTTCTCTGCTTTCTCAGTCTCTTTCCTAGTGCCGGTTTGAAGTTCCTGCAGTTTTCACTGTAAAACCGAGTTGGAGCTAGTACCTCCCCATATATATGTATGGAATGGAGTTTGCAACTGAAAAGAAACTTTGTTTTCCCAACAAGCTAGTTGAAGGACGGCTTTCACACACACCTATCTCTCAGAACTGAGCAATTGGAGGGACGTTCGTTCATCTAGCACCAAGAGAACGGGTTGCAGGAGACACTTTTTCTCTGCTTTCTCAGTCTGTTTCCTAGTGCCGGTTTGAAGTTCCTGCAGTTTTCACTGTAAAACCGAGTTGGAGCTACTACCTCCCCATATATATGTATGGAATGGAGTTTGCAACTGAAAAGAAACTTTGTGTTCCCAACAAGCTAGGTGAAGGACGGCTTTCACACACACTTATCTCTCAGAACTGAGCAAGTGGAGAGACGTTCGTTCATCTAGCACCAAGGGAACGGGTTGCAGGAGACAATTTTTCTCTGCTTTCTCAGTCTGTTTCCTAGTGCCGGTTTGAAATTCCTGCAGTTTTCAGTGTAAAATCGATTTGGAACTAGTACCTCCCCATATATATGTATGGAGTGGAGTTTGCAACTGAAAAGAAACTTTGTGTTCCCAACAAGCTAGGTGAAGGACGGCTTTCACACACACTTATCTCTCATAACTGAGCTAGTGGAGAGACGTTCGTTCATCTAGCACCAAGGGAACGGGTTGCAGGAGACACTTTTTCTCTGATTTCTCAGTCTGTTTCGTACTGCCGGTTTGAAGTTCCTGCAGTTTTCACTGTAAACCGAGTTGGAGCTAGTACCTCCCCATATATATGTATGGAATCGAGTTTGCAACTGAAAAGAAACTTTGTTTTCCCAACAAGCTAGTTGAAGGATGGCTTTCACACACAACTATCTCTCAGAACTGAGCAATTGGAGGGACGTTCGTTCATCTAGCACCAAGAGAACGGGTTGCAGGAGACACTTTTTCTCTGCTTTCTCAGTCTGTTTCCTAGTGCCGGTTTGAAGTTCCTGCAGTTTTCACTGTAAAACCGAGTTGGAGCTACTGCCTCCCCATATATATGTATGGAATGGAGTTTGCAACTGAAAAGAAACTTTGTGTTCCCAACAAGCTAGGTGAAGGACGGCTTTCACACACACTTATCTCTCAGAACTGAGCAAGTGGACAGACGTTCGTTCATCTAACACCAATGGAACGGGATGCAGGGGACACTTTTTCTCTGCTTTCTCAGTCTCTTTCCTAGTGCCGGTTTGAAGTTCCTGCAGTTTTCACTGTAAAACCGAGTTGGAGCTAGTACCTCCCCATATATATGTATGGAATGGAGTTTGCAACTGAAAAGAAACTTTGTTTTCCCAACAAGCTAGTTGAAGGACGGCTTTCACACACACCTATCTCTCAGAACTGAGCAATTGGAGGGACGTTCGTTCATCTAGCACCAAGAGAACGGGTTGCAGGAGACACTTTTTCTCTGCTTTCTCAGTCTGTTTCCTAGTGCCGGTTTGAAGTTCCTGCAGTTTTCACTGTAAAACCGAGTTGGAGCTACTACCTCCCCATATATATGTATGGAATGGAGTTTGCAACTGAAAAGAAACTTTGTGTTCCCAACAAGCTTGGTGAAGGACGGCTTTCACACACACTTATCTCTCAGAACTGAGCAAGTGGAGAGACGTTCGTTCATCTAGCACCAAGGGAACGGGTTGCAGGAGACACTTTTTCTCTGCTTTCTCAGTCTGTTTCCTAGTGCCGGTTTGAAATTCCTGCAGTTTTCAGTGTAAAATCGATTTGGAACTAGTACCTCCCCATATATATGTATGGAGTGGAGTTTGCAACTGAAAAGAAACTTTGTGTTCCCAACAAGCTAGGTGAAGGACGGCTTTCACACACACTTATCTCTCATAACTGAGCTAGTGGAGAGACTTTCGTTCATCTAGCACCAAGGGAACGGGTTGCAGGAGACACTTTTTCTCTGATTTCTCAGTCTGTTTCGTACTGCCGGTTTGAAGTTCCTGCAGTTTTCACTGTAAACCGAGTTGGAGCTAGTACCTCCCCATATATATGTATGGAATCGAGTTTGCAACTGAAAAGAAACTTTGTGTTCCCAACAAGCTAGGTGAAGGACGGCTTTCACACACACTTATCTCTTAGAACTGAGCAAGTTTAGAGACGTTCGTTCATCTAGCCCCAATTGAACGGGTTGCAGGAGACACTAGTTCTCTGCTTTCTCAGTCTGTTTCCTAGTGCCGGTTTGAAGTTCCTGCAGATTTCACTGTAAAACCTATTTGGAGCTAGTATCCCCCCATATATATGTATGGATCTGAGTTTGCAACTGAAAAGAAACTTTGTGTTCCCAAAAATCTAGGTGAAGGACGGCTTTCACACACCCTTATATCTCATAACTGAGCTAGTGGAGAGACTTTCGTTCATCTAGCACCAATGGAACGGGTTGCAGGAGACACTATTTTTCTGCTTTCTCAGTCTGTTTCCTAGTGCCGGTTTGATGTTCCTGCAGTTTTCACTTTAAACTTAGTTGGAGCTTGTACCTCCCCTTATATATGTATGGAATGGAGTTTGCAACTGAAAAGAAACTTTGTGTTCCCAACAATCTAGGTGAAGGACGCCTTACACACACCCTTATAGCTCATAACTGAGCTAGTGGAGAGACGTTCGTTCATCTAGCACCAATGGAACGGGTTGCAGGGGACACTTTTTCTCTGCTTTCTCAGTCTCTTTCCTAGTGCCGGTTTGAAGTTCCTGCAGTTTTCACTGTAAAACCGAGTTGGAGCTAGTACCTCCCCATATATATGTATGGAATGGAGTTTGCAACTGAAAAGAAACTTTGTTTTCCCAACAAGCTAGTTGAAGGACGGGTTTCACACACACCTATCTCTCAGAACTGAGCAAGTGGAGGGACGTTCGTTCATCTAGCACCAAGAGAACGGGTTGCAGGAGACACTTATTCTCTGCTTTCTCAGTCTGTTTCCTAGTGTCGGTTTGAAGTTCCTGCAGTTTTCACTTTAAATCCTAGTTGGAGCTTGTACCTCCCCTTATATATGTATGGAATGGAGTATGCAACAGAAAAGAAACTTTGTGTTCCCAACAAGCTAGGTGAAGGACGGCTTTCACACACAATTATATTTCAGAACTGAGCTAGTGGAGAGACGTTCGTTCATCTAGCACCAAGGGCAGGGGTAGCAGGAGACACTTTTTCTCTGCTTTCTCAGTCTGTTTCCTAGTGCCGGTTTGAAGTTCCTGCAGTTTTAACTGTAAAACCGAGTTGGAGCTACTATCTCCCCATATATATGTATGGAATGGAGTTTGCAACTGAAAAGAAACTTTGTGTTCCCAACAAGCTAGGTGAAGGACGGCTTTCACACACACTTATCTCTCAGAACTGAGCAAGTGGAGAGACGTTCGTTCATCTAGCACCAAGGGAACGGGTTGCAGGAGACACTTTTTCTCTGCTTTCTCAGTGTGTTTCCTAGTGCCGGTTTGAAATTCCTGCAGTTTTCAGTGTAAAATCGATTTGGAACTAGTACCTCCCCATATATATGTATGGAGTGGAGTTTGCAACTGAAAAGAAACTTTGTGTTCCCAACAAGCTAGGTGAAGGACGGCTTTCACACACACTTATCTCTCATAACTGAGCTAGTGGAGAGACGTTCGTTCATCTAGCACCAAGGGAACGGGTTGCAGGAGACACTTTTTTCTCTGATTTCTCAGTCTGTTTCGTACTGCCGGTTTGAAGTTCCTGCAGTTTTCACTGTAAAACCTATTTGGAGCTAGTATCTCCCCATATATATGTATGGAATCGAGTTTGCAACTGAAAAGAAACTTTGTGTTCGTAACAAGCTAGTTGAAGGACAGCTTTCACACACAATTATTTCTCAGAACTGAGCTAGTGGAGAGACGTTCGTTCATCTAGCACCAAGGGAACGGGTTGCAGGAGACACTTTTTCTCTGCTTTCTCAATCTGTTTCCTAGTGCCGGTTTGAAGTTCCTGCAGTTTTCACTGTAAAACCGAGTTTGAGCTAGTACCTCCCCATATATATGTATGGAATGGAGTTTGCAACTGAAAAGAAACTTTGTGTTCCCAACAAGCTAGGTGAAGGACGGCTTTCACACACACTTCTCTCTCAGAACTGAGCAAGTGGAGAGACGTTCGTTCATCTATCACCAAGGGAACGGGTTGCAGGAGACACTATTTCTCTGCTTTCTCAGTCTGTTTCCTAGTGCCGGTTTGAAGTTCCCGCAGTTTTCACTGTAAAACCTAGTTGGAGCTTGTACCTCCCCTTATATATGTATGGAAGAGAGTTTGCAACTGAAAAGAAACTTTGTGTTCCCAACAAGCTAAGTGAAGGACGGCTATCACACACACTTATCTCTCAGAAATGAGCAAGTGGAGAGACGTTCGTTCATCTAGCACCAATGGAACGGGTTGCAGGAGACACTTTTTCTCTGCTTCTCAGTCTGTTTCCTAGTGCCGGTTTGAAGTTCCTGCAGTTTTCACTGTAAAACCGAGTTGGAGCTATTACCTCCCCATATATATGTATGGAATTGAGTTTGCAACTGAAAAGAAACTTTGTGTTCCCAACAATCTAGGTGAAGGACGGCTTTCACACACACTTATCTCTCAGAACTGAGCTAGTGGAGAGACGTTCGTTCATCTAGCACCAAGGGAATGTGTTGCAGGGGACACTTTTTCTCTGCTTTCTCAGTCTCTTTCCTAGTGCCGGTTTGAAGTTCCTGCAGTTTTCACTGTAAAACCGAGTTTGAGCTAGTACCTCCCCATATATATGTATGGAATGGAGTTTGCAACTGAAAAGAAACTTTGTGTTCCCAACAAGCTAGGTGAAGGACGGCTTTCACACACACTTCTCTCTCAGAACTGAGCAAGTGGAGAGACGTTCGTTCATCTAGCACCAAGGGAACGGGTTGCAGGAGACACTTTTTCTCTGCTTTCTCAGTCTGTTTCCTAGTGCCGGTTTGAAATTCCTGCAGTTTTCAGTGTAAAATAGATTTGGAACTAGTACCTCCCCATATATATGTATGGATTGGAGTTTGCAACTGAAAAGAAACTTTGTGTTCCCAACAAGCTAGGTGAAGGACGGCTTTCACACACACTTATCTCTCATAACTGAGCTAGTGGAGAGACGTTCGTTCATCTAGCACCAAGGGAACGGGTTGCAGGAGACACTTTTTCTCTGATTTCTCAGTCTGTTTCGTACTGCCGGTTTGAAGTTCCTGCAGTTTTCACTGTAATACCTATTTGGAGCTAGTATCTCCCCATATATATGTATGGAATCGAGTTTGCAACTGAAAAGAAACTTTGTGTTCGTAACAAGCTAGGTGAAGGACAGCTTTCACACACAATTAATTCTCAGAACTGAGCTAGTGGAGAGACGTTCGTTCATCTAGCACCAAGGGAACGGGTTGCAGGAGACACTTTTTCTCTGCTTTCTCAGTCTGTTTCCTAGTGCCGGTTTGAAGTTCCTGCAGTTTTCACTGTAAAACCGAGTTTGAGCTAGTACCTCCCCATATATATGTATGGAATGGAGTTTGCAACTGAAAAGAAACTTTGTGTTCCCAACAAGCTAGGTGAAGGACGGCTTTCACACACACTTCTCTCTCAGAACTGAGCAAGTGGAGAGACGTTCGTTCATCTAGCACCAAGGGAACGGGTTGCAGGAGACACTATTTCTCTGCTTTCTCAGTCTGTTTCCTAGTGCCGGTTTGAAGTTCCCGCAGTTTTCACTGTAAAACCTAGTTGGAGCTTGTACCTCCCCTTATATATGTATGGAAGAGAGTTTGCAACTGAAAAGAAACTTTGTGTTCCCAACAAGCTAGGTGAAGGACGGCTTTCACACACTCTTATCTCTCAGAAATGAGCAAGTGGAGAGACGTTCGTTCATCTAGCACCAATGGAACGGGTTGCAGGAGACACTTTTTCTCTGCTTCTCAGTCTGTTTCCTAGTGCCGGTTTGAAGTTCCTGCAGTTTTCACTGTAAAACCGAGTTGGAGCTATTACCTCCCCATATATATGTATGGAATTGAGTTTGCAACTGAAAAGAAACTTTGTGTTCCCAACAATCTAGGTGAAGGACGGCTTTCACACACACTTATCTCTCAGAACTGAGCTAGTGGAGAGACGTTCGTTCATCTAGCACCAAGGGAATGTGTTGCAGGGGACACTTCTTCTCTGCTTTCTCAGTCTCTTTGCTAGTGCCGGTTTGAAGTTCCTGCAGTTTTCACTGTAAAACCGAGTTTGAGCTAGTACCTCCCCATATATATGTATGGAATGGAGTTTGCAACTGAAAAGAAACTTTGTGTTCCCAACAAGCTAGGTGAAGGACGGCTTTCACACACACTTCTCTCTCAGAACTGAGCAAGTGGAGAGACGTTCGTTCATCTAGCACCAAGGGAACGGGTTGCAGGAGACACTATTTCTCTGCTTTCTCAGTCTGTTTCCTAGTGCCGGTTTGAAGTTCCCGCAGTTTTCACTGTAAAACATAGTTGGAGCTTGTACTTCCTCTTATATATGTATGAAAGAGAGTTTGCAACTGAAAAGAAACTTTGTGTTCCCAACAAGCTAGGTGAAGGACGGCTTTCACACACACTTATCTCTCAGAAATGAGCAAGTGGAGAGACGTTCGTTCATCTAGCACCAATGGAACGGGTTGCAGGAGACACTTTTTCTCTGCTTCTCAGTCTGTTTCCTAGTGCCGGTTTGAAGTTCCTGTAGTTTTCACTGTAAAACCGAGTTGGAGCTATTACCTCCCCATATATATGTATGGAATTGAGTTTGCAACTGAAAAGAAACTTTGTGTTCCCAACAATCTAGGTGAAGGACGGCTTTTACACACACTTATCTCTCAGAACTGAGCTAGTGGAGAGACGTTCGTTCATCTAGCACCAAGGGAACGTGTTGCAGGGGACACTTTTTCTCTGCTTTCTCAGTCTCTTTCCTAGTGCCGTTTTGAAGTTCCTGCAGTTTTCACTGTAAAACCGAGTTGGAGCTAGTACCTCCCCATATATATGTATGGAATGGAGTTTGCAACTGAAAAGAAACTTTGTGTTCCCAACAAGCTAGGTGAAGGACGGCTTTCACACACACTTCCTTCTCAGAACTGAGGTAGTGGAGAGACGTCGTTCATCTAGCACCAAGGGAACGGGCTGCAGGAGACACTATTTCTCTGCTTTCTCAGTCTGTTTCCTAGTGCCGGTTTGAACTTCCTGCAGTTTTCACTGTAAAACCGAGTTGGAGCTAGTACCTCCCCATATATATGCATGGATTGGAGTTTGCAACTGAAAAGAAACTTTGTGTTCCCAACAAGCTAGGTGAAGGACGGCTTTCAAACACACTTATCTCTCAGAACTGAGCAAGTGGAGAGACGTTCTTTCATCTAACACCAAGGGAACGGGTTGCAGGAGACACTTTTTCTCTGCTTCTCAGTCTGTTTCCTAGTGCCGGTTTGAAGTTCCTCGAGTTTTCACTGTAAAACCGAGTTGGAGCTATTACCTCACCATATATATGTATGGAATTGAGTTTGCAACTGAAAAGAAACTTTGTGTTCCCAACAAGCTAGGTGAAGGACGGCTTTCACACACACTTATCTCTCATAACTGAGCTAGTGGAGAGACGTTCGTTCATCTAGCACCAATGGAACGGGTTGCAGGAGACACTTTTTCTCTTCTTTCTCAGTCTGTTTCGTACTGCCGGTTTGAAGTTCCTGCAGTTTTCACTGTAAAACCGAGTTGGAGCTAGTACCTCCCCATATATATGTATGGAATGGAGTTTGCCACTGAAAAGAAACTTTGTGTTCCCAACAAGCTAGGTGAAGGACGGCTTTCACACACACTTCTCTCTCAGAACTGAGCAAGTGGAGAGACGTTCGTTCATCTAGCACCAAGGGAACGGGTTGCAGGAGACACTATTTCTCTGCTTTCTCAGTCTGTTTCCTAGTGCCGGTTTGAAGTTCCCGCAGTTTTCACTGTAAAACATAGTTGGAGCTTGTACTTCCTCTTATATATGTATGAAAGAGAGTTTGCAACTGAAAAGAAACTTTGTGTTCCCAACAAGCTAGGTGAAGGACGGCTTTCACACACACTTATCTCTCAGAAATGAGCAAGTGGAGAGACGTTCGTTCATCTAGCACCAATGGAACGGGTTGCAGGAGACACTTTTTCTCTGCTTCTCAGTCTGTTTCCTAGTGCCGGTTTGAAGTTCCTGTAGTTTTCACTGTAAAACCGAGTTGGAGCTATTACCTCCCCATATATATGTATGGAATTGAGTTTGCAACTGAAAAGAAACTTTGTGTTCCCAACAATCTAGGTGAAGGACGGCTTTTACACACACTTATCTCTCAGAACTGAGCTAGTGGAGAGACGTTCGTTCATCTAGCACCAAGGGAACGTGTTGCAGGGGACACTTTTTCTCTGCTTTCTCAGTCTCTTTATTAGTGCCGTTTTGAAGTTCCTGCAGTTTTCACTGTAAAACCGAGTTGGAGCTAGTACCTCCCCATATATATGTATGGAATGGAGTTTGCAACTGAAAAGAAACTTTGTGTTCCCAACAAGCTAGGTGAAGGACGGCTTTCACACACACTTCCTTCTCAGAACTGAGGTAGTGGAGAGACGTCGTTCATCTAGCACCAAGGGAACGGGCTGCAGGAGACACTATTTCTCTGCTTTCTCAGTCTGTTTCCTAGTGCCGGTTTGAAGTTCCTGCAGTTTTCACTGTAAAACCGAGTTGGAGCTAGTACCTCCCCATATATATGCATGGATTGGAGTTTGCAACTGAAAAGAAACTTTGTGTTCCCAACAAGCTAGGTGAAGGACGGCTTTCAAACACACTTATCTCTCAGAACTGAGCAAGTGGAGAGACGTTCTTTCATCTAACACCAAGGGAACGGGTTGCAGGAGACACTTTTTCTCTGCTTCTCAGTCTGTTTCCTAGTGCCGGTTTGAAGTTCCTCGAGTTTTCACTGTAAAACCGAGTTGGAGCTATTACCTCACCATATATATGTATGGAATTGAGTTTGCAACTGAAAAGAAACTTTGTGTTCCCAACAAGCTAGGTGAAGGACGGCTTTCACACACACTTATCTCTCATAACTGAGCTAGTGGAGAGACGTTCGTTCATCTAGCACCAAGGGAACGGGTTGCAGGAGACACTTTTTCTCTTCTTTCTCAGTCTGTTTCGTACTGCCGGTTTGAAGTTCCTGCAGTTTTCACTGTAAAACCGAGTTGGAGCTAGTACCTCCCCATATATATGTATGGAATGGAGTTTGCCACTGAAAAGAAGCTTTGTGTTCCCAACAAGCTAGGTGAAGGACGGCTTTCACACACACTTATCTCTTAGAATTGATCAAGTGTAGAGACGTTCGTTCATCTAGCACCAAAGGAACGGGTTGCAGGAGACACTTTTTCTCTGCTTTCTCAGTCACTTTCCTAGTGCCGGTATGAAATTACTGCAGTTTTCAGTGTAAAACCGAGTTGGAGCTAGTACCTACCCATATATATTTATGGAATGGAGTTTGCAACTGAAAAGAAACTTTGTTTTCCCAACAAGCTATTTGAAGGACGGCTTTCACACAAACTTATCCCTCAGAACTGAGCAAGTGGAGAGACGTTCGTTCATCTAGCACCAAGAGAACGGGTTGCAGGAGACACTTTTTCTCTGCTTTCTCAGTCTGTTTCCTAGTGCCGGTTTGAAGTTCCTGCAGTTTTCACTTTAAAACCTAGTTGGAGCTTGTACCTCCCCTTATATATGTATGGAATTGAGTTTGCAACTGAAAAGAACCTTTGTGTTCCCAACAAGCTAGGTGAAGGACGGCTTTCACACACAGTTATATCTCAGAACTGAGCTAGTGGAGAGACGTTCGTTCATCTGGCACCAAGGGAACGGGTTGCAGGAGACACTTTTTCTCTGCTTTCTCAGTCTGTTTCCTAGTGCCGGTTTGACGTTCCTGCAGTTTTCACTGTAAAACCGATTTGGAGCTAGTACCTCCCCATATATATGTATGGAATGGTGTTTGCAAATGAAAAGAAACTTTGTGTTCCCAACAAGCTAGGTGAAGGACGGCTTTCACACACACTTCTCTCTCAGAACTGAGCAAGTGGAGAGACTTTGATTCATCTAGCACCAAAGGAACGGGTTGCAGGAGACACTATTTCTCTGCTTTCTCAGTCTTTTTCCTAGTGCCGCTTTGAAGTTCCTGCAGTTTTCACTGTAAAACCGAGTTGGAGCTAGTACCTCCCCATATATATGTATGGAATTGAGTTTGCAACTGAAAAGAAACTTTGTGTTCCCAACAAGCTAGATGAAGGACGGCTTTCACACACACTTATCTCTCATAAATGAGCTAGTGGAGAGACGTTCGTTCATCTAGCACCAAGGGAACGGGTTGCAGGAGACACTTTTTCTCTGCTTTCTCAGTCTCTTTCCTAGTGCCGGTTTGAAGTTCCTGCAGTTTTCAGTGTAAAACCGAGTTGGAGCTAGTACCTCCCCATATAAATGTATGGAATGGAGTTTGCAACTGAAAAGAAACTTTGTTTTCCCAACAAGCTAGTTGAAGGACGGCTTTCACACACACTTATCTCTCAGAACTGAGCATGTGGAGAGACGTTCGTTCATCTAGCACCAAGAGAACGGGTTGCAGGAGACACTTTTTCTCTGCTTTCTCAGTCTGTTTCCTAGTGCCGGTTTGAAGTTCCTGCAGTTTTAACTTTAAAACCTAGTTGGAGCTTGTACCTCCCCTTATATATGTATGGAATGGAGTTTGCAACTGAAAAGAACCTTTGTGTTCCCAACAAGCTAGGTGAAGGACGGCTTTCACACACAATTATATCTCAGAACTGAGCTAGTGGAGAGACGTTCGTTCATCTAGCACCAAGGGAACGGGTTGCAGGAGACACTTATTCTCTGCTTTCTCAGTCTGTTTCCTAGTGCCGGTTTGAAGTTCCTGCAGTTTTCACTGTAAAACCGATTTGTAGCTAGTACCTCCCCATATATATGTATGGAATGGAGTTTGCAAATGAAAAGAAACTTTGTGTTCCCAAAAAGCTAGGTGAAGGACGGCTTTCACACACACTTCTCTCTCAGAACTGAGCAAGTGGAGAGACTTTGGTTCATCTAGCACCAAGGGAACGGGTTGCACTAGACACTATTTCTCTGCTTTCTCAGTCTGTTTCCTAGTGCCGCTTTGAAGTTCCTGCAGTTTTCACTGTAAAACCGTGTTGGAGCTAGTACCTCCCCATATATATGTAAGGAATTGAGTTTGCAACTGAAAAGAAACTTTGTGTTCCCAACAAGCTAGATGAAGGACGGCTTTCACACACACTTATCTCTCATAAATGAGCTAGTGGAGAGACGTTCGTTCATCTAGCACCAAGGGAACGGGTTGCAGGAGACACTTTTTCTCTGCTTTCTCAGTCTGTTTCCTAGTGCCGGTTTGAAGTTCCTGCAGTTTTCACTGTAAAACCGAGTTGGAGCTAGTACCTCCCCATATATATGTATGGAATGGAGTTTGCAACTGAAAAGAAACTTTGTGTTCCCAACAAGCTAGGTGAAGGACGGCTTTCATGCACACTTATCTCTCATAACTGAGCTAGTGGAGAGACGTTCGTTCATCTAGCACCAAGGGAACTGGTTGCAGGAGACACTTTTTCTCTGCTTTCTAAGTCTGTTTCGTACTGCCGGTTTGAAGTTCCTGCAGTTTTCACTGTAAAACCGAGTTGGAGCTAGTACCTCCCCATATATATGTATGGAATCGAGTTTGCAACTGAAAAGAAACTTTGTGTTCCCAACAAGCTAGGTGAAGGACGGCTTTCACACACACTTATCTCTTAGAACTGAGCAAGTGTAGAGACGTTCGTTCATCTAGCACCAAGGGAACGGGTTGCAGGAGACACTAGTTCTCTGCTTTCTCAGTCTGTTTCCTAGTGCCGGTTTGAAGTTCCTGCAGTTTTCACTGTAAAACCTATTTGGAGCTATTATCTCCCCATATATATGTATGGATCGGAGTTTGCAACTGAAAAGAAACTTTGTGTTCCCAACAATCTAGGTGAAGGACGGCTTTCACACACCCTTACCTCTCATAACTGAGCTAGTGGAGAGACGTTCGTTCATCTAGCACCAAGGGAGCGGGTTGCAGGAGACACTATTTCTCTGCTTTCTCAGTCTGTTTCCTAGTGCCGGTTTGAAGTTCCCGCAGTTTTCACTGTAAAACCTAGTTGGAGCTTGTACCTCCCCTTATATATGTATGGAAGAGAGTTTGCAACTGAAAAGAAACTTTGTGTTCCCAACAAGCTAGGTGAAGGACGGCTTTCACACACACTTATCTCTCAGAAATGAGCAAGTGGAGAGACGTTCGTTCATCTAGCACCAATGGAACGGGTTGCAGGAGACACTTTTTCTCTGCTTCTCAGTCTGTTTCCTAGTGCCGGTTTGAAGTTCCTGCAGTTTTCACTGTAAAACCGAGTTTGAGCTAGTACCTCCCCATATATATGTATGGAATGGAGTTTGCAACTGAAAAGAAACTTTGTGTTCCCAACAAGCTAGGTGAAGGACGGCTTTCACACACACTTATCTCTCAGAAATGAGCTAGTGGAGAGACGTTCGTTCATCTAGCACCAAGGGAATGTGTTGCAGGGGACACTTTTTCTCTGCTTTCTCAGTCTCTTTGCTAGTGCCGGTTTGAAGTTCCTGCAGTTTTCACTGTAAAACCGAGTTTGAGCTAGTACCTCCCCATATATATGTATGGAATGGAGTTTGCAACTGAAAAGAAACTTTGTGTTCCCAACAAGCTAGGTGAAGGACGGCTTTCACACACACTTCTCTCTCAGAACTGAGCAAGTGGAGAGACGTTCGTTCATCTAGCACCAAGGGAACGGGTTGCAGGAGACACTATTTCTCTGCTTTCTCAGTCTGTTTCCTAGTGCCGGTTTGAAGTTCCCGCAGTTTTCACTGTAAAACATAGTTGGAGCTTGTACCTCCTCTTATATATGTATGGAAGAGAGTTTGCAACTGAAAAGAAACTTTGTGTTCCCAACAAGCTAGGTGAAGGACGGCTTTCACACACACTTATCTCTCAGAAATGAGCAAGTGGAGAGACGTTCGTTCATCTAGCACCAATGGAACGGGTTGCAGGAGACACTTTTTCTCTGCTTCTCAGTCTGTTTCCTAGTGCCGGTTTGAAGTTCCTGCAGTTTTCACTGTAAAACCGAGTTGGAGCTATTACCTCCCCATATATATGTATGGAATTGAGTTTGCAACTGAAAAGAAACTTTGTGTTCCCAACAATCTAGGTGAAGGACGGCTTTTACACACACTTATCTCTCAGAACTGAGCTAGTGGAGAGACGTTCGTTCATCTAGCACCAAGGGAACGTGTTGCAGGGGACACTTTTCCTCTGCTTTCTCAGTCTCTTTCCTAGTGCCGGTTTGAAGTTCCTGCAGTTTTCACTGTAAAACCGAGTTGGAGCTAGTACCTCCCCATATATATGTATGGAATGGAGTTTGCAACTGAAAAGAAACTTTGTGTTCCCAACAAGCTAGGTGAAGGACGGCTTTCACACACACTTCCTTCTCAGAACTGAGGTAGTGGAGAGACGTCGTTCATCTAGCACCAAGGGAACGGGCTGCAGGAGACACTATTTCTCTGCTTTCTCAGTCTGTTTCCTAGTGCCGGTTTGAAGTTCCTGCAGTTTTCACTGTAAAACCGAGTTGGAGCTAGTACCTCCCCATATATATGCATGGATTGGAGTTTGCAACTGAAAAGAAACTTTGTGTTCCCAACAAGCTAGATGAAGGACGGCTTTCACACACACTTATCTCTCAGAACTGAGCAAGTGGAGAGACGTTCGTTCATCTAGCACCAAGGGAACGGGTTGCAGGAGACACTTTTTCTCTGCTTCTCAGTCTGTTTCCTAGTGCCGGTTTGAAGTTCCTCGAGTTTTCACTGTAAAACCGAGTTGGAGCTATTACCTCACCATATATATGTATGGAATTGAGTTTGCAACTGAAAAGAAACTTTGTGTTCCCAACAAGCTAGGTGAAGGACGGCTTTCACACACACTTATCTCTCATAACTGAGCTAGTGGAGAGACGTTCGTTCATCTAGCAACAAGGGAACGGGTTGCAGGAGACACTTTTTCTCTTCTTTCTCAGTCTGTTTCGTACTGCCGGTTTGAAGTTCCTGCAGTTTTCACTGTAAAACCGAGTTGGAGCTAGTACCTCCCCATATATATGTATGGAATGGAGTTTGCCACTGAAAAGAAACTTTGTGTTCCCAACAAGCTAGGTGAAGGACGGCTTTCACACACACTTATCTCTTAGAATTGATCAAGTGTAGAGACGTTCGTTCATCTAGCACCAAGGGAACGGGTTGCAGGAGACACTTTTTCTCTGCTTTCTCAGTCACTTTCCTAGTGCCGGTATGAAATTACTGCAGTTTTCAGTGTAAAACCGAGTTGGAGCTAGTACCTACCCATATATATTTATGGAATGGAGTTTGCAACTGAAAAGAAACTTTGTTTTCCCAACAAGCTAGTTGAAGGACGGCTTTCACACAAACTTATCCCTCAGAACTGAGCAAGTGGAGAGACGTTCGTTCATCTAGCACCAAGAGAACGGGTTGCAGGAGACACTTTTTCTCTGCTTTCTCAGTCTGTTTCCTAGTGCCGGTTTGAAGTTCCTGCAGTTTTCACTTTAAAACCTAGTTGGAGCTTGTACCTCCCCTTATATATGTATGGAATTGAGTTTGCAACTGAAAAGAACCTTTGTGTTCCCAACAAGCTAGGTGAAGGACGGCTTTCACACACAGTTATATCTCAGAACTGAGCTAGTGGAGAGACGTTCGTTCATCTAGCACCAAGGGAACGGGTTGCAGGAGACACTTTTTCTCTGCTTCTCAGTCTGTTTCCTAGTGCCGGTTTGAAGTTCCTCGAGTTTTCACTGTAAAACCGAGTTGGAGCTATTACCTCACCATATATATGTATGGAATTGAGTTTGCAACTGAAAAGAAACTTTGTGTTCCCAACAAGCTAGGTGAAGGACGGCTTTCACACACACTTATCTCTCATAACTGAGCTAGTGGAGAGACGTTCGTTCATCTAGCAACAAGGGAACGGGTTGCAGGAGACACTTTTTCTCTTCTTTCTCAGTCTGTTTCGTACTGCCGGTTTGAAGTTCCTGCAGTTTTCACTGTAAAACCGAGTTGGAGCTAGTACCTCCCCATATATATGTATGGAATGGAGTTTGCCACTGAAAAGAAACTTTGTGTTCCCAACAAGCTAGGTGAAGGACGGCTTTCACACACACTTATCTCTTAGAATTGATCAAGTGTAGAGACGTTCGTTCATCTAGCACCAAGGGAACGGGTTGCAGGAGACACTTTTTCTCTGCTTTCTCAGTCACTTTCCTAGTGCCGGTATGAAATTACTGCAGTTTTCAGTGTAAAACCGAGTTGGAGCTAGTACCTACCCATATATATTTATGGAATGGAGTTTGCAACTGAAAAGAAACTTTGTTTTCCCAACAAGCTAGTTGAAGGACGGCTTTCACACAAACTTATCCCTCAGAACTGAGCAAGTGGAGAGACGTTCGTTCATCTAGCACCAAGAGAACGGGTTGCAGGAGACACTTTTTCTCTGCTTTCTCAGTCTGTTTCCTAGTGCCGGTTTGAAGTTCCTGCAGTTTTCACTTTAAAACCTAGTTGGAGCTTGTACCTCCCCTTATATATGTATGGAATTGAGTTTGCAACTGAAAAGAACCTTTGTGTTCCCAACAAGCTAGGTGAAGGACGGCTTTCACACACAGTTATATCTCAGAACTGAGCTAGTGGAGAGACGTTCGTTCATCTAGCACCAAGGGAACGGGTTGCAGGAGACACTTTTTCTCTGCTTTCTCAGTCTGTTTCCTAGTGCCGGTTTGACGTTCCTGCAGTTTTCACTGTAAAACCGATTTGGAGCTAGTACCTCCCCATATATATGTATGGAATGGTGTTTGCAAATGAAAAGAAACTTTGTGTTCCCAACAAGCTAGGTGAAGGACGGCTTTCACACACACTTCTCTCTCAGAACTGAGCAAGTGGAGAGACTTTGATTCATCTAGCACCAAAGGAACGGGTTGCAGGAGACACTATTTCTCTGCTTTGTCAGTCTGTTTCCTAGTGCCGCTTTGAAGTTCCTGCAGTTTTCACTGTAAAACCGAGTTGGAGCAAGTACCTCCCCATATATATGTATGGAATTGAGTTTGCAACTGAAAAGAATCTTTGTGTTCCCAACAAGCTAGATGAAGGATGGCTTTCACACACACTTATCTCTCATAAATGAGCTAGTGGAGAGACGTTCGTTCATCTAGCACCAAGGGAACGGTTTGCAGGAGACACTTTTTCTCTGCTTTCTCAGTCTCTTTCCTAGTGCCGATTTGAAGTTCCTGCAGTTTTCAGTGTAAAACCGAGTTGGAGCTAGTACCTCCCCATATAAATGTATGGAATGGAGTTTGCAACTGAAAAGAAACTTTGTTTTCCCAACAATCTAGTTGAAGGACGGCTTTCACACACACTTATCTCTCAGAACTGAGCATGTGGAGAGACGTTCGTTCATCTAGCACCAAGAGAACGGGTTGCAGGAGACAATTTTTCTCTGCTTTCTCAGTCTGTTTCCTAGTGCCGGTTTGAAGTTCCTGCAGTTTTAACTTTAAAACCTAGTTGGAGCTTGTACCTCCCCTTATATATGTATGGAATGGAGTTTGCAACTGAAAAGAACCTTTGTGTTCCCAACAAGCTAGGTGAAGGACGGCTTTCACACACAATTATATCTCAGAACTGAGCTAGTGGAGAGACGTTCGTTCATCTAGCACCAAGGGAACGGGTTGCAGGAGACACTTATTCTCTGCTTTCTCAGTCTGTTTCCTAGTGCCGGTTTGAAGTTCCTGCAGTTTTCACTGTAAAACCGATTTGTAGCTAGTACCTCCCCATATATATGTATGGAATGGAGTTTGCAAATGAAAAGAAACTTTGTGTTCCCAGAAAGCTAGGTGAAGGACGGCTTTCACACACAATTCTCTCTCAGAACTGAGCAAGTGGAGAGACTTTGGTTCATCTAGCACCAAGGGAACGGGTTGCACTAGACACTATTTCTCTGCTTTCTCAGTCTGTTTCCTAGTGCCGCTTTGAAGTTCCTGCAGTTTTCACTGTAAAACCGTGTTGGAGCTAGTACCTCCCCATATATATGTAAGGAATTGAGTTTGCAACTGAAAAGAAACTTTGTGTTCCCAACAAGCTAGATGAAGGACGGCTTTCACACACACTTATCTCTCATAAATGAGCTAGTGGAGAGACGTTCGTTCATCTAGCACCAAGGGAACGGGTTGCAGGAGACACTTTTTCTCTGCTTTCTCAGTCTGTTTCCTAGTGCCGGTTTGAAGTTCCTGCAGTTTTCACTGTAAAACCGAGTTGGAGCTAGTACCTCCCCATATATATGTATGGAATGGAGTTTGCAACTGAAAAGAAACTTTGTGTTCCCAACAAGCTAGGTGAAGGACGGCTTTCATGCACACTTATCTCTCATAACTGAGCTAGTGGAGAGACGTTCGTTCATCTAGCACCAAGGGAACTGGTTGCAGGAGACACTTTTTCTCTGCTTTCTCAGTCTGTTTCGTACTGCCGGTTTGAAGTTCCTGCAGTTTTCACTGTAAAACCGAGTTGGAGCTAGTACCTCCCCTTATATATGTATGGAATCGAGTTTGCAACTGAAAAGAAACTTTGTGTTCCCAACAAGCTAGGTGAAGGACGGCTTTCACACACACTTATCTCTTAGAACTGAGCAAGTGTAGAGACGTTCGTTCATCTAGCACCAAGGGAACGGGTTGCAGGAGACACTAGTTCTCTGCTTTCTCAGTCTGTTTCCTAGTGCCGGTTTGAAGTTCCTGCAGTTTTCACTGTAAAACCTATTTGGAGCTAGTATCTCCCCATATATATGTATGGATTGGAGTTTGCAACTGAAAAGAAACTTTGTGTTCCCAACAATCTAGGTGAAGGACGGCTTTCACACACCCTTACCTCTCATAACTGAGCTAGTGGAGAGACGTTCGTTCATCTAGCACCAAAGGAACGGGTTGCAGGAGACACTTTTTCTCTGCTTTCTCAGTCTGTTTCCTAGTGCCGGTTTGAAGTTCCTACAGTTTTCACTGTAAAACCGAGTTGGAGCTAGTACCTCCCCATATATATGTATGGAATGGAGTTTGCAACTGAAAAGAAACTTTGTGTTCCCAACAAGCTAGGTGAAGGACGGCTTTCACACACACTTATCTCTCATAACTGAGCTAGTGGAGAGACGTTCGTTCATCTAGCACCAAGGGAACGGGTTGAAGGGGACACTTTTTCTCTTCTTTATCAGTCTGTTTCGTACTGCTGGTTTGAAGTTCCTGCAGTTTTCAGTGTAAAACCGAGTTGGAGCTAGTACCTCCCCATATATATGTATGGAATCGAGTTTGCAACTGAAAAGAAACTTTGTGTTCCCAACAATCTAGGTGAAGGACGGCTTTCACACACCCTTTCCTCTCATAACTGAGCTAGTGGAGAGACGTTCGTTCATCTAGCACCAAGGGAACGGTTTGCAGGAGACACTTTTTCTCTGCTTTCTCAGTCTGTTTCCTAGTGCCGGTTTGAAGTTCTTGCAGTTTTCACTGTAAAACCTCGTTGGAGCTAGTACTTCCCCATATATATGTATGGAATGGAGTTTGCAACTGAAAAGAAACTTTGTGTTCCCAACAAGCTAGTTGAAGGACGGCTTTCACACACACTTATCTCTCAGAACTGAGCAAGTGGAGAGACGTTCGTTCATCTAGCACCAAGAGAACGGGTTGCAGGAGACACTTTTTCTCTGCTTTCTCAGTCTGTTTCCTAGTGTCGGTTTGAAGTTCCTGCAGTTTTCACTTTAAAATCTAGTTGGAGCTTGTACCTCCCCTTATATATGTATGGAATGGAGTTTGAAACTGAAAAGAAACTTTGTGTTCCCAACAAGCTAGTTGAAGGACGGCTTTCACACACAATTATCTCTCAGAACTGAGCTAGTGGAGAGACGTTCGTTCATCTAGCACCAAGGGAACGGGTTGCATGAGACACTATTTCTCTGCTTTCTCAGTCTGTTTCCTACTACCGGTTTGAAGATCCTGCAGTTTTCACTGTAAAACCGATTTGGAGCTAGTACCTCCCCATATATAGGTATGGAATCGAGTTTGCAACTGAAAAGAAACTTTGTGTTACCAAAAAGCTAGGTGAAGGACGGCTTTCACACACACTTATCTCTCAGAACTGAGCAAGTGGAGAGACTTTCGTTCATCTAGCACCAAGGGAACGGGTTGCAGGAGACACTAATTCTCTGCTTTCTCAGTCTGTTTCCTAGTGCCGGTTTGAAGTTCCTGCAGTTTTCACTGTAAAATCTATTTGGAGCTAGTATCTCCCCATATATATGTATGGATCGGAGTTTGCAACTGAAAAGAAACTTTGTGTTCCCAACAATCTATGTGAAGTTCGGCTTTCACACACCCTTACCTCTCATAACAGAGCTAGTGGAGAGACGTTCGTTCATCTAGCACCAAGGGAACGGGTTGCAGGAGACACTTTTTCTCTGCTTTCTCAGTCTGTTTCCTAGTGCAGGTTTGAAGTTCCTGCAGTTTTCACTGTAAAACCGAGTTGGAGCTACTACCTCCCCATATATATGTATGGAATGGAGTTTGCAACTGAAAAGAAACTTTGTGTTCCCAACAAGCTAGGTGAAGGACGGCTTTCACACACAATTATCTCTCAGAACTGAGCTAGTGGAGAGACGTTCGTTCATATAGCACCAAGAGAACGTTTTGCAGGAGACACTTTTTCTCTGCTTTCTCAGTCTGTTTCCTAGTGCCGGTTTGAAGTTCCTGCAGATTTCACTTTAAAACCTAGTTGGAGCTTGTACCTCCCCTTATATATGTATGGAATGGAGTTTGCAACTGAAAAGAAACTTTGTGTTCCCAACAAGCTAGGTGAAGGACGGCTTTCACACACACTTATCTCTTAGAATTGAGCAAGTGTAGAGACGTTCGTTCATCTAGCACCAAGGGAACGGGTTGCAGGAGACACTTTTTCTCTGCTTTCTCAGTCTCTTTCCTAGTGCCGGTTTGAAATTCCTGCAGTTTTCAGTGTAAAACCGAGTTGGAGCTAGTACCTCCCCATATATATGTATGGAATGGAGATTGCAACTGAAAAGAAACTTTGTTTTCCCAACAAGCTAGTTGAAGTACGGCTTTCACACACACTTATCTCTCAGAACTGAGCAAGTGGAGAGACGTTCGTTCATCTAGCACCAAGAGAACGGGTTGCAGGAGACACTTTTTCTCTGCTTTCTCAGTCTGTTTCTTAGTGCCGGTTTGAAGTTCCTGCAGTTTTCACTTTAAAACGTAGTTGGAGCTTGTACCTCCCCTTATATATGTATGGAATGGAGTTTGCAACTGAAAAGAACCTTTGTGTTCCCAACAAGCTAGGTGAAGTACGGCTTTCACACACAATTATATCTCAGAACTGATCTTGTGGAGAGACGTTCGTTCATCTAGCACCAAGGGAACGGGTTGCAGGAGACACTTTTTCTCTGCTTTCTCAGTCTGTTTCCTAGTGCCGGTTTGAAGTTCCTACAGTTTTCACTGTAAAACCGAGTTGGAGCTAGTACCTCCCCATATATATGTATGGATTGGAGTTTGCAACTGAAAAGAAACTTTGTGTTCCCAACAAGCTAGGTGAAGGACGGCTTTCACACACACTTATCTCTCATAACTGAGCTAG
Source organism: Camelus dromedarius (assembly GCF_036321535.1). Taxonomy (NCBI): domain Eukaryota; kingdom Metazoa; phylum Chordata; class Mammalia; order Artiodactyla; family Camelidae; genus Camelus; species Camelus dromedarius. The sequence goes on from NC_087446.1 coordinate 68,782,129, forward strand.
TGGAGAGACGTTCGTTCATCTAGCACCAAGGGAACGGGTTGAAGGGGACACTTTTTCTCTTCTTTCTCAGTCTGTTTCGTACTGCTGGTTTGAAGTTCCTGCAGTTTTCAGTGTAAAACCGAGTTGGAGCTAGTACCTCCCCATATATATGTATGGAATCGAGTTTGCAACTGAAAAGAAACTTTGTGTTCCCAACAATCTAGGTGAAGGACGGCTTTCACACACCTTTTCCTCTCATAACTGAGCTAGTGGAGAGACGTTCGTTCATCTAGCACCAAGGGAACGGTTTGCAGGAGACACTTTTTCTCTGCTTTCTCAGTCTGTTTCCTAGTGCCGGTTTGAAGTTCTTGCAGTTTTCACTGTAAAACCTCGTTGGAGCTAGTATTTCCCCATATATATGTATGGAATGGAGTTTGCAACTGAAAAGAAACTTTGTGTTCCCAACAAGCTAGTTGAAGGACGGCTTTCACACACACTTATCTCTCAGAACTGAGCAAGTGGAGAGACGTTCGTTCATCTAGCACCAAGAGAACGGGTTGCAGGAGACACTTTTTCTCTGCTTTCTCAGTCTGTTTCCTAGTGTCGGTTTGAAGTTCCTGCAGTTTTCACTTTAAAATCTAGTTGGAGCTTGTACCTCCCCTTATATATGTATGGAATGGAGTTTGAAACTGAAAAGAAACTTTGTGTTCCCAACAAGCTACGTGAAGGACGGCTTTCACACACAATTATCTCTCAGAACTGAGCTAGTGGAGAGACGTTCGTTCATCTAGCACCAAGGGAACGGGTTGCATGAGACACTATTTCTCTGCTTTCTCAGTCTGTTTCCTACTACCGGTTTGAAGATCCTGCAGTTTTCACTGTAAAACCGATTTGGAGCTAGTACCTCCCCATATATAGGTATGGAATGGAGTTTGCAACTGAAAAGAAACTTTGTGTTACCAAAAAGCTAGGTGAAGGACGGCTTTCACACACACTTATCTCTCAGAACTGAGCAAGTGGAGAGACTTTCGTTCATCTAGCACCAAGGGAACGGGTTGCAGGAGACACTATTTCTCTGCTTTCTCAGTCTGTTTCCTAGTGCCGGTTTGAAGTTCCTGCAGTTTTCACTGTAAAATCTATTTGGAGCTAGTATCTCCCCATATATATGTATGGATCGGAGTTTGCAACTGAAAAGAAACTTTGTGTTCCCAACAATCTATGTGAAGTTCGGCTTTCACACACCCTTACCTCTCATAACAGAGCTAGTGGAGAGACGTTCGTTCATCTAGCACCAAGGGAACGGGTTGCAGGAGACACTTTTTCTCTGCTTTCTCAGTCTGTTTCCTAGTGCAGGTTTGAAGTTCCTGCAGTTTTCACTGTAAAACCGAGTTGGAGCTACTACCTCCCCATATATATGTATGGAATGGAGTTTGCAACTGAAAAGAAACTTTGTGTTCCCAACAAGCTAGGTGAAGGACGGCTTTCACACACAATTATCTCTCAGAACTGAGCTAGTGGAGAGACGTTCGTTCATATAGCACCAAGAGAACGTTTTGCAGGAGACACTTTTTCTCTGCTTTCTCAGTCTGTTTCCTAGTGCCGGTTTGAAGTTCCTGCAGATTTCACTTTAAAACCTAGTTGGAGCTTGTACCTCCCCTTATATATGTATGGAATGGAGTTTGCAACTGAAAAGAAACTTTGTGTTCCCAACAAGCTAGGTGAAGGACGGCTTTCACACACACTTATCTCTCAGAACTGAGCAAGTGGAGAGACGTTCGTTCATCTAGCACCAAGAGAACGGGTTGCAGGAGACAATTTTCCTCTGCTTCTCAGTCTGTTTCCTAGTGCCGGATTGAAGTTCGTGGAGTTTTCACTGTAAAACCGAGTTGGAGCTATTACCTCCCCATATATATGTATGGAATTGAGTTTACAACTGAAAAGAAACTTTGTGTTCCCAACAAGCTAGGTGAAGGACGGCTTTCACACACACTTAACTCTCATAACTGAGCTAGTGGAGAGACGTTCGTTCATCTAGCAACAAGGGAACGGGTTGCAGGAGACACTTTTTCTCTGCTTTCTCAGTCTGTTTCGTACTGCCGGTTTGAAGTTCCTGCAGTTTTCCCTGTAAAACCGAGTTGGAGCTAGTACCTCCCCATATATATGTATGGAATGGAGTTTGCAACTGAAAAGAAACTTTGTGTTCCCAACAATCTAGGTGAAGGACGGCTTTCACACACACTTATCTCTTAGAATTGAGCAAGTGTAGAGACGTTCGTTCATCTAGCACCAAGGGAACGGGTTGCAGGAGACACTTTTTCTCTGCTTTCTCAGTCTCTTTCCTAGTGCCGGTTTGAAATTCCTGCAGTTTTCAGTGTAAAACCGAGTTGGAGCTAGTACCTCCCCATATATATGTATGGAATGGAGATTGCAACTGAAAAGAAACTTTGTTTTCCCAACAAGCTAGTTGAAGTACGGCTTTCACACACACTTATCTCTCAGAACTGAGCAAGTGGAGAGACGTTCGTTCATCTAGCACCAAGAGAACGGGTTGCAGGAGACACTTTTTCTCTGCTTTCTCAGTCTGTTTCTTAGTGCCGGTTTGAAGTTCCTGCAGTTTTCACTTTAAAACGTAGTTGGAGCTTGTACCTCCCCTTATATATGTATGGAATGGAGTTTGCAACTGAAAAGAACCTTTGTGTTCCCAACAAGCTAGGTGAAGTACGGCTTTCACACACAATTATATCTCAGAACTGATCTTGTGGAGAGACGTTCGTTCATCTAGCACCAAGGGAACGGGTTGCAGGAGACACTTTTTCTCTGCTTTCTCAGTCTGTTTCCTAGTGCCGGTTTGACGTTCCTGCAGTTTTCACTGTAAAACCGATTTGGAGCTAGTACCTCCCCATATATATGTATGGAATGGAGTTTGCAAATGAAAAGAAACTTTGGGTTCCCAACAAGCTAGGTGAAGGACGGCTTTCACACACACTTCTGTCTCAGAACTGAGCAAGTGGAGAGACTTTGGTTCATCTAGCACCAAAGGAACGGGTTGCAGGAGCCACTATTTCTCTGCTTTCTCAGTCTGTTTCCTAGTGCCGGTTTGAAGTTCCCGCAGTTTTCACTGTAAAACATAGTTGGAGCTTGTACCTCCTCTTATATATGTATGGAAGAGAGTTTGCAACTGAAAAGAAACTTTGTGTTCCCAACAAGCTAGGTGAAGGACGGCTTTCACACACACTTATCTCTCAGAAATGAGCAAGTGGAGAGACGTTCGTTCATCTAGCACCAATGGAACGGGTTGCAGGAGACACTTTTTCTCTGCTTCTCAGTCTGTTTCCTAGTGCCGGTTTGAAGTTCCTGCAGTTTTCACTGTAAAACCGAGTTGGAGCTATTACCTCCCCATATATATGTATGGAATTGAGTTTGCAACTGAAAAGAAACTTTGTGTTCCCAACAATCTAGGTGAAGGACGGCTTTTACACACACTTATCTCTCAGAACTGAGCTAGTGGAGAGACGTTCGTTCATCTAGCACCAAGGGAACGTGTTGCAGGGGACACTTTTTCTCTGCTTTCTCAGTCTCTTTCCTAGTGCCGATTTGAAGTTCCTGCAGTTTTCACTGTAAAACCGAGTTGGAGCTAGTACCTCCCCATATATATGTATGGAATGGAGTTTGCAACTGAAAAGAAACTTTGTGTTCCCAACAAGCTAGGTGAAGGACGGCTTTCACACACACTTCCTTCTCAGAACTGAGGTAGTGGAGAGACGTCGTTCATCTAGCACCAAGGGAACGGGCTGCAGGAGACATTATTTCTCTGCTTTCTCAGTCTGTTTCCTAGTGCCGGTTTGAAGTTCCTGCAGTTTTCACTGTAAAACCGAGTTGGAGCTAGTACCTCCCCATATATATGCATGGAATGGAGTTTGCAACTGAAAAGAAACTTTGTGTTCCCAACAAGCTAGGTGAAGGACGGCTTTCACACACACTTATCTCTCAGAACTGAGCAAGTGGAGACACGTTCGTTCATCTAGCACCATGGGAACGGGTTGCAGGAGACACTTTTTCTCTGCTTCTCAGTCTGTTTCCTAGTGCCGGTTTGAAGTTCCTCGAGTTTTCACTGTAAAACCGAGTTGGAGCTATTACCTCACCATATATATGTATGGAATTGAGTTTGCAACTGAAAAGAAACTTTGTGTTCCCAACAAGCTAGGTGAAGGACGGCTTTCACACACACTTATCTCTCATAACTGAGCTAGTGGAGAGACGTTCGTTCATCTAGCACCAAGGGAACGGGTTGCAGGAGACACTTTTTCTCTTCTTTCTCAGTCTGTTTCGTACTGCCGGTTTGAAGTTCCTGCAGTTTTCACTGTAAAACCGAGTTGGAGCTAGTACCTCCCCATATATATGTATGGAATGGAGTTTGCCACTGAAAAGAAACTTTGTGTTCCCAACAAGCTAGGTGAAGGACGGCTTTCACACACACTTATCTCTTAGAATTGATCAAGTGTAGAGACGTTCGTTCATCTAGCACCAAGGGAACGGGTTGCAGGGGACACTTTTTCTCTGCTTTCTCAGTCACTTTCCTAGTGCCGGTATGAAATTACTGCAGTTTTCAGTGTAAAACCGAGTTGGAGCTAGTACCTACCCATATATATTTATGGAATGGAGTTTGCAACTGAAAAGAAACTTTGTTTTCCCAACAAGCTAGTTGAAGGACGGCTTTCACACAAACTTATCCCTCAGAACTGAGCAAGTGGAGAGACGTTCGTTCATCTAGCACCAAGAGAACGGGTTGCAGTAGACACTTTTTCTCTGCTTTCTCAGTCTGTTTCCTAGTGCCGGTTTGAAGTTCCTGCAGTTTTCACTTTAAAACCTAGTTGGAGCTTGTACCTCCCCTTATATATGTATGGAATGGAGTTTGCAACTGAAAAGAACCTTTGTGTTCCCAACAAGCTAGGTGAAGGACGGCTTTCACACACAGTTATATCTCAGAACTGAGCTAGTGGAGAGACGTTCGTTCATCTAGCACCAAGGGAACGGGTTGCAGGAGACACTTTTTCTCTGCTTTCTCAGTCTGTTTCCTAGTGCCGGTTTGACGTTCCTGCAGTTTTCACTGTAAAACCGATTTGGAGCTAGTACCTCCCCATATATATGTATGGAATGATGTTTGCAAATGAAAAGAAACTTTGTGTTCCCAACAAGCTAGGTGAAGGACGGCTTTCACACACACTTCTCTCTCAGAACTGAGCAAGTGGAGAGACTTTGATTCATCTAGCACCAAAGGAACGGGTTGCAGGAGACACTATTTCTCTGCTTTCTCAGTCTGTTTCCTAGTGCCGCTTTGAAGTTCCTGCAGTTTTCACTGTAAAACCGAGTTGGAGCTAGTACCTCCCCATATATATGTATGGAATTGAGTTTGCAACTGAAAAGAAACTTTGTGTTCCCAACAAGCTAGATGAAGGACGGCTTTCACACACACTTATCTCTCATAAATGAGCTAGTGGAGAGACGTTCGTTCATCTAGCACCAATGGAACGGGTTGCAGGAGACACTTTTTCTCTGCTTTCTCAGTCTCTTTCCTAGTGCCGGTTTGAAGTTCCTGCAGTTTTCAGTGTAAAACCGAGTTGGAGCTAGTACCTCCCCATATAAATGTATGGAATGGAGTTTGCAACTGAAAAGAAACTTTGTTTTCCCAACAAGCTAGTTGAAGGACGGCTTTCACACACACTTATCTCTTAGAACTGAGCAAGTGTAGAGACGTTCGTTCATCTAGCACCAAGGGAACGGGTTGCAGGAGACACTATTTCTCTGCTTTCTCAGTCTGTTTCCTAGTGCCGGTTTGAAGTTCCTGCAGTTTTAACTTTAAAACCTAGTTGGAGCTTGTACCTCCCCTTATATATGTATGGAATGGAGTTTGCAACTGAAAAGAACCTTTGTGTTCCCAACAAGATAGGTGGAGGACGGCTTTCACACACAATTATATCTCAGAACTGAGCTAGTGGAGAGACGTTCGTTCATCTAGCACCAAGGGAACGGGTTGCAGGAGACACTTATTCTCTGCTTTCTCAGTCTGTTTCCTAGTGCCGGTTTGAAGTTCCTGCAGTTTTCACTGTAAAACCGATTTGGAGCTAGTACCTCCCCATATATATGTATGGAATGGAGTTTGCAAATGAAAAGAAACTTTGTGTTCCCAAAAAGCTAGGTGAAGGACGGCTTTCACACACACTTCTCTCTCAGAACTGAGCAAGTGGAGAGACTTTGGTTCATCTAGCACCAAGGGAACGGGTTGCACTAGACACTATTTCTCTGCTTTCTCAGTCTGTTTCCTAGTGCCGCTTTGAAGTTCCTGCAGTTTTCACTGTAAAACCGTGTTGGAGCTAGTACCTCCCCATATATATGTAAGGAATTGAGTTTGCAACTGAAAAGAAACTTTGTGTTCCCAACAAGCTAGATGAAGGACGGCTTTCACACACACTTATCTCTCATAAATGAGCTAGTGGAGAGACGTTCGTTCATCTAGCACCAAGGGAACGGGTTGCAGGAGACACTTTTTCTCTGCTTTCTCAGTCTGTTTCCTAGTGCCGGTTTGAAGTTCCTGCAGTTTTCACTGTAAAACCGAGTTGGAGCTAGTACCTCCCCATATATATGTATGGAATGGAGTTTGCAACTGAAAAGAAACTTTGTGTTCCCAACAAGCTAGGTGAAGGACGGCTTTCATGCACACTTATCTCTCATAACTGAGCTAGTGGAGAGACGTTCGTTCATCTAGCACCAAGGGAACTGGTTGCAGGAGACACTTTTTCTCTGCTTTCTCAGTCTGTTTCGTACTGCCGGTTTGAAGTTCCTGCAGTTTTCACTGTAAAACCGAGTTGGAGCTAGTACCTCCCCATATATATGTATGGAATCGAGTTTGCAACTGAAAAGAAACTTTGTGTTCCCAACAAGCTAGGTGAAGGACGGCTTTCACACACACTTATCTCTTAGAACTGAGCAAGTGTAGAGACGTTCGTTCATCTAGCACCAAGGGAACGGGTTGCAGGAGACACTAGTTCTCTGCTTTCTCAGTCTGTTTCCTAGTGCCGGTTTGAAGTTCCTGCAGTTTTCACTGTAAAACCTATTTGGAGCTAGTATCTCCCCATATATATGTATGGATCGGAGTTTGCAACTGAAAAGAAACTTTGTGTTCCCAACAATCTAGGTGAAGGACGGCTTTCACACACCCTTACCTCTCATAACTGAGCTAGTGGAGAGACGTTCGTTCATCTAGCACCAAAGGAACGGGTTGCAGGAGACACTTTTTCTCTGCTTTCTCAGTCTGTTTCCTAGTGCCGGTTTGAAGTTCCTGCAGTTTTCACTGTAAAACCGAGTTGGAGCTAGTACCTCCCCATAAATATGTATGGAATGGAGTTTGCAACTGAAAAGAAACTTTGTGTTCCCAACAAGCTAGGTGAAGGACGGCTTTCACACACACTTATCTCTCATAACTGAGCTAGTGGAGAGACGTTCGTTCATCTAGCACCAAGGGAACGGGTTGAAGGAGACACTTTTTCTCTTCTTTCTCAGTCTGTTTCGTACTGCTGTTTTGAAGTTCCTGCAGTTTTCAGTGTAAAACCGAGTTGGAGCTAGTACCTCCCCATATATATGTATGGAATCGAGTTTGCAACTGAAAAGAAACTTTGTGTTCCCAACAATCTAGGTGAAGGACGGCTTTCACACACCCTTTCCTCTCATAACTGAGCTAGTGGAGAGACGTTCGTTCATCTAGCACCAAGGGAACGGTTTGCAGGAGACACTTTTTCTCTGCTTTCTCAGTCTGTTTCCTAGTGCCGGTTTGAAGTTCTTGCAGTTTTCACTGTAAAACCTCGTTGGAGCTAGTACTTCCCCATATATATGTATGGAATGGAGTTTGCAACTGAAAAGAAACTTTGTGTTCCCAACAAGCTAGTTGAAGGACGGCTTTCACACACAAATATCTCTCAGAACTGAGCAAGTGGAGAGACGTTCGTTCATCTAGCACCAAGAGAACGGGTTGCAGGAGACACTTTTTCTCTGCTTTCTCAGTCTGTTTCCTAGTGTCGGTTTGAAGTTCCTGCAGTTTTCACTTTAAAATCTAGTTGGAGCTTGTACCCCCCCTTATATATGTATGGAATGGAGTTTGAAACTGAATAGAAACTTTGTGTTCCCAACAAGCTACGTGAAGGACGGCTTTCACACACAATTATCTCTCAGAACTGAGCTAGTGGAGAGACGTTCGTTCATCTAGCACCAAGGGAACGGGTTGCAGGAGACACTATTTCTCTGCTTTCTCAGTCTGTTTCCTACTACCGGTTTAAAGATCCTGCAGTTTTCACTGTAAAACCGATTTGGAGCTAGTACCTCCCCATATATAGGTATGGAATGGAGTTTGCAACTGAAAAGAAACTTTGTGTTACCAAAAAGCTAGGTGAAGGACGGCTTTCACACACACTTATCTCTCAGAACTGAGCAAGTGGAGAGACTTTCGTTCATCTAGCACCAAGGGAACGGGTTGCAGGAGACACTATTTCTCTGCTTTCTCAGTCTGTTTCCTAGTGCCGGTTTGAAGTTCCTGCAGTTTTCACTGTAAAATCTATTTGGAGCTAGTATCTCCCCATATATATGTATGGATCGGAGTTTGTAACTGAAAAGAAACTTTGTGTTCCCAACAATCTATGTGAAGTTCGGCTTTCACACACCCTTACCTCTCATAACAGAGCTAGTGGAGAGACGTTCGTTCATCTAGCACCAAGGGAACGGGTTGCAGGAGACACTTTTTCTCTGCTTTCTCAGTCTGTTTCCTAGTGCAGGTTTGAAGTTCCTGCAGTTTTCACTGTAAAACCGAGTTGGAGCTACTACCTCCCCATATATATGTATGGAATGGAGTTTGCAACTGAAAAGAAACTTTGTGTTCCCAACAAGCTAAGTGAAGGACGGCTTTCACACACAATTATCTCTCAGAACTGAGCTAGTGGAGAGACGTTCGTTCATATAGCACCAAGAGAACGTTTTGCAGGAGACACTTTTTCTCTGCTTTCTCAGTCTGTTTCCTAGTGCCGGTTTGAAGTTCCTGCAGATTTCACTTTAAAACCTAGTTGGAGCTTGTACCTCCCCTTATATATGTATGGAATGGAGTTTGCAACTGAAAAGAAACTTTGTGTTCCCAACAAGCTAGGTGAAGGACGGCTTTCACACACACTTATCTCTCAGAACTGAGCAAGTGGAGAGACTTTCGTTCATCTAGCACCAAGGGAACGGGTTGCAGGAGACACTATTTCTCTGCTTTCTCAGTCTGTTTCCTAGTGCCGGTTTGAAGTTCCTGCAGTTTTCACTGTAAAATCTATTTGGAGCTAGTATCTCCCCATATATATGTATGGATCGGAGTTTGTAACTGAAAAGAAACTTTGTGTTCCCAACAATCTATGTGAAGTTCGGCTTTCACACACCCTTACCTCTCATAAAAGAGCTAGTGGAGAGACGTTCGTTCATCTAGCACCAAGGGAACGGGTTGCAGGAGACACTTTTTCTCTGCTTTCTCAGTCTGTTTCCTAGTGCAGGTTTGAAGTTCCTGCAGTTTTCACTGTAAAACCGAGTTGGAGCTACTACCTCCCCATATATATGTATGGAATGGAGTTTGCAACTGAAAAGAAACTTTGTGTTCCCAACAAGCTAGGTGAAGGACGGCTTTCACACACAATTATCTCTCAGAACTGAGCTAGTGGAGAGACGTTCGTTCATATAGCACCAAGAGAACGTTTTGCAGGAGACACTTTTTCTCTGCTTTCTCAGTCTGTTTCCTAGTGCCGGTTTGAAGTTCCTGCAGATTTCACTTTAAAACCTAGTTGGAGCTTGTACCTCCCCTTATATATGTATGGAATGGAGTTTGCAACTGAAAAGAAACTTTGTGTTCCCAACAAGCTAGGTGAAGGACGGCTTTCATACACACTTATCTCTCAGAACTGAGCAAGTGGAGAGACGTTCGTTCATCTAGCACCAAGAGAACGGGTTGCAGGAGACACTTTTCCTCTGCTTCTCAGTCTGTTTCCTAGTGCCGGATTGAAGTTCGTGGAGTTTTCACTGTAAAACCGAGTTGGAGCTATTACCTCCCCATATATATGTATGGAATTGAGTTTACAACTGAAAAGAAACTTTGTGTTCCCAACAAGCTAGGTGAAGGACGGCTTTCACACACACTTAACTCTCATAACTGAGCTAGTGGAGAGACGTTCGTTCATCTAGCAACAAGGGAACGGGTTGCAGGAGACACTTTTTCTCTGCTTTCTCAGTCTGTTTCGTACTGCCGGTTTGAAGTTCCTGCAGTTTTCCCTGTAAAACCGAGTTGGAGCTAGTACCTCCCCATATATATGTATGGAATGGAGTTTGCAACTGAAAAGAAACTTTGTGTTCCCAACAATCTAGGTGAAGGACGGCTTTCACACACACTTATCTCTTAGAATTGAGCAAGTGTAGAGACGTTCGTTCATCTAGCACCAAGGGAACGGGTTGCAGGAGACACTTTTTCTCTGCTTTCTCAGTCTCTTTCCTAGTGCCGGTTTGAAGTTCCTGCAGTTTTCAGTGTAAAACCGAGTTGGAGCTAGTACCTCCCCATATATATGTATGGAATGGAGATTGCAACTGAAAAGAAACTTTGTTTTCCCAACAAGCTAGTTGAAGTACGGCTTTCACACACACTTATCTCTCAGAACTGAGCAAGTGGAGAGACGTTCGTTCATCTAGCACCAAGAGAACGGGTTGCAGGAGACACTTTTTCTCTGCTTTCTCAGTCTGTTTCTTAGTGCCGGTTTGAAGTTCCTGCAGTTTTCACTTTAAAACGTAGTTGGAGCTTGTACCTCCCCTTATATATGTATGGAATGGAGTTTGCAACTGAAAAGAACCTTTGTGTTCCCAACAAGCTAGGTGAAGGACGGCTTTCACACACAATTATATCTCAGAACTGATCAAGTGGAGAGACGTTCGTTCATCTAGCACCAAGGGAACGGGTTGCAGGAGACACTTTTTCTCTGCTTTCTCAGTCTGTTTCCTAGTGCCGGTTTGACGTTCCTGCAGTTTTCACTGTAAAACCGATTTGGAGCTAGTACCTCCCCATATATATGTATGGAATGGAGTTTGCAAATGAAAAGAAACTTTGGGTTCCCAACAAGCTAGGTGAAGGACGGCTTTCACACACACTTCTGTCTCAGAACTGAGCAAGTGGAGAGACTTTGGTTCATCTAACACCAAAGGAACGGGTTGCAGGAGCCACTATTTCTCTGCTTTCTCAGTCTGTTTCCTAGTGCCGGTTTGAAGTTCCTGCAGTTTTCACTGTAAAACCGAGTTGGAGCTAGTACCTCCCCATATATATGTATGGAATTGAGTTTGCAACTGAAAAGAAACTTTGTGTTCCCAACAAGCTAGATGAAGGACGGCTTTCACACACACTTATCTCTCATAAATGAGCTAGTGGAGAGACGTTCGTTCATCTAGCACCAAGGGAACGGGTTGCAGGAGACACTCTTTCTCTGCTTTCTCAGTCTGTTTCCTAGTGCCGGTTTGAAGTTCCTGCAGTTTTAACTGTAAAACCGAGTTGGAGCTTGTACCCCCCCATATATATGTATGGATCGGAGTTTGCAAATGAAAAGAAACTTTGTGTTCCCAACAATCTAGGTGAAGGACGGCTTTCACACACACATATCTCTCATAACTGAGCTAGTGGAGAGACGTTCGTTCATCTAGCACCAAGGGAACGGGTTGCAGGAGACACTTTTTCTCTGCTTTCTCAGTCTCTTTCCTAGTGCCGGTTTGAAGTTCCTGCAGTTTTCAGTGTAAAACCGAGTTGGAGCTAGTACCTCCCCATATATATGTATGGAATGGAGTTTGCAACTGAAAAGAAACTTTGTTTTCCCAACAAGCTAGTTGAAGGACGGCTTTCACACACACTTATCTCTCAGAAATGAGCAAGTGGAGAGACGTTCGTTCATCTAGCACCAAGAGAACGGGTTGCAGGAGACACTTTTTCTCTGCTTTCTCAGTCTTTTTCCTAGTGCCGGTTTGAAGTTCCTGCAGTTTTCACTTTAAAACCTAGTTGGAGATTGTACCTCCCCTTATATATGTATGGAATGGAATTTGCAACTGAAAAGAACCTTTGTGTTCCCAACAAGCTAGGTGAAGGACGGCTTTCACACACAATTATATCTCAGAACTGAGCTAGTGGAGAGACGTTCGTTCATCTAGCACCAAGGGAACGGGTTGCAGGAGACACTTTTTCTCTGCTTTCTCAGTCTGTTTCCTAGTGCCGGTTTGAAGTTCCTGCAGTTTTCACTGTAAAACCGATTTGGAGCTGGTACCTCCCCATATATATGTATGGAATGGAGTTTGCAAATGAAAAGAAACTTTGTGTTACCAACAACCTAGGTGAAGGACGGCTTTCACACACACTTCTCTCTCAGAACTGAGCAAGTGGAGAGACTTTGGTTCATCTAGCACCAAGGGAACGGGTTGCACTAGACACTATTTCTCTGCTTTCTCAGTCTGTTTCCTAGTGCCGCTTTGAAGTTCCTGCAGTTTTCAGTGTAAAACCGAGTTGGAGCTAGTACCTCCCCATATATATGTATGGAATGGAGATTGCAACTGAAAAGAAACTTTGTTTTCCCAACAAGCTAGTTGAAGTACGGCTTTCACACACACTTATCTCTCAGAACTGAGCAAGTGGAGAGACGTTCGTTCATCTAGCACCAAGAGAACGGGTTGCAGGAGACACTTTTTCTCTGCTTTCTCAGTCTGTTTCTTAGTGCCGGTTTGAAGTTCCTGCAGTTTTCACTTTAAAACGTAGTGGAGCTTGTACCTCCCCTTATATATGTATGGAATGGAGTTTGCAACTGAAAAGAACCTTTGTGTTCCCAACAAGCTAGGTGAAGGACGGCTTTCACACACAATTATATCTCAGAACTGATCTAGTGGAGAGACTTTCGTTCATCTAGCACCAAGGGAACGGGTTGCAGGAGACACTTTTTCTCTGCTTTCTCAGTCTGTTTCCTAGTGCCGGTTTGACGTTCCTGCAGTTTTCACTGTAAAACCGATTTGGAGCTAGTACCTCCCCATATATATGTATGGAATGGAGTTTGCAAATGAAAAGAAACTTTGGGTTCCCAACAAGCTAGGTGAAGGACGGCTTTCACACACACTTCTGTCTCAGAACTGAGCAAGTGGAGAGACTTTGGTTCATCTAGCACCAAAAGAACGGGTTGCAGGAGCCACTATTTCTCTGCTTCTCAGTCTGTTTCCTAGTGCCGGTTTGAAGTTCCTGCAGTTTTCAGTGTAAAACCGAGTTGGAGCTAGTACCTCCCCATATATATGTATGGAATGGAGTTTGCAACTGAAAAGAAACTTTGTTTTCCCAACAAGCTAGTTGAAGGACGGCTTTCACACACACTTATCTCTCAGAAATGAGCAAGTGGAGAGACGTTCGTTCATCTAGCACCAAGAGAACGGGTTGCAGGAGACACTTTTTCTCTGCTTTCTCAGTCTTTTTCCTAGTGCCGGTTTGAAGTTCCTGCAGTTTTCACTTTAAAACCTAGTTGGAGCTTGTACCTCCCCTTATATATGTATGGAATGGAATTTGCAACTGAAAAGAACCTTTGTGTTCCCAACAAGCTAGGTGAAGGACGGCTTTCACACACAATTATATCTCAGAACTGAGCTAGTGGAGAGACGTTCGTTCATCTAGCACCAAGGGAACGGGTTGCAGGAGACACTTTTTCTCTGCTTTCTCAGTCTGTTTCCTAGTGCCGGTTTGAAGTTCCTGCAGTTTTCACTGTAAAACCGATTTGGAGCTGGTACCTCCCCATATATATGTATGGAATGGAGTTTGCAAATGAAAAGAAACTTTGTGTTACCAACAAGCTAGGTGAAGGACGGCTTTCACACACACTTCTCTCTCAGAACTGAGCAAGTGGAGAGACTTTGGTTCATCTAGCACCAAGGGAACGGGTTGCACTAGACACTATTTCTCTGCTTTCTCAGTCTGTTTCCTAGTGCCGCTTTGAAGTTCCTGCAGTTTTCACTGTAAAACCGAGTTGGAGCTACTACCTCCCCATATATATCTATGGAATTGAGTTTGCAACTGAAAAGAAACTTTGTGTTCCCAACAAGCTAGATGAAGGACGGCTTTCAAACACACTTCTCTCTCATAAATGAGCTAGTGGAGAGACGTTCTTTCATCTAGCACCAAGGGAACGGGTTGCAGGAGACACTTTTTCTCTGCTTTCTCAGTCTGTTTCCTAGTGCCGGTTTGAAGTTCCTGCAGTTTTCACTTTAAAACCTAGTTGGAGCTTGTACCTCCCCTTATATATGTATGGAATGGAATTTGCAACTGAAAAGAACCTTTGTGTTCCCAACAAGCTAGGTGAAGGACGGCTTTCACACACAATTATATCTCAGAACTGAGCTAGTGTAGAGACGTTCGTTCATCTAGCACCAAGGGAACGGGTTGCAGGAGACACTATTTCTCTGCTTTCTCAGTCTGATTCCTAGTGCCGGATTGAAGTTCCTGCAGTTTTCACTGTAAAACCGATTTGGAGCTAGTACCTCCCCATATATATGTATGGAATGGAGTTTGCAAATGAAAAGAAACTTTGTGTTCCCAAAAAGCTAGGTGAAGGACGGCTTTCACACACACTGCTCTCTCAGAACTGAGCAAGTGGAGAGACTTTGGTTCATCTAGCACCAAAGGAACGGGTTGCAGGAGACACTATTTCTCTGCTTTCTCAGTCTGTTTCCTAGTGCCGCTTTGAAGTTCCTGCAGTTTTCACTGTAAAACCGAGTTGGAGCTTGTACCTCCCCATATATATGTATGGATTTGAGTTTGCAACTGAAAAGAAACTTTGTGTTCCCAACAAGCTAGATGAAGGACGGCTTTCACACACACTTATCTCTCATAAATGAGCTAGTGGAGAGACGTTCTTTCATCTAGCACCAAGGGAACGGGTTGCAGGAGACACTTTTTCTCTGCTTTCTCAGTCTGTTTCCTAGTGCCGGTTTGAAGTTCCTGCAGTTTTCACTTTAAAACCTAGTTGGAGCTTGTACCTCCCCTTATATATGTATGGAATGGAATTTGCAACTGAAAAGAACCTTTGTGTTCCCAACAAGCTAGGTGAAGGACGGCTTTCACACACAATTATATCTCAGAACTGAGCTAGTGTAGAGACGTTCGTTCATCTAGCACCAAGGGAACGGGTTGCAGGAGACACTATTTCTCTGCTTTCTCAGTCTGATTCCTAGTGCCGGATTGAAGTTCCTGCAGTTTTCACTGTAAAACCGATTTGGAGCTAGTACCTCCCCATATATATGTATGGAATGGAGTTTGCAAATGAAAAGAAACTTTGTGTTCCCAAAAAGCTAGGTGAAGGACGGCTTTCACACACACTTCTGTCTCAGAACTGAGCAAGTGGAGAGACTTTGGTTCATCTAGCACCAAAGGAACGGGTTGCAGGAGACACTATTTCTCTGCTTTCTCAGTCTGTTTCCTAGTGCCGCTTTGAAGTTCCTGCAGTTTTCACTGTAAAACCGAGTTGGAGCTTGTACCTCCCCATATATATGTATGGATTTGAGTTTGCAACTGAAAAGAAACTTTGTGTTCCCAACAAGCTAGATGAAGGACGGCTTTCACACACACTTATCTCTCATAAATGAGCTAGTGGAGAGACGTTCGTTCATCTAGCACCAAGGGAACGGGTTGCAGGAGACACTTTTTCTCTGCTTTCTCAGTCTGTTTCCTAGTGCCGGTTTGAAGTTCCTGCAGTTTTCACTGTAAAACCGATTTGAAGCTAGTACCTCCCCATATATATGTATGGAATGGAGTTTGCAAATGAAAAGAAACTTTGTGTTCCCAACAAGCTAGGTGAAGGACGGCTTTCACACACACTTCTCTCTCAGAACTGAGCAAGTGGAGAGACTTTGGTTCATCTAGCACCAAAGGAACGGGTTGCAGGAGACACTATTTCTCTGCTTTCTCAGTCTGTTTCCTAGTGCCGGTTTGAAGTTCCTGCAGTTTTCAGTGTAAAACCGAGTTGGAGCTAGTACCTCCCCATATATATGTATGGAATGGAGTTTGCAACTGAAAAGAAACTTTGTTTTCCCAAAGAGCTAGTTGAAGGACGGCTTTCACACACACTTATCTCTCAGAACTGAGCAAGTGGAGAGACGTTCGTTCATCTAGCACCAAGAGAACGGGTTGCAGGGGACACTTTTTCTCTGCTTTCTCAGTCTGTTTCCTAGTGCCGGTTTGAAGTTCCTGCAGTTTTCACTTTAAAACCTAGTTGGAGCTTGTACCTCCCCTTATATATGTATGGAATTGAATTTGCAACTGAAAAGAACCTTTGTGTTCCCAACAAGCTAGGTGAAGGACGGCTTTCACACACAATTATATCTCAGAACTGAGCTAGTGGAGAGACGTTCGTTCATCTAGCACCAAGGGAACGGGTTGCAGGAGACACTTTTTCTCTGCTTTCTCAGTCTGTTTCCTAGTGCCGTTTTGAAGTTCCTGCAGTTTTCACTGTAAAACCGAATTGGAGCTGGTACCTCCCCATATATATGTATGGAATGGAGTTTGCAAATGAAAAGAAACTTTGTGTTCCCAAAAAGCTAGGTGAAGTACGGCTTTCACACACACTTCTCTCTCAGAACTGAGCAAGTGGAGAGACTTTGGTTCATCTAGCACCAAGGGAACGGGTTGCACTAGACACTATTTCTCTGCTTTCTCAGTCTGTTTCCTAGTGCCGCTTTGAAGTTCCTGCAGTTTTCACTGTAAAACCGAGTTGGAGCTAGTACCTCCCCATATATATGTATGGAATTGAGTTTGCAACTGAAAAGAAACTTTGTGTTCCCAACAAGCTAGATGAAGGACGGCTTTCAAACACACTTCTCTCTCATAAATGAGCTAGTGGAGAGACGTTCTTTCATCTAGCACCAAGGGAACGGGTTGCAGGAGACACTTTTTCTCTGCTTTCTCAGTCTGTTTCCTAGTGCCGGTTTGAAGTTCCTGCAGTTTTCATTTAAAACCTAGTTGGAGCTTGTACCTCCCCTTATATATGTATGGAATGGAATTTGCAACTGAAAAGAACCTTTGTGTTCCCAACAAGCTAGGTGAAGTACGGCTTTCACACACAATTATATCTCAGAACTGAGCTAGTGGAGAGACGTTCGTTCATCTAGCACCAAGGGAACGGTTTGCAGGAGACACTTTTCTCTGCTTTCTCAGTCTGATTCCTAGTGCCGGATTGAAGTTCCTGCAGTTTTCACTGTAAAACCGATTTGGAGCTAGTACCTCCCCATATATATGTATGGAATGGAGTTTGCAAATGAAAAGAAACTTTGTGTTCCCAAAAAGCTAGGTGAAGGACGGCTTTCACACACACTTCGCTCTCAGAACTGAGCAAGTGGAGAGACTTTGGTTCATCTAGCACCAAGGGAACGGGTTGCACTAGACACTATTTCTCTGCTTTCTCAGTCTGTTTCCTAGTGCCGCTTTGAAGTTCCTACAGTTTTCACTGTAAAACCGAGTTGGAGCTTGTACCTCCCCATATATATGTATGGAATTGAGTTTGCAACTGAAAAGAAACTTTGTGTTCCCAACAAGCTAGATGAAGGACGGCTTTCACACACACTTATCTCTCATAAATGAGCTAGTGGAGAGACGTTCGTTCATCAAGCACCAAGGGAACGGGTTGCAGGAGACACTTTTTCTCTGCTTTCTCAGTCTGTTTCCTAGTGCCGGTTTGAAGTTCCTGCAGTTTTCACTGTAAAACCGAGTTGGAGCTAGTACCTCCCCATATATATGTAGGGAATTGAGTTTGCAACTGAAAAGAAACTTTGTGTTCCCAACAAGCTAGATGAAGGACGGCTTTCACACACACTTATCTCTCATAACTGAGCTAGTGGAGAGACGTTCGTTCATCTAGCACCAAGGGAACGGTTTGCAGTGGACACTTTTTCTCTGCTTTCTCAGTCTCTTTCCTAGTGCCGGTTTGAAGTTCCTGTAGTTTTCACTGTAAAACCGAGTTGGAGCTAGTACCTTCCCATATATATGTATGGAATGGAGTTTGCAACTGAAAAGAAACTTTGTGTTCCCAACAAGCTAGGTGTAGGACGGCTTTCACACACAGTTATCTCTCAGAACTGAGCAAGTGGAGAGACGTTCGTTCATCTAGCACCAATGGAACGGGTTGCAGGAGACACTTTTTCTCTGCTTTCTCAGTCTGTTTCGTACTGCCGGTTTGAAGTTCCTGCAGTTTTCACTGTAAAACCGAGTTGGAGCTAGTACCTCCCCATATATATGTATGGAATGGAGTTTGCAACTGAAAAGAAACTTTGTGTTCCCAACAAGCTAGGTGAAGGACGGCTTTCACGCACACTTATCTCTCATAACTCAGCTAGTGGAGAGACGTTCGTTCATCTAGCACCAATGGAACGGGTTGCAGGAGACACTTTTTCTCTGCTTTCTCAGTCTGTTTCGCACTGCCGGTTTGAAGTTCCTGCAGTTTTCACTGTAAAAGCGAGTTGGAGATAGAACCTCCCCATATATATGTATGGAATCGAGTTTGCAACTGAAAAGAGACTTTGTGTTCCCAACAAGCTAGGTGAAGGACGGCTTTCACACACACTTATCTCTTAGAACTGAGCAAGTGTAGAGACGTTCGTTCATCTAGCACCAAGGGAACGGGTTGCAGGAGACACTAGTTCTCTGCTTTCTCAGTCTGTTTCCTAGTGCCGGTTTGAAGTTCCTGCAGTTTTCACTGTAAAACCTATTTGGAGCTAGTATCTCCCCATATATATGTATGGATCGGAGTTTGCAACTGAAAAGAAACTTTGTGTTCCCAACAATCTAGGTGAAGGACGGCTTTCACACACACTTACCTCTCAGAGCTGAGCTAGTGGAAAGACGTTCGTTCATCTAGCACCAAGGGAACGGGTTGCAGGAGACACTATTTCTCTGCTTTCTCAGTCTGTTTCCTAGTGCCGGTTTGAAGTTCCTGCAGTTTTCACTGTAAAACCGATTTGGAGCTAGTACCTCCCCATATATATGTATGGAATGGAGTTTGCAAATGAAAAGAAACTTTGTGTTCCCAACAAGCTAGATGAAGGACGGCTTTCACACACACTTATCTCTCATAAATGAGCTAGTGGAGAGACTTTGGTTCATCTAGCACCAAGGGAACGGGTTGCAGGAGACACTTTTTCTCTGCTTTCTCAGTCTGTTTCCTAGTGCCGGTTTGAAGTTCCTGCAGTTTTCACTGTAAAACCTAATTGGAGCTGGTACCTCCCCATATATATGTATGGAATGGAGTTTGCAAATGTAAAGAAACTTTGTGTTCCCAAAAAGCTAGGTGAAGGACGGCTTTCACACTCACTTCTCTCTCAGAACTGAGCAAGTGGAGAGACTTTGGTTCATCTAGCACCAAGGGAACGGGTTGCACTAGACACTATTTCTCTGCTTTCTCAGTCTGTTTCCTAGTGCCGCTTTGAAGTTCCTGCAGTTTTCACTGTAAAACCGAGTTGGAGCTAGTACCTCCCCATATATATGTATGGAATTGAGTTTGCAACTGAAAAGAAACTTTGTGTTCCCAACAAGCTAGGTGAAGGACGGCTTTCACACACAATTATATCTCAGAACTGAGCTAGTGGAGAGACGTTCGTTCATCTAGCACCAAGGGAACGGGTTGCAGGAGACACTTTTCTCTGCTTTCTCAGTCTGATTCCTTAGTGCCGGATTGAAGTTCCTGCAGTTTTCACTGTAAAACCGATTTGGAGCTAGTACCTCCCCATATATATGTATGGAATGGAGTTTGCAAATGAAAAGAAACTTTGTGTTCCCAAAAAGCTAGGTGAAGGACGGCTTTCACACACACTTCGCTCTCAGAACTGAGCAAGTGGAGAGACTTTGGTTCATCTAGCACCAAGGGAACGGGTTGCACTAGACACTATTTCTCTGCTTTCTCAGTCTGTTTCCTAGTGCCGCTTTGAAGTTCCTGCAGTTTTCACTGTAAAACCGAGTTGGAGCTTGTACCTCCCCATATATATGTATGGAATTGAGTTTGCAACTGAAAAGAAACTTTGTGTTCCCAACAAGCTAGATGAAGGACGGCTTTCACACACACTTATCTCTCATAAATGAGCTAGTGGAGAGACGTTCGTTCATGAAGCACCAAGGGAACGGGTTGCAGGGACACTTTTTCTCTGCTTTCTCAGTCTGTTTCCTAGTGCCGGTTTGAAGTTCCTGCAGTTTTCACTGTAAAACCGAGTTGGAGCTAGTACCTCCCCATATATATGTATGGAATTGAGTTTGCAACTGAAAAGAAACTTTGTGTTCCCAACAAGCTAGATGAAGGATGGCTTTCACACACACTTATCTCTCATAACTGAGCTAGTGGAGAGACGTTCGTTCATCTAGCACCAAGGGAACGGTTTGCAGTGGACACTATTTCTCTGCTTTCTCAGTCTCTTTCCTAGTGCCGGTTTGAAGTTCCTGTAGTTTTCACTGTAAAAGCGAGTTGGAGCTAGTACCTTCCCATATATATGTATGGAATGGAGTTTGCAACTGAAAAGAAACTTTGTGTTCCCAACAAGCTAGGTGTAGGACGGCTTTCACACACACTTATCTCTCAGAACTGAGCAAGTGGAGAGACGTTCGTTCATCTAGCACCAATGGAACGGGTTGCAGGAGACACTTTTTCTCTGCTTTCTCAGTCTGTTTCGTACTGCCGGTTTGAAGTTCCTGCAGTTTTCACTGTAAAACCGAGTTGGAGCTAGTACCTCCCCATATATATGTATGGAATGGAGTTTGCAACTGAAAAGAACCTTTGTGTTCCCAACAAGCTAGGTGAAGGACGGCTTTCACACACAATTATATCTCAGAACTGAGCTAGTGGAGAGACGTTCGTTCATCTAGCACCAAGGGAACGGGTTGCAGGAGACACTTTTTCTCTGCTTTCTCAGTCTGTTTCCTAGTGCCGTTTTGAAGTTCCTGCAGTTTTCACTGTAAAACCGAATTGGAGCTGGTACCTCCCCATATATATGTATGGAATGGAGTTTGCAAATGAAAAGAAACTTTGTGTTCCCAAAAAGCTAGGTGAAGTACGGCTTTCACACACACTTCTCTCTCAGAACTGAGCAAGTGGAGGGACTTTGGTTCATCTAGCACCAAGGGAACGGGTTGCACTAGACACTATTTCTCTGCTTTCTCAGTCTGTTTCCTAGTGCCGCTTTGAAGTTCCTGCAGTTTTCACTGTAAAACCGAGTTGGAGCTAGTACCTCCCCATATATATGTATGGAATTGAGTTTGCAACTGAAAAGAAACTTTGTGTTCCCAACAAGCTAGATGAAGGACGGCTTTCAAACACACTTCTCTCTCATAAATGAGCTAGTGGAGAGACGTTCTTTCATCTAGCACCAAGGGAACGGGTTGCAGGAGACACTTTTTCTCTGCTTTCTCAGTCTGTTTCCTAGTGCCGGTTTGAAGTTCCTGCAGTTTTCATTTAAAACCTTGTTGGAGCTTGTACCTCCCCTTATATATGTATGGAATGGAATTTGCAACTGAAAAGAACCTTTGTGTTCCCAACAAGCTAGGTGAAGTACGGCTTTCACACACAATTATATCTCAGAACTGAGCTAGTGGAGAGACGTTCGTTCATCTAGCACCAAGGGAACGGTTTGCAGGAGACACTTTTCTCTGCTTTCTCAGTCTGATTCCTAGTGCCGGATTGAAGTTCCTGCAGTTTTCACTGTAAAACCGATTTGGAGCTAGTACCTCCCCATATATATGTATGGAATGGAGTTTGCAAATGAAAAGAAACTTTGTGTTCCCAAAAAGCTAGGTGAAGGACGGCTTTCACACACACTTCGCTCTCAGAACTGAGCAAGTGGAGAGACTTTGGTTCATCTAGCACCAAGGGAACGGGTTGCACTAGACACTATTTCTCTGCTTTCTCAGTCTGTTTCCTAGTGCCGCTTTGAAGTTCCTACAGTTTTCACTGTAAAACCGAGTTGGAGCTTGTACCTCCCCATATATATGTATGGAATTGAGTTTGCAACTGAAAAGAAACTTTGTGTTCCCAACAAGCTAGATGAAGGACGGCTTTCACACACACTTATCTCTCATAAATGAGCTAGTGGAGAGACGTTCGTTCATCAAGCACCAAGGGAACGGGTTGCAGGAGACACTTTTTCTCTGCTTTCTCAGTCTGTTTCCTAGTGCCGGTTTGAAGTTCCTGCAGTTTTCACTTTAAAACCTAGTTGGAGCTTGTACCTCCCCTTATATATGTATGGAATGGAATTTGCAACTGAAAAGAACCTTTGTGTTCCCAACAAGCTAGGTGAAGGACGGCTTTCACACACAATTATATCTCAGAACTGAGCTAGTGGAGAGACGTTCGTTCATCTAGCACCAAGGGAACGGGTTGCAGGAGACACTTTTTCTCTGCTTTCTCAGTCTGTTTCCTAGTGCCGTTTTGAAGTTCCTGCAGTTTTCACTGTAAAACCGAATTGGAGCTGGTACCTCCCCATATATATGTATGGAATGGAGTTTGCAAATGAAAAGAAACTTTGTGTTCCCAAAAAGCTAGGTGAAGTACGGCTTTCACACACACTTCTCTCTCAGAACTGAGCAAGTGGAGGGACTTTGGTTCATCTAGCACCAAGGGAACGGGTTGCACTAGACACTATTTCTCTGCTTTCTCAGTCTGTTTCCTAGTGCCGCTTTGAAGTTCCTGCAGTTTTCACTGTAAAACCGAGTTGGAGCTAGTACCTCCCCATATATATGTATGGAATTGAGTTTGCAACTGAAAAGAAACTTTGTGTTCCCAACAAGCTAGATGAAGGACGGCTTTCAAACACACTTCTCTCTCATAAATGAGCTAGTGGAGAGACGTTCTTTCATCTAGCACCAAGGGAACGGGTTGCAGGAGACACTTTTTCTCTGCTTTCTCAGTCTGTTTCCTAGTGCCGGTTTGAAGTTCCTGCAGTTTTCATTTAAAACCTTGTTGGAGCTTGTACCTCCCCTTATATATGTATGGAATGGAATTTGCAACTGAAAAGAACCTTTGTGTTCCCAACAAGCTAGGTGAAGTACGGCTTTCACACACAATTATATCTCAGAACTGAGCTAGTGGAGAGACGTTCGTTCATCTAGCACCAAGGGAACGGTTTGCAGGAGACACTTTTCTCTGCTTTCTCAGTCTGATTCCTAGTGCCGGATTGAAGTTCCTGCAGTTTTCACTGTAAAACCGATTTGGAGCTAGTACCTCCCCATATATATGTATGGAATGGAGTTTGCAAATGAAAAGAAACTTTGTGTTCCCAAAAAGCTAGGTGAAGGACGGCTTTCACACACACTTCGCTCTCAGAACTGAGCAAGTGGAGAGACTTTGGTTCATCTAGCACCAAGGGAACGGGTTGCACTAGACACTATTTCTCTGCTTTCTCAGTCTGTTTCCTAGTGCCGCTTTGAAGTTCCTACAGTTTTCACTGTAAAACCGAGTTGGAGCTTGTACCTCCCCATATATATGTATGGAATTGAGTTTGCAACTGAAAAGAAACTTTGTGTTCCCAACAAGCTAGATGAAGGACGGCTTTCACACACACTTATCTCTCATAACTGAGCTAGTGGAGAGACGTTCGTTCATCTAGCACCAAGGGAACGGTTTGCAGTGGACACTTTTTCTCTGCTTTCTCAGTCTCTTTCCTAGTGCCGGTTTGAAGTTCCTGTAGTTTTCACTGTAAAACCGAGTTGGAGCTAGTACCTTCCCATATATATGTATGGAATGGAGTTTGCAACTGAAAAGAAACTTTGTGTTCCCAACAAGCTAGGTGTAGGACGGCTTTCACACACAGTTATCTCTCAGAACTGAGCAAGTGGAGAGACGTTCGTTCATCTAGCACCAATGGAACGGGTTGCAGGAGACACTTTTTCTCTGCTTTCTCAGTCTGTTTCGTACTGCCGGTTTGAAGTTCCTGCAGTTTTCACTGTAAAACCGAGTTGGAGCTAGTACCTCCCCATATATATGTATGGAATGGAGTTTGCAACTGAAAAGAAACTTTGTGTTCCCAACAAGCTAGGTGAAGGACGGCTTTCACGCACACTTATCTCTCATAACTCAGCTAGTGGAGAGACGTTCGTTCATCTAGCACCAATGGAACGGGTTGCAGGAGACACTTTTTCTCTGCTTTCTCAGTCTGTTTCGTACTGCCGGTTTGAAGTTCCTGCAGTTTTCACTGTAAAAGCGAGTTGGAGATAGAACCTCCCCATATATATGTATGGAATCGAGTTTGCAACTGAAAAGAGACTTTGTGTTCCCAACAAGCTAGGTGAAGGACGGATTTCACACACACTTATCTCTTAGAACTGAGCAAGTTTAGAGACGTTCGTTCATCTAGCACCAAGGGAACGGGTTGCAGGAGACACTAGTTCTCTGCTTTCTCAGTCTGTTTCCTAGTGCCGGTTTGAAGTTCCTGCAGTTTTCACTGTAAAACCTATTTGGAGCTAGTATCTCCCCATATATATGTATGGATCGGAGTTTGCAACTGAAAAGAAACTTTGTGTTCCCAACAATCTAGGTGAAGGACGGCTTTCACACACACTTACCTCTCAGAGCTGAGCTAGTGGAAAGACGTTCGTTCATCTAGCACCAAGGGAACGGGTTGCAGGAGACACTATTTCTCTGCTTTCTCAGTCTGTTTCCTAGTGCCGGTTTGAAGTTCCTGCAGTTTTCACTGTAAAACCGATTTGGAGCTAGTACCTCCCCATATATATGTATGGAATGGAGTTTGCAAATGAAAAGAAACTTTGTGTTCCCAACAAGCTAGATGAAGGACGGCTTTCACACACACTTATCTCTCATAAATGAGCTAGTGGAGAGACGTTCGTTCATCTAGCACCAAGGGAACGGGTTGCAGGAGACACTTTTTCTCTGCTTTCTCAGTCTGTTTCCTAGTGCCGGTTTGAAGTTCCTGCAGTTTTCACTGTAAAACCTAATTGGAGCTGGTACCTCCCCATATATATGTATGGAATGGAGTTTGCAAATGTAAAGAAACTTTGTGTTCCCAAAAAGCTAGGTGAAGGACGGCTTTCACACTCACTTCTCTCTCAGAACTGAGCAAGTGGAGAGACTTTGGTTCATCTAGCACCAAGGGAACGGGTTGCACTAGACACTATTTCTCTTCTTTCTCAGTCTGTTTCCTAGTGCCGCTTTGAAGTTCCTGCAGTTTTCACTGTAAAACCGAGTTGGAGCTAGTACCTCCCCATATATATGTATGGAATTGAGTTTGCAACTGAAAAGAAACTTTGTGTTCCCAACAAGCTAGGTGAAGGACGGCTTTCACACACAATTATATCTCAGAACTGAGCTAGTGGAGAGACGTTCGTTCATCTAGCACCAAGGGAACGGGTTGCAGGAGACACTTTTCTCTGCTTTCTCAGTCTGATTCCTTAGTGCCGGATTGAAGTTCCTGCAGTTTTCACTGTAAAACCGATTTGGAGCTAGTACCTCCCCATATATATGTATGGAATGGAGTTTGCAAATGAAAAGAAACTTTGTGTTCCCAAAAAGCTAGGTGAAAGACGGCTTTCACACACACTTCGCTCTCAGAACTGAGCAAGTGGAGAGACTTTGGTTCATCTAGCACCAAGGGAACGGGTTGCACTAGACACTATTTCTCTGCTTTCTCAGTCTGTTTCCTAGTGCCGCTTTGAAGTTCCTGCAGTTTTCACTGTAAAACCGAGTTGGAGCTTGTACCTCCCCATATATATGTATGGAATTGAGTTTGCAACTGAAAAGAAACTTTGTGTTCCCAACAAGCTAGATGAAGGACGGCTTTCACACACACTTATCTCTCATAAATGAGCTAGTGGAGAGACGTTCGTTCATCAAGCACCAAGGGAACGGGTTGCAGGGACACTTTTTCTTTGCTTTCTCAGTCTGTTTCCTAGTGCCGGTTTGAAGTTCCTGCAGTTTTCACTGTAAAACCGAGTTGGAGCTAGTACCTCCCCATATATATGTATGGAATTGAGTTTGCAACTGAAAAGAAACTTTGTGTTCCCAACAAGCTAGATGAAGGATGGCTTTCACACACACTTATCTCTCATAACTGAGCTAGTGGAGAGACGTTCGTTCATCTAGCACCAAGGGAACGGTTTGCAGTGGACACTATTTCTCTGCTTTCTCAGTCTCTTTCCTAGTGCCGGTTTGAAGTTCCTGTAGTTTTCACTGTAAAACCGAGTTGGAGCTAGTACCTTCCCATATATATGTATGGAATGGAGTTTGCAACTGAAAAGAAACTTTGTGTTCCCAACAAGCTAGGTGTAGGACGGCTTTCACACACACTTATCTCTCAGAACTGAGCAAGTGGAGAGACGTTCGTTCATCTAGCACCAATGGAACGGGTTGCAGGAGACACTTTTTCTCTGCTTTCTCAGTCTGTTTCGTACTGCCGGTTTGAAGTTCCTGCAGTTTTCACTGTAAAAGCGAGTTGGAGATAGAACCTCCCCATATATATGTATGGAATCGAGTTTGCAACTGAAAAGAGACTTTGTGTTCCCAACAAGCTAGGTGAAGGACGGCTTTCACACACACTTATCTCTTAGAACTGAGCAAGTGTAGAGACGTTCGTTCATCTAGCACCAAGGGAACGGGTTGCAGGAGACACTAGTTCTCTGCTTTCTCAGTCTGTTTCCTAGTGCCGGTTTGAAGTTCCTGCAGTTTTCACTGTAAAACCTATTTGGAGTTAGTATCTCCCCATATATATGTATGGATCGGAGTTTGCAACTGAAAATAAACTTTGTGTTCCCAACAATCTAGGTGAAGGACGGCTTTCAAACACCCTTACCTCTCAGAGCTGAGCTAGTGGAAAGACGTTCGTTCATCTAGCACCAATGGAACGGGTTGCAGGAGACACTTTTTCTCTGCTTTCTCAGTCTGTTTCGTACTGCCGGTTTGAAGTTCCTGCAGTTTTCACTGTAAAAGCGAGTTGGAGATAGAACCTCCCCATATATATGTATGGAATCGAGTTTGCAACTGAAAAGAGACTTTGTGTTCCCAACAAGCTAGGTGAAGGACGGCTTTAACACACACTTATCTCTTAGAACTGAGCAAGTTTAGAGACGTTCGTTCATCTAGCACCAAGGGAACGGGTTGCAGGAGACACTAGTTCTCTGCTTTCTCAGTCTGTTTCCTAGTGCCGGTTTGAAGTTCCTGCAGTTTTCACTGTAAAATCTATTTGGAGCTAGTATCTCCCCATATATATGTATGGATCGGAGTTTGCAACTGAAAAGAAACTTTGTGTTCCCAACAATCTAGGTGAAGGACGGCTTTCACACACCCTTACCTCTCAGAGCTGAGCTAGTGGAAAGACGTTCGTTCATCTATCACCAAGGGAACGGGTTGCAGGAGACACTATTTCTCTGCTTTCTCAGTCTGTTTCCTAGTGCCGGTTTGAAGTTCCTGCAGTTTTCACTGTAAAACCGATTTGGAGCTAGTACCTCCCCATATATATGTATGGAATGGAGTTTGCAAATGAAAAGAAACTTTGTGTTCCCAACAAGCTAGGTGAAGGACGGCTTTCACACACACTTCTCTCTCAGAACTGAGCAAGTGGAGAGACTTTGGTTCATCTAGCACCAAAGGATCGGGTTGCAGGAGACACTATTTCTCTGCTTTCTCAGTCTGTTTCCTAGTGCCGGTTTGAAGTTCCTGCAGTTTTCACTGTAAAACCGAGTTGGAGCTAGTACCTCCCCATATATATGTATGGAATTGAGTTTGCAACTGAAAAGAAACTTTGTGATCCCAACAAGCTAGATGAAGGACGGCTTTCACACACATTTATCTCTCATAAATTAGCTAGTGGAGAGACGTTCGTTCATCTAGCACCAAGGGAACGGGTTGCAGGAGACACTTTTTCTCTGCTTTCTCAGTCTGTTTCCTAGTGCCGGTTTGAAGTTCCTGCAGTTTTAACTGTAAAACCGAGTTGAAGCTTGTACCCCCCCATATATATGTATGGATCGGAGTTTGCAAATGAAAAGAAACTTTGTGTTCCCAACAATCTAGGTGAAGGACGGCTTTCACACACACATATCTCTCATAACTGAGCTAGTGGAGAGACGTTCGTTCATCTAGCACCAAGGGAACGGGTTGCAGGAGAAACTTTTTCTCTGCTTTCTCAGTCTCTTTCCTAGTGCCGGTTTGAAGTTCCTGCAGTTTTCAGTGTAAAACCGAGTTGGAGCTAGTACCTCCCCATATATATGTATGGAATGGAGTTTGCAACTGAAAAGAAACTTTGTTTTCCCAACAAGCTAGTTGAAAGACGGCTTTCACACACACTTATCTCTCAGAACTGAGCAAGTGGAGAGACGTTCGTTCATCTAGCACCAAGAGAACGGTTTGCAGGAGACACTTTTTCTCTGCTTTCTCAGTCTGTTTCCTAGTGCCGGTTTGAAGTTCCTGCAGTTTTCACTTTAAAACCTAGTTGGAGCTTGTACCTCCCCTTATATATGTATGGAATGGAATTTGCAACTGAAAAGAACCTTTGTGTTCCCAACAATCTAGGTGAAGGACGGCTTTCACACACAATTATATCTCAGAACTGAGCTACTGGAGAGACGTTCGTTCATCTAGCACCAAGGGAACGGGTTGCAGGAGACACTTTTTCTCTGCTTTCTCAGTCTGTTTCCTAGTGCCGGTTTGAAGTTCCTGCAGTTTTCACTGTAAAACCGATTTGGAGCTGGTACCTCCCCTTATATATGTATGGAATGGAGTTTGCAAATGAAAAGAAACTTTGTGTTCCCAAAAAGCTAGGTGAAGGACGGCTTTCACACACACTTCTCTCTCAGAACTGAGCAAGTGGAGAAACTTTGGTTCATCTAGCACCAAGGGAACGGGTTGCACTAGACACTATTTCTCTGCTTTCTCAGTCTGTTTCCTAGTGCCGCTTTGATGTTCCTGCAGTTTTCACTGTAAAACCGAGTTGGAGCTAGTACATCCCCATATATATGTATGGAATTGAGTTTGCAACTGAAAAGAAACTTTGTGTTCCCAACAAGCTAGATGAAGGACGGCTTTCAAACACACTTCTCTCTCATAAATGAGCTAGTGGAGAGACGTTCTTTCATCTAGCACCAAGGGAACGGGTTGCAGGAGACACTATTTCTCTGCTTTCTCAGTCTGTTTCCTAGTGCCGGTTTGAAGTTCCTGCAGTTTTCACTTTAAAACCTAGTTGGAGCTTGTACCTCCCCTTATATATGTATGGAATGGAATTTGCAACTGAAAATAACCTTTGTGTTCCCAACAAGCTAGGTGAAGGACGGCTTTCACACACAATTATATCTCAGAACTGAGCTAGTGGAGAGACGTTCGTTCATCTAGCACCAAGGGAACGGGTTGCAGGAGACACTTTTCTCTGCTTTCTCAGTCTGATTCCTAGTGCCGGATTGAAGTTCCTGCAGTTTTCACTGTAAAACCGATTTGGAGCTAGTACCTCCCCATATATATGTATGGAATGGAGTTTGCAAATGAAAAGAAACTTTGTGTTCCCAAAAAGCTAGGTGAAGGACGGCTTTCACACACACTTCTCTCTCAGAACTGAGCAAGTGGAGAGACTTTGGTTCATCTAGCACCAAAGGAACGGGTTGCAGGAGACACTATTTCTCTGCTTTCTCAGTCTGTTTCCTAGTGCCGCTTTGAAGTTCCTGCAGTTTTCACTGTAAAACCGAGTTGGAGCTAGTACCTCCCCATATATATGTATGGAATTGAGTTTGCAACTGAAAAGAAACTATGTGTTCCCAACAAGCTAGATGAAGGACGGCTTTCACACACACTTATCTCTCATAAATGAGCTAGTGGAGAGACGTTCGTTCATCTAGCACCAAGGGAACGGGTTGCAGGAGACACTTTTTCTCTGCTTTCTCAGTCTGTTTCCTAGTGCCGGTTTGAAGTTCCTGCAGTTTTAACTGTAAAACCGAGTTGGAGCTTGTACCCTCCCCATATATATTTATGGATCGGAGTTTGCAAATGAAAAGAAACTTTGTGTTCCCAACAATCTAGGTGAAGGACGGCTTTCACACACACTTATCTCTCATAACTGAGCTAGTGGAGAGACGTTCGTTCATCTAGCACCAAGGGAACGGGTTGCAGGAGACACTTTTTCTCTGCTTTCTCAGCCTCTTTCCTAGTGCCGGTTTGAAGTTCCTGCAGTTTTCAGTGTAAAACCGAGTTGGAGCTAGTACCTCCCCATATATATGTATGGAATGGAGTTTGCAACTGAAAAGAAACTTTGTTTTCCCAACAAGCTAGTTGAAGGACGGCTTTCACACACACTTATCTCTCAGAACTGAGCAAGTGGAGAGACGTTCGTTCATCTAGCACCAAGAGAACGGGTTGCAGGAGACACTTTTTCTCTGCTTTCTCAGTCTGTTTCCTAGTGCCGGTTTGAAGTTCCTGCAGTTTTCACTTTAAAACCTATTTGGAGCTTGTACCTCCCCTTATATATGTATGGAATGGAATTTGCAACTGAAAAGAACCTTTGTGTTCCCAACAAGCTAGGTGAAGGACGGCTTTCACACACAATTATATCTCAGAACTGAGCTAGTGGAGAGACGTTCGTTCATCTAGCACCAAGGGAGCGGGTTGCAGGAGACACTTTTTCTCTGCTTTCTCAGTCTGTTTCCTAGTGCCGTTTTGAAGTTCCTGCAGTTTTCACTGTAAAACCGAATTGGAGCTGGTACCTCCCCATATATATGTATGGAATGAAGTTTGCAAATGAAAAGAAACTTTGTGTTCCCAAAAAGCTAGGTGAAGGACGGCTTTCACACACACTTCTCTCTCAGAACTGAGCAAGTGGAGAGACTTTGGTTCATCTAGCACCAAGGGAACGGGTTGCACTAGACACTATTTCTCTGCTTTCTCAGTCTGTTTCCTAGTGCCGCTTTGAAGTTCCTGCAGTTTTCACTGTAAAACCGAGTTGGAGCTAGTACCTCCCCATATATATGTATGGAATTGAGTTTGCAACTGAAAAGAAACTTTGTGTTCCCAACAAGCTAGATGAAGGACGGCTTTCAAACACACTTCTCTCTCATAAATGAGCTAGTGGAGAGACGTTCTTTCATCTAGCACCAAGGGAACGGGTTGCAGGAGACACTTTTTCTCTGCTTTCTCAGTCTGTTTCCTAGTGCCGGTTTGAAGTTCCTGCAGTTTTCACTTTAAAAACTAGTTGGACCTTGTACCTCCCCTTATATATGTATGGAATGGAATTTGCAACTGAAAAGAACCTTTGTGTTCCCAACAAGCTAGGTGAAGGACGGCTTTCACACACAATTATATCTCAGAACTGAGCTAGTGGAGAGACGTTCGTTCATCTAGCACCAAGGGAACGGGTTGCAGGAGACACTTTTCTCTGCTTTCTCAGTCTGATTCCTAGTGCCGGATTGAAGTTCCTGCAGTTTTCACTGTAAAACCGATTTGGAGCTAGTACCTCCCCATATATATGTATGGAATGGAATTTGCAAATGAAAAGAAACTTTGTGTTCCCAAAAAGCTAGGTGAAGGACGGCTTTCACACACACTTCGCTCTCAGAACTGAGCAAGTGGAGAGACTTTGGTTCATCTAGCACCAAGGGAACGGGTTGCACTAGACACTATTTCTCTGCTTTCTCAGTCTGTTTCCTAGTGCCGCTTTGAAGTTCCTGCAGTTTTCACTGTAAAACCGAGTTGGAGCTAGTACATCCCCATATATATGTATGGAATTGAGTTTGCAACTGAAAAGAAACTTTGTGTTCCCAACAAGCTAGATGAAGGACGGCTTTCAAACACACTTCTCTCTCATAAATGAGCTAGTGGAGAGACGTTCTTTCATCTAGCACCAAGGGAACGGGTTGCAGGAGACACTTTTTCTCTGCTTTCTCAGTCTGTTTCCTAGTGCCGGTTTGAAGTTCCTGCAGTTTTCACTTTAAAACCTAGTTGGAGCTTGTACCTCCCCTTATATATGTATGGAATGGAATTTGCAACTGAAAAGAACCTTTGTGTTCCCAACAAGCTAGGTGAAGGACGGCTTTCACACACAATTATATCTCAGAACTGAGCTAGGGGAGAGACGTTCGTTCATCTAGCACCAAGGGAACGGGTTGCAGGAGACACTTTTCTCTGCTTTCTCAGTCTGATTCCTAGTGCCGGATTGAAGTTCCTGCAGTTTTCACTGTAAAACCGATTTGGAGCTAGTACCTCCCCATATATATGTATGGAATGGAGTTTGCAAATGAAAAGAAACTTTGTGTTCCCAAAAAGCTAGGTGAAGGACGGCTTTCACACACACTTCTCTCTCAGAACTGAGCAAGTGGAGAGACTTTGGTTCATCTAGCACCAAAGGAACGGGTTGCAGGAGACACTATTTCTCTGCTTTCTCAGTCTGTTTCCTAGTGCCGCTTTGAAGTTCCTGCAGTTTTCACTGTAAAACCGAGTTGGAGCTAGTACCTCCCCATATATATGTATGGAATTGAGTTTGCAACTGAAAAGAAACTTTGTGTTCCCAACAAGCTAGATGAAGGACGGCTTTCACACACACTTATCTCTCATAAATGAGCTAGTGGAGAGACGTTCGTTCATCTAGCACCAAGGGAACGGGTTGCAGGAGACACTTTTTCTCTGCTTTCTCAGTCTGTTTCCTAGTGCCGGTTTGAAGTTCCTGCAGTTTTAACTGTAAAACCGAGTTGGAGCTTGTACCCTCCCCATATATATTTATGGATCGGAGTTTGCAAATGAAAAGAAACTTTGTGTTCCCAACAATCTAGGTGAAGGACGGCTTTCACACACACTTATCTCTCATAACTGAGCTAGTGGAGAGACGTTCGTTCATCTAGCACCAAGGGAACGGGTTGCAGGAGACACTATTTCTCTGCTTTCTCAGCCTCTTTCCTAGTGCCGGTTTGAAGTTCCTGCAGTTTTCAGTGTAAAACCGAGTTGGAGCTAGTACCTCCCCATATATATGTATGGAATGGAGTTTGCAACTGAAAAGAAACTTTGTTTTCCCAACAAGCTAGTTGAAGGACGGCTTTCACACACACTTATCTCTCAGTACTGAGCAAGTGGAGAGACGTTCGTTCATCTAGCACCAAGAGAACGGGTTGCAGGAGACACTTTTTCTCTGCTTTCTCAGTCTGTTTCCTAGTGCCGGTTTGAAGTTCCTGCAGTTTTCACTTTAAAACCTAGTTGGAGCTTGTACCTCCCCTTATATATGTATGGAATGGAATTTGCAACTGAAAAGAACCTTTGTGTTCCCAACAAGCTAGGTGAAGGACGGCTTTCACACACAATTATATCTCAGAACTGAGCTAGTGGAGAGACGTTCGTTCATCTAGCACCAAGGGAGCGGGTTGCAGGAGACACTTTTTCTCTGCTTTCTCAGTCTGTTTCCTAGTGCCGTTTTGAAGTTCCTGCAGTTTTCACTGTAAAACCGAATTGGAGCTGGTACCTCCCCATATATATGTATGGAATGAAGTTTGCAAATGAAAAGAAACTTTGTGTTCCCAAAAAGCTAGGTGAAGGACGGCTTTCACACACACTTCTCTCTCAGAACTGAGCAAGTGGAGAGACTTTGGTTCATCTAGCACCAAGGGAACGGGTTGCACTAGACACTATTTCTCTGCTTTCTCAGTCTGTTTCCTAGTGCCGCTTTGAAGTTCCTGCAGTTTTCACTGTAAAACCGAGTTGGAGCTAGTACCTCCCCATATATATGTATGGAATTGAGTTTGCAACTGAAAAGAAACTTTGTGTTCCCAACAAGCTAGATGAAGGACGGCTTTCAAACACACTTCTCTCTCATAAATGAGCTAGTGGAGAGACGTTCTTTCATCTAGCACCAAGGGAACGGGTTGCAGGAGACACTTTTTCTCTGCTTTCTCAGTCTGTTTCCTAGTGCCGGTTTGAAGTTCCTGCAGTTTTCTCTTTAAAACCTAGTTGGACATTGTACCTCCCCTTATATATGTATGGAATGGAATTTGCAACTGAAAAGAACCTTTGTGTTCCCAACAAGCTAGGTGAAGGACGGCTTTCACACACAATTATATCTCAGAACTGAGCTAGTGGAGAGACGTTCGTTCATCTAGCACCAAGGGAACGGGTTGCAGGAGACACTTTTCTCTGCTTTCTCAGTCTGATTCCTAGTGCCGGATTGAAGTTCCTGCAGTTTTCACTGTAAAACCGATTTGGAGCTAGTACCTCCCCATATATATGTATGGAATGGAATTTGCAAATGAAAAGAAACTTTGTGTTCCCAAAAAGCTAGGTGAAGGACGGCTTTCACACACACTTCGCTCTCAGAACTGAGCAAGTGGAGAGACTTTGGTTCATCTAGCACCAAGGGAACGGGTTGCACTAGACACTATTTCTCTGCTTTCTCAGTCTGTTTCCTAGTGCCGCTTTGAAGTTCCTGCAGTTTTCACTGTAAAACCGAGTTGGAGCTAGTACATCCCCATATATATGTATGGAATTGAGTTTGCAACTGAAAAGAAACTTTGTGTTCCCAACAAGCTAGATGAAGGACGGCTTTCAAACACACTTCTCTCTCATAAATGAGCTAGTGGAGAGACGTTCTTTCATCTAGCACCAATGGAACGGGTTGCAGGAGACACTTTTTCTCTGCTTTCTCAGTCTGTTTCCTACTGCCGGTTTGAAGTTCCTGCAGTTTTCACTTTAAAACCTAGTTGGAGCTTGTACCTCCCCTTATATATGTATGGAATGGAATTTGCAACTGAAAAGAACCTTTGTGTTCCCAACAAGCTAGGTGAAGGACGGCTTTCACACACAATTATATCTCAGAACTGAGCTAGTGGAGAGACGTTCGTTCATCTAGCACCAAGGGAACGGGTTGCAGGAGACACTTTTCTCTGCTTTCTCAGTCTGATTCCTAGT
This sequence comes from Camelus dromedarius, assembly GCF_036321535.1. Lineage (NCBI taxonomy): Eukaryota > Metazoa > Chordata > Mammalia > Artiodactyla > Camelidae > Camelus > Camelus dromedarius. The sequence goes on from NC_087446.1 coordinate 68,817,054, forward strand.
GCCGGATTGAAGTTCCTGCAGTTTTCACTGTAAAACCGATTTGGAGCTAGTACCTCCCCATATATATGTATGGAATGGAGTTTGCAAATGAAAAGAAACTTTGTGTTCCCAACAATCTAGGTGAAGGACGGCTTTCACACACACTTCTCTCTCAGAACTGAGCAAGTGGAGAGACTTTGGTTCATCTAGCACCAAAGGAACGGGTTGCAGGAGACACTATTTCTCTGCTTTCTCAGTCTGTTTCCTAGTGCCGCTTTGAAGTTCCTGCAGTTTTCACTGTAAAACCGAGTTGGAGCTAGTACCTCCCCATATATATGTATGGAATTGAGTTTGCAACTGAAAAGAAACTTTGTGTTCCCAACAAGCTAGATGAAGGACGGCTTTCACACACACTTATCTCTCATAAATGAGCTAGTGGAGAGACGTTCGTTCATCTAGCACCAAGGGAACGGGTTGCAGGAGACACTTTTTCTCTGCTTTCTCAGTCTGTTTCCTAGTGCCGGTTTGAAGTTCCTGCAGTTTTAACTGTAAAACCGAGTTGGAGCTTGTACCCTCCCCATATATATTTATGGATCGGAGTTTGCAAATGAAAAGAAACTTTGTGTTCCCAACAATCTAGGTGAAGGACGGCTTTCACACACACTTATCTCTCATAACTGAGCTAGTGGAGAGACGTTCGTTCATCTAGCACCAAGGGAACGGGTTGCAGGAGACACTTTTTCTCTGCTTTCTCAGCCTCTTTCCTAGTGCCGGTTTGAAGTTCCTGCAGTTTTCAGTGTAAAACCGAGTTGGAGCTAGTACCTCCCCATATATATGTATGGAATGGAGTTTGCAACTGAAAAGAAACTTTGTTTTCCCAACAAGCTAGTTGAAGGACGGCTTTCACACACACTTATCTCTCAGTACTGAGCAAGTGGAGAGACGTTCGTTCATCTAGCACCAAGAGAACGGGTTGCAGGAGACACTTTTTCTCTGCTTTCTCAGTCTGTTTCCTAGTGCCGGTTTGAAGTTCCTGCAGTTTTCACTTTAAAACCTAGTTGGAGCTTGTACCTCCCCTTATATATGTATGGAATGGAATTTGCAACTGAAAAGAACCTTTGTGTTCCCAACAAGCTAGGTGAAGGACGGCTTTCACACACAGTTATATCTCAGAACTGAGCTAGTGGAGAGACGTTCGTTCATCTAGCACCAAGGGAACGGGTTGCAGGAGACACTTTTTCTCTGCTTTCTCACTCTGTTTCCTAGTGCCGTTTTGAAGTTCCTGCAGTTTTCACTGTAAAACCGAATTGGAGCTGGTACCTCCCCATATATATGTATGGAATGAAGTTTGCAAATGAAAAGAAACTTTGTGTTCCCAAAAAGCTAGGTGAAGGACGGCTTTCACACACACTTCTCTCTCAGAACTGAGCAAGTGGAGAGACTTTGGTTCATCTAGCACCAAGGGAACGGGTTGCACTAGACACTATTTCTCTGCTTTCTCAGTCTGTTTCCTAGTGCCGCTTTGAAGTTCCTGCAGTTTTCACTGTAAAACCGAGTTGGAGCTTGTACCTCCCCATATATATGTATGGAATTGAGTTTGCAACTGAAAAGAAACTTTGTGTTCCCAACAAGCTAGATGAAGGACGGCTTTCAAACACACTTCTCTCTCATAAATGATCTAGTGGAGAGACGTTCTTTCATCTAGCACCAAGGGAACGGGTTGCAGGAGACACTTTTTCTCTGCTTTCTCAGTCTGTTTCCTAGTGCCGGTTTGAAGTTCCTGCAGTTTTCACTTTAAAACCTAGTTGGACCTTGTACCTCCCCTTATATATGTATGGAATGGAATTTGCAACTGAAAAGAACCTTTGTGTTCCCAACAAGCTAGGTGAAGGACGGCTTTCACACACAATTATATCTCAGAACTGAGCTAGTGGAGAGACGTTCGTTCATCTAGCACCAAGGGAACGGGTTGCAGGAGACACTTTTCTCTGCTTTCTCAGTCTGATTCCTAGTGCCGGATTGAAGTTCCTGCAGTTTTCACTGTAAAACCGATTTGGAGCTAGTACCTCCCCATATATATGTATGGAATGGAATTTGCAAATGAAAAGAAACTTTGTGTTCCCAAAAAGCTAGGTGAAGGACGGCTTTCACACACACTTCGCTCTCAGAACTGAGCAAGTGGAGAGACTTTGGTTCATCTAGCACCAAGGGAACGGGTTGCACTAGACACTATTTCTCTGCTTTCTCAGTCTGTTTCCTAGTGCCGCTTTGAAGTTCCTGCAGTTTTCACTGTAAAACCGAGTTGGAGCTAGTACCTCCCCATATATATGTATGGAATTGAGTTTGCAACTGAAAAGAAACTTTGTGTTCCCAACAAGCTAGATGAAGGACGGCTTTCACACAAACTTATCTCTCATAACTGAGCTAGTGGAGAGACGTTCGTTCATCTAGCACCAAGGGAACGGGTTGCAGTGGACACTTTTTCTCTGCTTTCTCAGTCTCTTTCCTAGTGACGGTTTGAAGTTCCTGTAGTTTTCACTGTAAAACCGAGTTGGAGCTAGTACCTTCCCATATATATGTATGGAATGGAGTTTGCAACTGAAAAGAAACTTTGTGTTCCCAACAAGCTAGGTGTAGGACGGCTTTCACACACACTTATCTCTCAGAACTGAGCAAGTGGAGAGACGTTCGTTCATCTAGCACCAATGGAACGGGTTGCAGGAGACACTTTTTCTCTGCTTTCTCAATCTGTTTCGTACTGCCGGTTTGAAGTTCCTGCAGTTTTCACTGTAAAACCGAGTTGGAGCTAGTACCTCCCCATATATATGTATGGAATGGAGTTTGCAACTGAAAAGAAACTTTGTGTTCCCAACAAGCTAGGTGAAGGACGGCTTTCACGCACACTTATCTCTCATAACTCAGCTAGTGGAGAGACGTTCGTTCATCTAGCACCAAGGGAACGGGTTGCAGGAGACACTTTTTCTCTGCTTTCTCAGTCTCTTTCCTAGTGCCGGTTTGAAGTTCCTGCAGTTTTCAGTGTAAAACCGAGTTGGAGCTAGTACCTCCCCATATATATGTATGGAATGGAGTTTGCAACTGAAAAGAAACTTTGTTTTCCCAACAAGCTAGTTGAAAGACGGCTTTCACACACACTTATCTCTCAGAACTGAGAAAGTGGAGAGACGTTCGTTCATCTAGCACCAAGAGAACGGGTTGCAGGAGACACTTTTTCTCTGCTTTCTCAGTCTGTTTCCTAGTGCCGGTTTGAAGTTCCTGCAGTTTTCACTTTAAAACCTAGTTGGAGCTTGTACCTCCCCTTATATATGTATGGAATGGAATTTGCAACTGAAAAGAACCTTTGTGTTCCCAACAAGCTAGGTGAAGGACGGCTTTCACACACAATTATATCTCAGAACTGAGCTAGTGGAGAGACGTTCGTTCATCTAGCACCAAGGGAACGGGTTGCAGGAGACACTTTTTCTCTGCTTTCTCAGTCTGTTTCCTAGTGCCGGTTTGAAGTTCCTGCAGTTTTCACTGTAAAACCGATTTGGAGCTGGTACCTCCCCTTATATATGTATGGAATGGAGTTTGCAAATGAAAAGAAACTTTGTGTTCCCAAAAAGCTAGGTGAAGGACGGCTTTCACACACACTTCTCTCTCAGAACTGAGCAAGTGGAGAAACTTTGGTTCATCTAGCACCAAGTGAACGGGTTGCACTAGACACTATTTCTCTGCTTTCTCAGTCTGTTTCCTAGTGCCGCTTTGATGTTCCTGCAGTTTTCACTGTAAAACCGAGTTGGAGCTAGTACATCCCCATATATATGTATGGAATTGAGTTTGCAACTGAAAAGAAACTTTGTGTTCCCAACAAGCTAGATGAAGGACGGCTTTCAAACACACTTCTCTCTCATAAATGAGCTAGTGGAGAGACGTTCTTTCATCTAGCACCAAGGGAACGGGTTGCAGGAGACACTTTTTCTCTGCTTTCTCAGTCTTTTTCCTAGTGCCGGTTTGAAGTTCCTGCAGTTTTCACTTTAAAACCTAGTTGGAGCTTGTACCTCCCCTTATATATGTATGGAATGGAATTTGCAACTGAAAAGAACCTTTGTGTTCCCAACAAGCTAGGTGAAGGACGGCTTTCACACACAATTATATCTCAGAACTGAGCTAGTGGAGAGACGTTCGTTCATCTAGCATCAAGGGAACGGGTTGCAGGAGACACTTTTCTCTGCTTTCTCAGTCTGATTCCTAGTGCCGGATTGAAGTTCCTGCAGTTTTCACTGTAAAACCGATTTGGAGCTAGTACCTCCCCATATATATGTATGGAATGGAGTTTGCAAATGAAAAGAAACTTTGTGTTCCCAAAAAGCTAGGTGAAGGACGGCTTTCACACACACTTCTCTCTCAGAACTGAGCAAGTGGAGAGACTTTGGTTCATCTAGCACCAAAGGAACGGGTTGCAGGAGACACTATTTCTCTGCTTTCTCAGTCTGTTTCGTACTGCCGGTTTGAAGTTCCTGCAGTTTTCACTGTAAAACCGAGTTGGAGCTAGTACCTCCCCATATATATGTATGGAATGGAGTTTGCAACTGAAAAGAAACTTTGTGTTCCCAACAAGCTAGGTGAAGGACGGCTTTCACGCACACTTATCTCTCATAACTCAGCTAGTGGAGAGACGTTCGTTCATCTAGCACCAAGGGAACGGGTTGCAGGAGACACTTTTTCTCTGCTTTCTCAGTCTCTTTCCTAGTGCCGGTTTGAAGTTCCTGCAGTTTTCAGTGTAAAACCGAGTTGGAGCTAGTACCTCCCCATATATATGTATGGAATGGAGTTTGCAACTGAAAAGAAACTTTGTTTTCCCAACAAGCTAGTTGAAAGACGGCTTTCACACACACTTATCTCTCAGAACTGAGAAAGTGGAGAGACGTTCGTTCATCTAGCACCAAGAGAACGGGTTGCAGGAGACACTTTTTCTCTGCTTTCTCAGTCTGTTTCCTAGTGCCGGTTTGAAGTTCCTGCAGTTTTCACTTTAAAACCTAGTTGGAGCTTGTACCTCCCCTTATATATGTATGGAATGGAATTTGCAACTGAAAAGAACCTTTGTGTTCCCAACAAGCTAGGTGAAGGACGGCTTTCACACACAATTATATCTCAGAACTGAGCTAGTGGAGAGACGTTCGTTCATCTAGCACCAAGGGAACGGGTTGCAGGAGACACTTTTTCTCTGCTTTCTCAGTCTGTTTCCTAGTGCCGGTTTGAAGTTCCTGCAGTTTTCACTGTAAAACCGATTTGGAGCTGGTACCTCCCCTTATATATGTATGGAATGGAGTTTGCAAATGAAAAGAAACTTTGTGTTCCCAAAAAGCTAGGTGAAGGACGGCTTTCACACACACTTCTCTCTCAGAACTGAGCAAGTGGAGAAACTTTGGTTCATCTAGCACCAAGTGAACGGGTTGCACTAGACACTATTTCTCTGCTTTCTCAGTCTGTTTCCTAGTGCCGCTTTGATGTTCCTGCAGTTTTCACTGTAAAACCGAGTTGGAGCTAGTACATCCCCATATATATGTATGGAATTGAGTTTGCAACTGAAAAGAAACTTTGTGTTCCCAACAAGCTAGATGAAGGACGGCTTTCAAACACACTTCTCTCTCATAAATGAGCTAGTGGAGAGACGTTCTTTCATCTAGCACCAAGGGAACGGGTTGCAGGAGACACTTTTTCTCTGCTTTCTCAGTCTTTTTCCTAGTGCCGGTTTGAAGTTCCTGCAGTTTTCACTTTAAAACCTAGTTGGAGCTTGTACCTCCCCTTATATATGTATGGAATGGAATTTGCAACTGAAAAGAACCTTTGTGTTCCCAACAAGCTAGGTGAAGGACGGCTTTCACACACAATTATATCTCAGAACTGAGCTAGTGGAGAGACGTTCGTTCATCTAGCATCAAGGGAACGGGTTGCAGGAGACACTTTTCTCTGCTTTCTCAGTCTGATTCCTAGTGCCGGATTGAAGTTCCTGCAGTTTTCACTGTAAAACCGATTTGGAGCTAGTACCTCCCCATATATATGTATGGAATGGAGTTTGCAAATGAAAAGAAACTTTGTGTTCCCAAAAAGCTAGGTGAAGGACGGCTTTCACACACACTTCTCTCTCAGAACTGAGCAAGTGGAGAGACTTTGGTTCATCTAGCACCAAAGGAACGGGTTGCAGGAGACACTATTTCTCTGCTTTCTCAGTCTGTTTCCTAGTGCCGCTTTGAAGTTCCTGCAGTTTTCACTGTAAAACCGAGTTGGAGCTAGTACCTCCCCATATATATGTATGGAATTGAGTTTGCAACTGAAAAGAAACTTTGTGTTCCCAACAAGCTAGATGAAGGACGGCTTTCACACACACTTATCTCTCATAAATGAGCTAGTGGAGAGACGTTCGTTCATCTAGCACCAAGGGAACGGGTTGCAGGAGACACTTTTTCTCTGCTTTCTCAGTCTGTTTCCTAGTGCCGGTTTGAAGTTCCTGCAGTTTTAACTGTAAAACCGAGTTGGAGCTTGTACCCTCCCCATATATATTTATGGATCGGAGTTTGCAAATGAAAAGAAACTTTGTGTTCCCAACAATCTAGGTGAAGGACGGCTTTCACACACACTTATCTCTCATAACTGAGCTAGTGGAGAGACGTTCGTTCATCTAGCACCAAGGGAACGGGTTGCAGGAGACACTTTTTCTCTGCTTTCTCAGCCTCTTTCCTAGTGCCGGTTTGAAGTTCCTGCAGTTTTCAGTGTAAAACCGAGTTGGAGCTAGTACCTCCCCATATATATGTATGGAATGGAGTTTGCAACTGAAAAGAAACTTTGTTTTCCCAACAAGCTAGTTGAAGGACGGCTTTCACACACACTTATCTCTCAGAACTGAGCAAGTGGAGAGACGTTCGTTCATCTAGCACCAAGAGAACGGGTTGCAGGAGACACTTTTTCTCTGCTTTCTCAGTCTGTTTCCTAGTGCCGGTTTGAAGTTCCTGCAGTTTTCACTTTAAAACCTAGTTGGAGCTTGTACCTCCCCTTATATATGTATGGAATGGAATTTGCAACTGAAAAGAACCTTTGTGTTCCCAACAAGCTAGGTGAAGGACGGCTTTCACACACAATTATATCTCAGAACTGAGCTAGTGGAGAGACGTTCGTTCATCTAGCACCAAGGGAACGGGTTGCAGGAGACACTTTTTCTCTGCTTTCTCAGTCTGTTTCCTAGTGCCGTTTTGAAGTTCCTGCAGTTTTCACTGTAAAACCGAATTGGAGCTGGTACCTCCCCATATATATGTATGGAATGAAGTTTGCAAATGAAAAGAAACTTTGTGTTCCCAAAAAGCTAGGTGAAGGACGGCTTTCACACACACTTCTCTCTGAGAACTGAGCAAGTGGAGAGACTTTGGTTCATCTAGCACCAAGGGAACGGGTTGCACTAGACACTATTTCTCTGCTTTCTCAGTCTGTTTCCTAGTGCCGCTTTGATGTTCCTGCAGTTTTCACTGTAAAACCGAGTTGGAGCTAGTACCTCCCCATATATATGTATGGAATTGAGTTTGCAACTGAAAAGAAACTTTGTGTTCCCAACAAGCTAGATGAAGGACGGCTTTCAAACACACTTCTCTCTCATAAATGAGCTAGTGGAGAGACGTTCTTTCATCTAGCACCAAGGGAACGGGTTGCAGGAGACACTTTTTCTCTGCTTTCTCAGTCTGTTTCCTAGTGCCGGTTTGAAGTTCCTGCAGTTTTCACTTTAAAACCTAGTTGGACCTTGTACCTCCCCTTATATATGTATGGAATGGAATTTGCAACTGAAAAGAACCTTTGTGTTCCCAACAAGCTAGGTGAAGGACGGCTTTCACACACAATTATATCTCAGAACTGAGCTAGTGGAGAGACGTTCGTTCATCTAGCACCAAGGGAACGGGTTGCAGGAGACACTTTTCTCTGCTTTCTCAGTCTGATTCCTAGTGCCGGATTGAAGTTCCTGCAGTTTTCACTGTAAAACCGATTTGGAGCTAGTACCTCCCCATATATATGTATGGAATGGAGTTTGCAAATGAAAAGAAACTTTGTGTTCCCAACAAGCTAGGTGAAGGACGGCTTTCACACACAATTATCTCTCAGAACTGAGCTAGTGGAGAGACGTTCGTTCACCTAGCACCAAGGGAACGGGTTGCAGGAGATACTTTTTCTCTGCTTTCTCAGTCTGTTTCCTAATGCCGGTTTGAAGTTCCTGCAGTTTTCACTGTAAAACCGAGTTGGAGCTAGTACCTCCCCATATATATGTATGGAATGGAGTTTGCAACTTAAAAGAAACTTTGTGTTCCCAAAAAGCTAGGTGAAGGACGGCTTTCACACACACTTCTCTCTCAGAACTGAGCAAGTGGAGAGACTTTCGTTCATCTAGCACCAAGGGAACGGGTTGCAGGAGACACTTTTTCTCTGCTTTCTCAGTCTGTTTCCTAGTGCCGGTTTGAAGTTCCTGCAGTTTTCACTGTAAAATCGAGTTGGAGCTAGTACCTCCCCATATATATGCATGGAATGGAGTTTGCAACTGAAAAGAAACCTTGTGTTCCCAAAAAGCTAGGTGAAGGACGGCTTTCACACACACTTCCTTCTCAGAACTGAGCTAGTGGAGAGACGTTCGTTCATCTAGCACCAAGGGAACGGGTTGCAGGAGACACTTTTTCTCTGCTTTCTCAGTCTGTTTCCTAGTGCCAGTTTGAAGTTCCTGCAGTTTTCACTTTAAAACCTAGTTGGAGCTTGTACCTCCCCTTATATATGTATGGAATGGAGTTTGCAACTGAAAAGAACCTTTGTGTTCCCAACAAGCTAGGTGAAGGACGGCTTTCACACACAATTATATCTCACAACTGAGCTAGTGGAGAGACGTTCGTTCATCTAGCACCAAGGGAACGGGTTGCAGGAGACACTTTTCTCTGCTTTCTCAGTCTGTTTCCTAGTGCCGGTTTGACGTTCCTGCAGTTTTCACTGTAAAACCGATTTGGAGCTAGTACCTCCCCATATATATGTATGGAATGGAGTTTGCAAATGAAAAGAAACTTTGTGTTCCCAACAAGCTAGGTGAAGGACGGCTTTCACACACACTTCTCTCTCAGAACTGAGCAAGTGGAGAGACTTTGGTTCATCTAGCACCAAAGGAACGGGTTGCAGGAGACACTATTTCTCTGCTTTCTCAGTCTGTTACCTAGTGCCGCTTTGAAGTTCCTGCAGTTTTCACTGTAAAACCGAGTTGGAGCTAGTACCTCCCCATATATATGTATGGAATTGAGTTTGCAAGTGAAAAGAAACTTTGTGTTCCCAACAAGCTAGATGAAGGACGGCTTTCACACACACTTATCTCTCATAAATGAGCTAGTGGAGAGACGTTCGTTCATCTAGCACCAAGGGAACGGGTTGCAGGAGACAATTTTTCTCTGCTTTCTCAGTCTGTTTCCTAGTGCCGGTTTGAATTTCCTGCAGTTTTCACTGTAAAACCGAGTTGGAGCTTGTCCCCCCCCATATATATGTATGGATCGGAGTTTGCAAATGAAAAGAAACTTTGTGTTCCCAACAATCTAGGTGAAGGACGGCTTTCACACACACTTATCTCTCATAACTGAGCTAGTGGAGAGACGTTCGTTCATCTAGCACCAAGGGAACGGGTTGCAGGAGACACTTTTTCTCTGCTTTCTCAGTCTCTTTCCTAGTGCCGGTTTGAAGTTCCTGCAGTTTTCAGTGTAAAACCGAGTTGGAGCTAGTACCTCCCCAGATATATGTATGGAATGGAGTTTGCAACTGAAAAGAAACTTTGTTTTCCAAACAAGCTAGTTGAAGGACGGCTTTCACACACACTTATCTCTCAGAACTGAGCATGTGGAGAGACGTTCGTTCATCTAGCACCAAGAGAACGGGTTGCAGGAGACACTTTTTCTCTGATTTCTCAGTCTCTTTCCTAGTGCCGGTTTGAAGTTCCTGCAGTTTTCACTGTAAAACCTATTTGGAGCTAGTATCTCCCCATATATATGTATGGATCGGAGTTTGCAACTGAAAAGAAACTTTGTGTTCCCAACAATCTAGGTGAAGGACGGCTTTCACACACCCTTACCTCTCAGAACTGAGCTAGTGGAAAGACGTTCGTTCATCTAGCACCAAGGGAACGTGTTTCAGGGGACACTTTTTCTCTGATTTCTCAGTCTCTTTCCTAGTGCCGGTTTGAAGTTCCTGCAGTTTTCACTGTAAAACCGAGTTGGAGCTAGTACCTCCCCATATATATGTATGGAATTGAGTTTGCATCTAAAAAGAAACTTTCTGTTCCCAACAAGCTAGGTGAAGGACGGCTTTCACACACACTTCTCTCTCAGAACTGAGCAAGTGGAGAGACGTTCGTTCATCTAGCACCAATGGAACGGGTTGCAGGAGACACTTTTTCTCTGCTTCTCAGTCTGTTTTCTAGTGCCTGTTTGAAGTTCCTGCAGTTTTCACTGTAAAACCGAGTTGGAGCTATTACCTCCCCATATATGTGTATGGAATTGAGTTTGCAACTGAAAAGAAACTTTGTGTTCCCAACAAGCTAGGTGAAGGACGGCTTTCACACACACTTATCGCTCATAACTGAGCTAGTGGAGAGACGTTCGTTCATATAGCACCAAGGGAACGTTTTGAAGGAGACACTTTTTCTCTGCTTTCTCAGTCTGTTTCGTACTGCCGGTTTGAAGTTCCTGCAGTTTTCAGTGTAAAACCGAGTTGGAGCTAGTACCTCCCCATATATATGTATGGAATGGAGTTTGCAACTGAAAAGAAACTTTGTGTTCCCAACAAGCTAGTTGAAGGACGGCTTTCACACACACTTATCTCTCAGAACTGAGCAAGTGGAGAGACGTTCGTTCATCTAGCACCAAGAGAACGGGTTGCAGGAGACACTATTTCTCTGCTTTCTCAGTCTGTTTCCTAGTGCCGGTTTGAAGTTCCTGCAGTTTTCACTTTAAAACCTAGTTGGAGCTTGTACCTCCCCTTATATATGTAAGGAATGGAGTTTGCAACTGAAAAGAAACTTTGTGTTCCCAACAAGCTAGGTGAAGGACGGCTTTCACACACAATTATCTCTCAGAACTGAGCTAGTGGAGAGACGTTCGTTCACCTAGCACCAAGGGAACGGGTTGCAGGAGATACTTTTTCTCTGCTTTCTCAGTCTGTTTCCTAGTGCCGGTTTGAAGTTCCTGCAGTTTTCACTGTAAAACCGAGTTGGAGCTAGTACCTCCCCATATATATGTATGGAATGGAGTTTGCAACTTAAAAGAAACTTTGTGTTCCCAATAAGCTAGGTGAAGGACGGCTTTCACACACACTTCTCTCTCAGAACTGAGCAAGTGGAGAGACTTTCGTTCATCTAGCACCAAGGGAACGGGTTGCAGGAGACACTTTTTCTCTGCTTTCTCAGTCTGTTTCCTAGTGCCGGTTTGAAGTTCCTGCAGTTTTCACTGTAAAATCGAGTTGGAGCTAGTACCTCCCCATATATATGCATGGAATGGAGTTTGCAACTGAAAAGAAACCTTGTGTTCCCAAAAAGCTAGGTGAAGGACGGCTTTCACACACACTTCCTTCTCAGAACTGAGCTAGTGGAGAGACGTTCGTTCATCTAGCACCAAGGGAACGGGTTGCAGGAGACACTTTTTCTCTGCTTTCTCAGTCTGTTTCCTAGTGCCAGTTTGAAGTTCCTGCAGTTTTCACTTTAAAACCTAGTTGGAGCTTGTACCTCCCCTTATATATGTATGGAATGGAGTTTGCAACTGAAAAGAACCTTTGTGTTCCCAACAAGCTAGGTGAAGGACGGCTTTCACACACAATTATATCTCACAACTGAGCTAGTGGAGAGACGTTCGTTCATCTAGCACCAAGGGAACGGGTTGCAGGAGACACTTTTCTCTGCTTTCTCAGTCTGTTTCCTAGTGCCGGTTTGACGTTCCTGCAGTTTTCACTGTAAAACCGATTTGGAGCTAGTACCTCCCCATATATATGTATGGAATGGAGTTTGCAAATGAAAAGTAACTTTGTGTTCCCAACAAGCTAGGTGAAGGACGGCTTTCACACACACTTCTCTCTCAGAACTGAGCAAGTGGAGAGACTTTGGTTCATCTAGCACCAAAGGAACGGGTTGCAGGAGACACTATTTCTCTGCTTTCTCAGTCTGTTACCTAGTGCCGCTTTGAAGTTCCTGCAGTTTTCAATGTAAAACCGAGTTGGAGCTAGTACCTCCCCATATATATGTATGGAATTGTGTTTGCAAGTGAAAAGAAACTTTGTGTTCCCAACAAGCTAGATGAAGGACGGCTTTCACACACACTTATCTCTCATAAATGAGCTAGTGGAGAGACGTTCGTTCATCTAGCACCAAGGGAACGGGTTGCAGGAGACAATTTTTCTCTGCTTTCTCAGTCTGTTTCCTAGTGCCGGTTTGAATTTCCTGCAGTTTTCACTGTAAAACCGAGTTGGAGCTTGTCCCCCCCCATATATATGTATGGATCGGAGTTTGCAAATGAAAAGAAACTTTGTGTTCCCAACAATCTAGGTGAAGGACGGCTTTCACACACACTTATCTCTCATAACTGAGCTAGTGGAGAGACGTTCGTTCATCTAGCACCAAGGGAACGGGTTGCAGGAGACACTTTTTCTCTGCTTTCTCAGTCTCTTTCCTAGTGCCGGTTTGAAGTTCCTGCAGTTTTCAGTGTAAAACCGAGTTGGAGCTAGTACCTCCCCATATATATGTATGGAATGGAGTTTGCAACTGAAAAGAAACTTTGTTTTCCCAACAAGCTAGTTGAAGGACGGCTTTCACACACACTTATCTCTCAGAACTGAGCATGTGGAGAGACGTTCGTTCATCTAGCACCAAGAGAACGGGTTGCAGGAGACAATTTTTCTCTGCTTTCTCAGTCTGTTTCCAGGTGCCGGTTTGAAGTTCCTGCATTTTTAACTTTAAAACCTATTTGGAGCTTGTACCTCTCCTTATATATGTATGGAATGGAGTTTGCAACTGAAAAGAACCTTTGTGTTCCCAACAAGCTAGGTGAAGGACGGCTTTCACACACAATTATATCTCAGAACTGAGCTAGTGGAGAGACGTTCGTTCATCTAGCACCAAGGGAACGAGTTGCAGGAGACACGTTTTCTCTGCTTTCTCAGTCTGTTTCCTAGTGCCGGTTTGAAGTTCCTGCAGTTTTCAATGTAAAAACGATTTGGAGCTAGTACCTCCCCATATATATGTATGGAATGGAGTTTGCAAATGAAAAGAAACTTTGTGTTCCCAAAAAGCTAGGTGAAGGACGGCTTTCTCACACACTTCTCTCTCAGAACTGAGCAAGTGGAGAGACTTTGGTTCATCTAGCACCAAGGGAACGGATTGCACTAGACACTATTTCTCTGCTTTCTCAGTCTGTTTCCTAGTGCCGCTTTGAAGTTCCTGCAGTTTTCACTGTAAAACCGAGTTGGAGCTAACACCTCCCCATATATATGTATGGAATTGAGTTTGCAACTGAAAAGAAACTTTGTGTTCCCAACAAGCTAGATGAAGGACGGCTTTCATACACACTTATCTCTCATAACTGAGCTAGTGGAGAGACGTTTGTTCATCTAGCACCAAGGGAACGGGTTGCAGGAGACACTTTTTCTCTGCTTTCTCAGTCTCTTTCCTAGTGCCGGTTTGAAGTTCCTGCAGTTTTCAGTGTAAAACCGAGTTGGAGCTAGTACCTCCCCATATATATGTATGGAATGGAGTTTGCAACTGAAAAGAAACTTTGTTTTCCCAACAAGCTAGTTGAAGGACGGCTTTCACACACACTTATCTCTCAGAACTGAGCATGTGGAGAGACGTTCGTTCATCTAGCACCAAGAGAACGGGTTGCAGGAGACACTTTTTCTCTGCTTTCTCAGTCTGTTTCCAGGTGCCGGTTTGAAGTTCCTGCATTTTTAACTTTAAAACCTATTTGGAGCTTGTACCTCTCCTTATATATGTATGGAATGGAGTTTGCAACTGAAAAGAACCTTTGTGTTCCCAACAACCTAGGTGAAGGACGGCTTTCACACACACTTCCTTCTCAGAACTGAGGTAGTGGAGAGACGTCGTTCATCTAGCACCAAGGGAACGGGTTGCAGGAGACACTATTTCTCTGCATTCTCAGTCTGTTTCCTAGTGCCGGTTTGAAGTTCCTGCAGTTTTCACTGTAAAACCGAGTTGGAGCTAGTACATCCCCATATATATGTATGGAATTGAGTTTGCAACTGAAAAGAAACTTTGTGTTCCCAACAAGCTAGGTGAAGGACGGCTTTCACACACAAATATCTCTCAGAACTTAGCAAGTGGAGAGACGTTCGTTCATCTAGCACCAAGGGAACGGGTTGCAGGAGACACTAGTTCTCTGTTTTCTCAGTCTGTTTCCTAGTGCCGGTTTGAAGTTCCTGCAGTTTTCACTGTAAAACCTATTTGGAGCTAATATCTCCCCATATATATGTATGGATCGGAGTTTGCAACTGAAAAGAAACTTTGTGTTCCCAACAATCTAGGTGAAGGACGGCTTTCACACACACTTATCTCTCATAACTGAGCTAGTGGAGAGACGTTCGTTCATCTAGCACCAAGGGAACGGGTTGCAGGAGACACTTTTTCTCTGCTTTCTCAGTCTCTTTCCTAGTGCCGGTTTGAAGTTCCTGCAGTTTTCACTGTAAAACCGAGTTGGAGCTAGTACCTCCCCATATATATGTATGGAATGGAGTTTGCAACTGAAAAGAAACTTTGTGTTCCCAACAAGCTTGGTGAAGGGCGGCTTTCACACACACTTATCTCTCAGAACTGAGCAAGTGGAGAGACGTTCGTTCATCTAGCACCAAGGGAACGGGTTGCAGGAGACACTATTTCTCTGCTTTCTCAGTCTGTTTACTAGTGCCGGTTTGAAGTTCCTGCAGTTTTCACTGTAAAACCGAGTTGGAGCTAGTACTTCCCATATATATGTATGGAATGGAGTTTGCAACTGAAAAGAAACTTTGTGTTCCCAACAATCTAGGTGAAGGACGGCTTTCACACACACTTATCTCTCAGAACTGAGCAAGTGGAGAGACGTTCGTTCATCTAGCACCAAGGGAACGGGTTGCAGAAGAAACTTTTTCTCTGCTTTCTCAGTCTGTTTCCTAGTGCCGGTTTGAAGTTCCTGCAGTTTTCAATGTAAAACCGAGTTGGAGCTAGTACATCCCCATATATATGTATGGAATGGAGTTTGCAACTGAAAAGAAACTTTGTGTTCCCAAAAACATAGGTGAAGAACGGCTTTCACACACACTTCTCTCTCAGAAATGAGCAAGTGGAGAGACTTTCGTTCATCTAGCACCAAGGGAACGGGTTGCAGGGGACACTATTTCTCTGCATTCTCAGTCTGTTTCCTAGTGCCGGTTTGAAGTTCCTGAAGTTTTCACTGTAAAACCGAGTTGGAGCTAGTACATCCCCATATATATGTATGGAATTGAGTTTGCAACTGAAAAGAAACTTTGTGTTCCCAACAAGCTAGGTGAAGGACGTCTTTCACACACAAATATCTCTCAGAACTTAGCAAGTGGAGAGACGTTCGTTCATCTAGCACCAAGGGAACGGGTTGCAGGAGACACTTTTTCTCTGATTTCTCAGTCTGTTTCCTAGTGCCGGTATGAAGTTCCTGCAGTTTTCACTGTAAAACCGAGTTGGAGCTAGAACCAACCCATATATATGTATGGATCGGAGTTTGCAATTGAAAAGAAACTTTGTTTTCCCAACAAGCTAGTTGAAGGACGGCTTTCACACACACTTATCTCTCAGAACTGAGCAAGTGGAGAGACGTTCGTTCATCTAGCACCAAGAGAACGGGTTGCAGGAGAAATTTTTTCCCTGCTTTCTCAGTCTGTTTCCTAGTGCCGGTTTGAAGTTCCTGCAGTTTTCACTTTAAAACTTATTTGGAGCTTGTACCTCCCCATATATATGTATGGAATGGAGTTTGCAACTGAAAAGAAACTTTGTGTTCCCAACAAGCTAGGTGAAGGACGGCTTTCACACACAATTATCTCACAGAACTCAGCTAGTGGAGAGACGTTCGTTCATCTAGCACCAAGGGAACGGGTTGCAGGAGACACTTTTTCTCTGCTTTCTCAGTCTGTTTCCTAGTGCCGGTTTGAAGTTCCTGCAGTTTTCAATGTAAAACAGAGTTGGAGCTAGTACATCCCCATATATATGTAAGGAATGGAGTTTGCAACTGAAAAGAAACTTTGTGTTCCCAACAAGCTAGGTGAAGTTCGGCTTTCACACACACTTATCTCTCAGAACTGAGCAAGTGGAGAGACGTTCGTTCATCTAGCACCAATGGAACTGTTTGCAGGAGACACTTTTTCTCTGCTTCTCAGTCTGTTTCCTAGTGCCGGTTTGAAGTTCCTGCAGTTTTCACTGTAAAACCGAGTTGGAGCTATTACCTCCCCATATATATGTATGGAATTGAGTTTGCAACTGAAAAGAAACTTTGTGTTCCCAACAAGCTAGGTGAAGGACGGCTTTCACACACACATATCTCTCAGAACTGAGCTAGTGGAGAGACGTTCGTTCATCTAGCACCAAGGGAACGGGTTGCAGGAGACACTTTTTCTCTGCTTTCTCAGTCTGTTTCGTACTGCCGGTTTGAAGTTCCTGCAGTTTTCACTGTAAAACCGAGTTGGAGCTAGTACCTCCCCATATATAAGTATGGAATGGAGTTGGCAACTGAAAAGAAACTTTGTGTACCCAACAAGCTAGGTGAAGGACAGCTTTCACACACAATTATCTCTCAGAACTGAGCTAGTGGAGAGACGTTCGTTCATCTAGCACCAAGGGAACGGGTTGCAGGAGACACTTTTTCTCTGCTTTCTCAGTCTGTTTCCTAGTGCCGGTTTGAATTTCCTGCAGTTTTCACTGTAAACCGAGTTGGAGCTAGTACCTCCCCATATATATGTATGGAATCGAGTTTGCAACTGAAAAGAAACTTTGTGTTCCCAACAAGCTAGGTGTAGGACGGTTTTCACACACACTTATCTCTTAGAACTGAGCAAGTGTAGAGACGTTCGTTCATCTAGCACCAAGGGAACGGGTTGCAGGAGACACTAGTTCTCTGTTTTCTCTGTTTGTTTCCTAGTGCCGGTTTGAAGTTCCTGCAGTTTTCACTGTAAAACGTATTTGGAGCTAATATCTCCCCATATATATGTATGGATCGGAGTTTGCAACTGAAAAGAAACTTTGTGTTCCCAACAATCTAGGTGAAGGACGGCTTTCACACACACTTATCTCTCATAACTGAGCTAGTGGAGAGACGTTCGTTCATCTAGCACTAAGGGAACGGGTTGCAGGAGACACTTTTTCTCTGCTTTCTCAGTCTCTTTCCTAGTGCCGGTTTGAAGTTCCTGCAGTTTTCACTGTAAAACCGAGTTGGAGCTAGTACCTCCCCATATATATGTATGGAATGGAGTTTGCAACTGAAAAGAAAGTTTGTTTTCCCATCAAGCTAGTTGAAGGACGGCTTTCACACACAGATATCTCTCAGAACTGAGCTAGTGGAGAGACGTTCGTTCATCTAGCACCAAGGGAACGGGTTGCAGGAGACACTTTTTCTCTGCTTTCTCAGTCTGTTTCGTACTGCCGGTTTGAAGTTCCTGCAGTTTTCACTGTAAAACCGAGTTGGAGCTTGTACCTCCCCATATGTATGTATGGAATGGAGTTTGCAACTGAAAAGAAACTTTGTGTTCCCAACAAGCTAGGTGAAGGACAGCTTTCACACACAATTATCTCTCAGAACTGAGCTAGTGGAGAGACGTTCGTTCATCTAGCACCAAGGGAACGGGTTGCAGGAGACACTTTTTCTCTGCTTTCTCAGTCTGTTTCCTAGTGCCGGTTTGAATTTCCTGCAGTTTTCACTGTAATCCGAGTTGGAGCTTGTACCTCCCCATATATATGTATGGAATCGAGTTTGCAACTGAAAAGAAACTTTGTGTTCCCAACAAGCTAGGTGAAGGACGGTTTTCACACACACTTATCTCTTAGAACTGAGCAAGTGTAGAGACGTTCGTTCATCTAGCACCAAGGGAACGGGTTGCAGGAGACACTAGTTCTCTGTATTCTCAGTCTGTTTCCTAGTGCCGGTTTGAAGTTCCTGCAGTTTTCACTGTAAAACCTATTTGGAGCTAATATCTCCCCATATATATGTACGGAATTGAGTTTGCAACTGAAAAGAAACTTTGTGTTCCCAACAATCTAGGTGAAGGACGGATTTCACACACACTTATCTCTCATAACTGAGCTAGTGGAGAGACGTTCGTTCATCTAGCACCAAGGGAACGGGTTGCAGGAGACACTTTTTCTCTGCTTTCTCAGTCTGTTTCGTACTGCCGGTTTGAAGTTCCTGCAGTTTTCACTGTAAAACCGAGTTGGAGCTAGTCCCTCCCCATATATAAGTATGGAATGGAGTTTGCAACTGAAAAGAAACTTTGTGTACCCAACAAGCTAGGTGAAGGACAGCTTTCACACACAATTATCTCTCAGAACTGAGCTAGTGGAGAGACGTTCGTTCATCTAGCACCAAGGGAACGGGTTGCAGGAGACACTTTTTCTCTGCTTTCTCAGTCTGTTTCCTAGTGCCGGTTTGAAGTTCCTGCAGTTTTCACTGTAAACCGAGTTGGAGCTAGTACCTCCCCATATATATGTATGGAATCGAGTTTGCAACTGAAAAGAAACTTTGTGTTCCCAACAAGCTAGGTGAAGGATGGTTTTCACACACACTTATCTCTTAGAACTGAGCAAGTGTAGAGACGTTCGTTCATCTAGCACCAAGGGAACGGGTTGCAGGAGACACTAGTTCTCTGTTTTCTCTGTCTGTTTCCTAGTGCCGGTTTGAAGTTCCTGCAGTTTTCACTGTAAAACGTATTTGGAGCTAATATCTCCCCATATATATGTATGGATCGGAGTTTGCAACTGAAAAGAAACTTTGTGTTCCCAACAATCTAGGTGAAGGACGGCTTTCACACACACTTATCTCTCATAACTGAGCTAGTGGAGAGACTTTCGTTCATCTAGCACCAAGGGAACGGGTTGCAGGAGACACTTTTTCTCTGCTTTCTCAGTCTCTTTCCTAGTGCCGGTTTGAAGTTCCTGCAGTTTTCACTGTAAAACCGAGTTGGAGCTAGTACCTCCCCATATATATGTATGGAATGGAGTTTGCAACTGAAAAGAAAGTTTGTTTTCCCATCAAGCTAGTTGAAGGACGGCTTTCACACACAGATATCTCTCAGAACTGAGCTAGTGGAGAGACGTTCGTTCATCTAGCACCAAGGGAACGGGTTGCAGGAGACACTTTTTCTCTGCTTTCTCAGTCTGTTTCGTACTGCCGGTTTGAAGTTCCTGCAGTTTTCACTGTAAAACCGAGTTGGAGCTAGTACCTCCCCATATGTATGTATGGAATGGAGTTTGCAACTGAAAAGAAACTTTGTGTTCCCAACAAGCTAGGTGAAGGACAGCTTTCACACACAATTATCTCTCAGAACTGAGCTAGTGAAGAGACGTTCGTTCATCTAGCACCAAGGGAACGGGTTGCAGGAGACACTTTTTCTCTGCTTTCTCAGTCTGTTTCCTAGTGCCGGTTTGAATTTCCTGCAGTTTTCACTGTAAACCGAGTTGGAGCTAGTACCTCCCCATATATATGTATGGAATCGAGTTTGCAACTGAAAAGAAACTTTGTGTTCCCAACAAGCTAGGTGAAGGACGGTTTTCACACACACTTATCTCTTAGAACTGAGCAAGTGTAGAGACGTTCGTTCATCTAGCACCAAGGGAACGGGTTGCAGGAGACACTAGTTCTCTGTATTCTCAGTCTGTTTCCTAGTGCCGGTTTGAAGTTCCTGCAGTTTTCACTGTAAAACCTATTTGGAGCTAATATCTCCCCATATATATGTATGGAATTGAGTTTGCAACTGAAAAGAAACTTTGTGTTCCCAACAATCTAGGTGAAGGACGGCTTTCACACACACTTATCTCTCATAACTGAGCTAGTGGAGAGACGTTCGTTCATCTAGCACCAAGGGAACGGGTTGCAGGAGACACTTTTTCTCTGCTTTCTCAGTCTGTTTCCTAGTGCCGGTTTGAAGTTCCTGCAGTTTTCACTGTAAACCGAGTTGGAGCTAGTACCTCCCCATATATATTTATGGAATCGAGTTTGCAACTGAAAAGAAACTTTGTGTTCCCAACAAGCTAGGTGAAGGATGGTTTTCACACACACTTATCTCTTAGAACTGAGCAAGTGTAGAGACGTTCGTTCATCTAGCACCAAGGGAACGGGTTGCAGGAGACACTAGTTCTCTGTTTTCTCTGTCTGTTTCCTAGTGCCGGTTTGAAGTTCCTGCAGTTTTCACTGTAAAACTTATTTGGAGCTAATATCTCCCCATATATATGTATGGATCGGAGTTTGCAACTGAAAAGAAACTTTGTGTTCCCAACAATCTAGGTGAAGGACGGCTTTCACACACACTTATCTCTCATAACTGAGCTAGTGGAGAGACGTTCGTTCATCTAGCACCAAGGGAACGGGTTGCAGGAGACACTTTTTCTCTGCTTTCTCAGTCTCTTTCCTAGT
The DNA here is from genome assembly GCF_036321535.1 of Camelus dromedarius. Classification (NCBI taxonomy): domain Eukaryota; kingdom Metazoa; phylum Chordata; class Mammalia; order Artiodactyla; family Camelidae; genus Camelus; species Camelus dromedarius. Next base: position 68,837,708 of record NC_087446.1, read on the forward strand.
GCCGGTTTGAAGTTCCTGCAGTTTTCACTGTAAAACCGAGTTGGAGCTAGTACCTCCCCATATATATGTATGGAATGGAGTTTGCAACTGAAAAGAAAGTTTGTTTTCCCATCAAGCTAGTTGAAGGACGGCTTTCACACACAGATATCTCTCAGAACTGAGCTAGTGGAGAGACGTTCGTTCATCTAGCACCAAGGGAACGGGTTGCAGGAGACACTTTTTCTCTGCTTTCTCAGTCTGTTTCGTACTGCCGGTTTGAAGTTCCTGCAGTTTTCACTGTAAAACCGTGTTGGAGCTAGTACCTCCCCATATGTATGTATGGAATGGAGTTTGCAACTGAAAAGAAACTTTGTGTTCCCAACAAGCTAGGTGAAGGACAGCTTTCACACACAATTATCTCTCAGAACTGAGCTAGTGGAGAGACGTTCGTTCATCTAGCACCAAGGGAACGGGTTGCAGGAGACACTTTTTCTCTGCTTTCTCAGTCTGTTTCCTAGTGCCGGTTTGAAGTTCCTGCAGTTTTCACTGTAAACCGAGTTGGAGCTAGTACCTCCCCATATATATGTATGGAATCGAGTTTGCAACTGAAAAGAAACTTTGTGTTCCCAACAAGCTAGGTGAAGGACGGTTTTCACACACACTTATCTCTTAGAACTGAGCAAGTGTAGAGACGTTCGTTCATCTAGCACCAAGGGAACGGGTTGCAGGAGACACTAGTTCTCTGTATTCTCAGTCTGTTTCCTAGTGCCGGTTTGAAGTTCCTGCAGTTTTCACTGTAAAACCTATTTGGAGCTAATATCTCCCCATATATATGTATGGAATTGAGTTTGCAACTGAAAAGAAACTTTGTGTTCCCAACAATCTAGGTGAAGGACGGCTTTCACACACACTTATCTCTCATAACTGAGCTAGTGGAGAGACGTTCGTTCATCTAGCACCAAGGGAACGGGTTGCAGGAGACACTTTTTCTCTGCTTTCTCAGTCTGTTTCGTACTGCCGGTTTGAAGTTCCTGCAGTTTTCACTGTAAAACCGAGTTGGAGCTAGTACCTCCCCATATGTATGTATGGAATGGAGTTTGCAACTGAAAAGAAACTTTGTGTTCCCAACAAGCTAGGTGAAGGACAGCTTTCACACACAATTATCTCTCAGAACTGAGCTAGTGGAGAGACGTTCGTTCATCTAGCACCAAGGGAACGGGTTGCAGGAGACACTTTTTCTCTGCTTTCTCAGTCTGTTTCCTAGTGCCGGTTTGAATTTCCTGCAGTTTTCACTGTAAACCGAGTTGGAGCTAGTACCTCCCCATATATATGTATGGAATCGAGTTTGCAACTGAAAAGAAACTTTGTGTTCCCAACAAGCTAGGTGAAGGACGGTTTTCACACACACTTATCTCTTAGAACTGAGCAAGTGTAGAGACGTTCGTTCATCTAGCACCAAGGGAACGGGTTGCAGGAGACACTAGTTCTCTGTATTCTCAGTCTGTTTCCTAGTGCCGGTTTGAAGTTCCTGCAGTTTTCACTGTAAAACCTATTTGGAGCTAATATCTCCCCATATATATGTATGGAATTGAGTTTGCAACTGAAAAGAAACTTTGTGTTCCCAACAATCTAGGTGAAGGACGGCTTTCACACACACTTATCTCTCATAACTGAGCTAGTGGAGAGACGTTCGTTCATCTAGCACCAAGGGAACGGGTTGCAGGAGACACTTTTTCTCTGCTTTCTCAGTCTGTTTCCTAGTGCCGGTTTGAAGTTCCTGCAGTTTTCACTGTAAAACCGAGTTGGAGCTAGTACCTCCCCATATATATATATGGAATGGAGTTTGCAACTGAAAAGAAAGTTTGTTTTCCCATCAAGCTAGTTGAAGGACGGCTTTCACACACACTTATCTCTCAGAACTGAGCAAGTGGAGAGACGTTCGTTCATCTAGCACCAAGAGAACGGGTTGCAGGAGACACTTTTTCTCTGCTTTCTCAGTCTCTTTCCTAGTGCCGGTTTGAAGTTCCTGCAGTTTTCACTGTAAAACCGAGTTGGAGCTAGTACCTCCCCATATATATGTATGGAATGGAGTTTGCAACTGAAAAGAAAGTTTGTTTTCCCATCAAGCTAGTTGAAGGACGGCTTTCACACACAGATATCTCTCAGAACTGAGCTAGTGGAGAGACGTTCGTTCATCTAGCACCAAGGGAACGGGTTGCAGGAGACACTTTTTCTCTGCTTTCTCAGTCTGTTTCCTAGTGCCGGTTTGAAGTTCCTGCAGTTTTCACTGTAAAACCGAGTTGGAGCTAGTACCTCCCCATATGTATGTATGGAATGGAGTTTGCAACTGAAAAGAAACTTTGTGTTCCCAACAAGCTAGGTGAAGGGCGGCTTTCACACACACTTATCTCTCAGAACTGAGCAAGTGGAGAGACGTTCGTTCATCTAGCACCAAGGGAACGGGTTGCAGGAGACACTATTTCTCTGCTTTCTCAGTCTCTTTCCTAGTGCCGGTTTGAAGTTCCTGCAGTTTTCACTGTAAAACCGAGTTGGAGCTAGTACCTCCCCATATATATATATGGAATGGAGTTTGCAACTGAAAAGAAAGTTTGTTTTCCCATCAAGCTAGTTGAAGGACGGCTTTCACACACACTTATCTCTCAGAACTGAGCAAGTGGAGAGACGTTCGTTCATCTAGCACCAAGAGAACGGGTTGCAGGAGACACTTTTTCTCTGCTTTCTCAGTCTGTTTCCTAGTGCCGGTTTGAAGTTCCTGCAGTTTTCACTTTAAATCCTAGTTGGAGCTTGTACCTCCCCTTATATATGTATGGAATGGAGTTTGCAACTGAAAAGAAACTTTGTGTTCCCAACAAGCTAGGTGAAGGACGGCTTTCACACACAATTATCTCTCAGAACTGAGCTAGTGGAGAGACGTTCGTTCATCTAGCACCAAGGCAACGGGTTGCAGGAGACACTTTTTCTCTGCTTTCTCAGTCTGTTTCCTAGTGCCGGTTTGAAGTTCCTGCAGTTTTCACTGTAAAACCGAGTTGGAGCTAGTACCTCCCCATATATATGTATGGAATGGAGTTTGCAACTGAAAAGAAACTTTGTGTTCCCAACAAGCTTGGTGAAGGGCGGCTTTCACACACACTTATCTCTCAGAACTGAGCAAGTGGAGAGACGTTCGTTCATCTAGCACCAAGGGAACGGGTTGCAGGAGACACTATTTCTCTGCTTTCTCAGTCTGTTTACTAGTGCCGGTTTGAAGTTCCTGCAGTTTTCACTTTAAATCCTAGTTGGAGCTTGTACCTCCCCTTATATATGTATGGAATGGAGTTTGCAACTGAAAAGAAACTTTGTGTTCCCAACAAGCTAGGTGAAGGACGGCTTTCACACACAATTATCTCTCAGAACTGAGCTAGTGGAGAGACGTTCGTTCATCTAGCACCAAGGCAACGGGTTGCAGGAGACACTTTTTCTCTGCTTTCTCAGTCTGTTTCCTAGTGCCGGTTTGAAGTTCCTGCAGTTTTCACTGTAAAACCGAGTTGGAGCTAGTACCTCCCCATATATATGTATGGAATGGAGTTTGCAACTGAAAAGAAACTTTGTGTTCCCAACAAGCTTGGTGAAGGGCGGCTTTAACACACACTTATCTCTCAGAACTGAGCAAGTGGAGAGACGTTCGTTCATCTAGCACCAAGGGAACGGGTTGCAGGAGACACTATTTCTCTGCTTTCTCAGTCTGTTTACTAGTGCCGGTTTGAAGTTCCTGCAGTTTTCACTGTAAAACCGTGTTGGAGCTAGTACTTCCCATATATATGTATGGAATGGAGTTTGCAACTGAAAAGAAACTTTGTGTTCCCAACAATCTAGGTGAAGGACGGCTTTCACACACACTTATCTCTCAGAACTGAGCAAGTGGAGAGACGTTCGTTCATCTAGCACCAAGGGAACGGGTTGCAGAAGAAACTTTTTCTCTGCTTTCTCAGTCTGTTTCCTAGTGCCGGTTTGAAGTTCCTGCAGTTTTCAATGTAAAACCGAGTTGGAGCTAGTACATCCCCATATATATGTATGGAATGGAGTTTGCAACTGAAAAGAAACTTTGTGTTCCCAAAAACATAGGTGAAGGACGGCTTTCACACACACTTCTCTCTCAGAAATGAGCAAGTGGAGAGACTTTCGTTCATCTAGCACCAAGGTAACGGGTTGCAGGAGACACTATTTCTCTGCATTCTCAGTCTGTTTCCTAGTGCCGGTTTGAAGTTCCTGAAGTTTTCACTGTAAAATCGAGTTGGAGCTAGTACATCCCCATATATATGTATGGAATTGAGTTTGCAACTGAAAAGAAACTTTGTGTTCCCAACAAGCTAGGTGAAGGACGTCTTTCACACACAAATATCTCTCAGAACTTAGCAAGTGGAGAGACGTTCGTTCATCTAGCACCAAGGGAACGGGTTGCAGGAGACACTTTTTCTCTGATTTCTCAGTCTGTTTCCTAGTGCCGGTATGAAGTTCCTGCAGTTTTCACTGTAAAACCGAGTTGGAGCTAGAACCAACCCATATATATGTATGGATCGGAGTTTGCAATTGAAAAGAAACTTTGTTTTCCCAACAAGCTAGTTGAAGGACGGCTTTCACACACACTTATCTCTCAGAACTGAGCACGTGGAGAGACGTTCGTTCATCTAGCACCAAGAGAACGGGTTGCAGGAGAAATTTTTTCCCTGCTTTCTCAGTCTGTTTCCTAGTGCCGGTTTGAAGTTCCTGCAGTTTTCACTTTAAAACTTAGTTGGAGCTTGTACCTCCCCATATATATGTATGGAATGGAGTTTGCAACTGAAAAGAAACTTTGTGTTCCCAACAAGCTAGGTGAAGGACGGCTTTCACACACAATTATCTCACAGAACTCAGCTAGTGGAGAGACGTTCGTTCATCTAGCACCAAGGGAACGGGTTGCAGGAGACACTTTTTCTCTGCTTTCTCAGTCTGTTTCCTAGTGCCGGTTTGAAGTTCCTGCAGTTTTCAATGTAAAACAGAGTTGGAGCTAGTACATCCCCATATATATGTAAGGAATGGAGTTTGCAACTGAAAAGAAACTTTGTGTTCCCAACAAGCTAGGTGAAGTTCGGCTTTCACACACACTTATCTCTCAGAACTGAGCAAGTGGAGAGACGTTCGTTCATCTAGCACCAATGGAACGGTTTGCAGGAGACACTTTTTCTCTGCTTCTCAGTCTGTTTCCTAGTGCCGGTTTGAAGTTCCTGCAGTTTTCACTGTAAAACCGAGTTGGAGCTATTACCTCCCCATATATATGTATGGAATTGAGTTTGCAACTGAAAAGAAACTTTGTGTTCCCAACAAGCTAGGTGAAGGACGGCTTTCACACACACATAACTCTCAGAACTGAGCTAGTGGAGAGACGTTCGTTCATCTAGCACCAAGGGAACGGGTTGCAGGAGACACTTTTTCTCTGCTTTCTCAGTCTGTTTCGTACTGCCGGTTTGAAGTTCCTGCAGTTTTCACTGTAAAACCGAGTTGGAGCTAGTACCTCCCCATATATAAGTATGGAATGGAGTTTGCAACTGAAAAGAAACTTTGTGTACCCAACAAGCTAGGTGAAGGACAGCTTTCACACACAATTATCTCTCAGAACTGAGCTAGTGGAGAGACGTTCGTTCATCTAGCACCAAGGGAACGGGTTGCAGGAGACACTTTTTCTCTGCTTTCTCAGTCTGTTTCCTAGTTCCGGTTTGAAGTTCCTGCAGTTTTCACTGTAAACCGAGTTGGAGCTAGTACCTCCCCATATATATGTATGGAATCGAGTTTGCAACTGAAAAGAAACTTTGTGTTCCCAACAAGCTAGGTGAAGGATGGTTTTCACACACACTTATCTCTTAGAACTGAGCAAGTGTAGAGACGTTCGTTCATCTAGCACCAAGGGAACGGGTTGCAGGAGACACTAGTTCTCTGTTTTCTCTGTCTGTTTCCTAGTGCCGGTTTGAAGTTCCTGCAGTTTTCACTGTAAAACGTATTTGGAGCTAATATCTCCCCATATATATGTATGGATCGGAGTTTGCAACTGAAAAGAAACTTTGTGTTCCCAACAATCTAGGTGAAGGACGGCTTTCACACACACTTATCTCTCATAACTGAGCTAGTGGAGAGACGTTCGTTCATCTAGCACCAAGGGAACGGGTTGCAGGAGACACTTTTTCTCTGCTTTCTCAGTCTGTTTCGTACTGCCGGTTTGAAGTTCCTGCAGTTTTCACTGTAAAACCGAGTTGGAGCTAGTACCTCCCCATATGTATGTATGGAATGGAGTTTGCAACTGAAAAGAAACTTTGTGTTCCCAACAAGCTAGGTGAAGGACAGCTTTCACACACAATTATCTCTCAGAACTGAGCTAGTGGAGAGACGTTCGTTCATCTAGCACCAAGGGAACGGGTTGCAGGAGACACTTTTTCTCTGCTTTCTCAGTCTGTTTCCTAGTGCCGGTTTGAATTTCCTGCAGTTTTCACTGTAAACCGAGTTGGAGCTAGTACCTCCCCATATATATGTATGGAATCGAGTTTGCAACTGAAAAGAAACTTTGTGTTCCCAACAAGCTAGGTGAAGGACGGTTTTCACACACACTTATCTTTAAAACTGAGCAAGTGTAGAGACGTTCGTTCATCTAGCACCAAGGGAACGGGTTGCAGGAGACACTAGTTCTCTGTATTCTCAGTCTGTTTCCTAGTGCCGGTTTGAAGTTCCTGCAGTTTTCACTGTAAAACCTATTTGGAGCTAATATCTCCCCATATATATGTATGGAATTGAGTTTGCAACTGAAAAGAAACTTTGTGTTCCCAACAATCTAGGTGAAGGACGGCTTTCACACACACTTATCTCTCATAACTGAGCTAGTGGAGAGACGTTCGTTCATCTAGCACCAAGGGAACGGGTTGCAGGAGACACTTTTTCTCTGCTTTCTCAGTCTGTTTCGTACTGCCGGTTTGAAGTTCCTGCAGTTTTCACTGTAAAACCGAGTTGGAGCTAGTACCTCCCCATATGTATGTATGGAATGGAGTTTGCAACTGAAAAGAAACTTTGTGTTCCCAACAAGCTAGGTGAAGGACAGCTTTCACACACAATTATCTCTCAGAACTGAGCTAGTGGAGAGACGTTCGTTCATCTAGCACCAAGGGAACGGGTTGCAGGAGACACTTTTTCTCTGCTTTCTCAGTCTGTTTCCTAGTGCCGGTTTGAATTTCCTGCAGTTTTCACTGTAAACCGAGTTGGAGCTAGTACCTCCCCATATATATGTATGGAATCGAGTTTGCAACTGAAAAGAAACTTTGTGTTCCCAACAAGCTAGGTGAAGGGCGGCTTTCACACACACTTATCTCTCAGAACTGAGCAAGTGGAGAGACGTTCGTTCATCTAGCACCAAGGGAACGGGTTGCAGGAGACACTATTTCTCTGCTTTCTCAGTCTGTTTACTAGTGCCGGTTTGAAGTTCCTGCAGTTTTCACTGTAAAACCGAGTTGGAGCTAGTACCTAACCATATATATGTATGGAATGGAGTTTGCAACTGAAAAGAAACTTTGTGTTACCAAAAAGCTAGGTGAAGGACGGCTTTCACACACACTTATCTCTCAGAACTGAGCAAGTGGAGAGACGTTCGTTCATCTAGCACCAAGTGAACGGGTTGCAGGAGAAACTTTTTCTCTGCTTTCTCAGTCTGTTTCCTAGTGCCGGTTTGAAGTTCCTGCAGTTTTCAATGTAAAACCGAGTTGGAGCTAGTACATCCCCATATATATGTATGGAATGGAGTTTGCAACTGAAAAGAAACTTTGTGTTCCCAAAAACATAGGTGAAGGACGGCTTTCACACACACTTCTCTCTCAGAAATGAGCAAGTGGAGAGACTTTCGTTCATCTAGCACCAAGGGAACGGGTTGCAGGAGACACTATTTCTCTGCATTCTCAGTCTGTTTCCTAGTGCCGGTTTGAAGTTCCTGCAGTTTTCACTGTAAAACCGAGTTGGAGCTAGTACCAACCCATATATATGTATGGATCGGAGTTTGCAATTGAAAAGAAACTTTGTTTTCCCAACAAGCTAGTTGAAGGACGGCTTTCACACACACTTATCTCTCAGAACTGAGCAAGTGGAGAGACGTTCGTTCATCTAGCACCAAGAGAACGGGTTGCAGGAGAAATTTTTTCCCTGCTTTCTCAGTCTGTTTCCTAGTGCCGGTTTGAAGTTCCTGCAGTTTTCACTTTAAAACTTAGTTGGAGCTTGTACCTCCCCATATATATGTATGGAATGGAGTTTGCAACTGAAAAGAAACTTTGTGTTCCCAACAAGCTAGGTGAAGGACGGCTTTCACACACAATTATCTCACAGAACTCAGCTAGTGGAGAGACGTTCGTTCATCTAGCACCAAGGGAACGGGTTGCAGGAGACACTTATTCTCTGCTTTCTCAGTCTGTTTCCTAGTGCCGCTTTGAAGTTCCTGCATTTTTCAATGTAAAACCGAGTTGGAGCTAGTACATCCCCATATATATGTAAGGAATGGAGTTTGCAACTGAAAAGAAACTTTGTGTTCCCAACAAGCTAGGTGAAGTACGGCTTTCACACACACTTATCTCTCAGAACTGAGCAAGTGGAGAGACGTTCGTTCATCTAGCACCAATGGAACGGTTTGCAGGAGACACTTTTTCTCTGCTTCTCAGTCTGTTTCCTAGTGCCGGTTTGAAGTTCCTGCAGTTTTCACTGTACAACCGAGTTGGAGCTATTACCTCCCCATATATATGTATGGAATTGAGTTTGCAACTGAAAAGAAACTTTGTGTTCCCAACAAGCTAGGTGAAGGACGGCTTTCACACACACATATCTCTCAGAACTGAGCTAGTGGAGAGACGTTCGTTCATCTAGCACCAAGGGAACGGGTTGCAGGAGACACTTTTTCTCTGCTTTCTCAGTCTGTTTCGTACTGCCGGTTTGAAGTTCCTGCAGTTTTCACTGTAAAACCGAGTTGGAGCTAGTACCTCCCCATATATATGTATGGAATGGAGTTTGCAACTGAAAAGAAACTTTGTGTTCCCAACAAGCTAGGTGAAGGACAGCTTTCACACACAATTATCTCTCAGAACTGAGCTAGTGGAGAGACGTTCGTTCATCTAGCACCAAGGGAACGGGTTGCAGGAGACACTTTTTCTCTGCTTTCTCAGTCTGTTTCCTAGTGCCGGTTTGAAGTTCCTGCAGTTTTCACTGTAAACCGAGTTGGAGCTAGTACCTCCCCATATATATGTATGGAATCGAGTTTGCAACTGAAAAGAAACTTTGTGTTCCCAACAAGCTAGGTGAAGGATGGTTTTCACACACACTTATCTCTTAGAACTGAGCAAGTGTAGAGACGTTCGTTCATCTAGCACCAAGGGAACGGGTTGCAGGAGACACTAGTTCTCTGTTTTCTCAGTCTGTTTCCTAGTGCCGGTTTGAAGTTCCTGCAGTTTTCACTGTAAAACCTATTTGGAGCTAATATATCCCCATATATATGTATGGATCGGAGTTTGCAACTGAAAAGAAACTTTGTGTTCGCAACAATCTAGGTGAAGGACGGCTTTCACACACACTTATCTCTCATAACTGAGCTAGTGGAGAGACGTTCGTTCATCTAGCACCAAGGGAACGGGTTGCAGGAGACACTTTTTCTCTGCTGTCTCAGTCTCTTTCCTAGTGCCGGTTTGAAGTTCCTGCAGTTTTCACTGTAAAACCGAGTTGGAGCTAGTACCTCCCCATATATATGTATGGAATGGAGTTTGCAACTGAAAAGAAAGTTTGTTTTCCCATCAAGCTAGTTGAAGGACGGCTTTCACACACACTTATCTCTCAGAACTGAGCAAGTGGAGAGACGTTCGTTCATCTAGCACCAAGAGAACGGGTTGCAGGAGACACTTTTTCTCTGCTTTCTCACACTGTTTCCTAGTGCCGGTTTGAAGTTCCTGCAGTTTTCACTTTAAATCCTAGTTGGAGCTTGTACCTCCCCTTATATATGTATGGAATGGAGTTTGCAACTGAAAAGAAACTTTGTGTTCCCAAAAAGCTAGGTGAAGGACGGCTTTCACACACAATTATCTCTCAGAAATGAGCTAGTGGAGAGACGTTCGTTCATCTAGCCCCAAGGCAACGGGTTGCAGGAGACACTTTTTCTCTGCTTTCTCAGTCTGTTTCCTAGTGCCGGTTTAAAGTTCCTGCAGTTTTCACTTTAAAACCGAGTTGGAGCTTGTACCTCCCCATATATATGTATGGAATGGAGTTTGCAACTGAAAAGAGACTTTGTGTTCCCAACAAGCTAGGTGAAGGGCGGCTTTCACACACACTTATTTCTCAGAACTGAGCAAGTGGAGAGACGTTCGTTCATCTAGCTCCAAGGGAACGGGTTGCAGGAGACACTATTTCTCTGCTTTCTCAGTCTGTTTCCTAGTGCCGGTTTGAAGTTCCTGCAGTTTTCACTGTAAAATCGAGTTGGAGCTAGTACCTCCCCATATATATGTATGGAATGGAGTTTGCAACTGAAAAGAAACTTTGTGTTCCCAACAAGCTAGGTGAAGGACGGCTTTCACACACACTTATCTCTCAGAACTGAGCAAGTGGAGAGACGTTCGTTCATCTAGCACCAAGGGAACGGGTTGCAGGGGACACATTTTCTCTGCTTTCTCAGTCTGTTTCCTAGTGCCGGTTTGAAGTTCCTGCAGTTTTCAATGTAAAACCGAGTTGGAGCTAGTACATCCCCATATATATGTATGGAATGGAGTTTGCAACTGAAAAGAAACTTTGTGTTCCCAACAAGCTAGGTGAAGTACGGCTTTCACACACACTTATCTCTCAGAACTGAGCAAGTGGAGAGACGTTCGTTCATCTAGCACCAATGGAACGGTTTGCAGGAGACACTTTTTCTCTGCTTCTCAGTCTGTTTCCTAGTGCCGGTTTGAAGTTCCTGCAGTTTTCACTGTAAAACCGAGTTGGAGCTAGTACCTCCCCATATATATGTATGGAATGGAGTTTGCAACTGAAAAGAAACTTTGTGTTCCCAACAAGCTAGGTGAAGGACGGCTTTCACACACACTTATCTCTCAGAACTGAGCAAGTGGAGAGAGGTTCGTTCATCTAGCACCAAGGGAACGGGTTGCAGGAGACACTTTTTCTCTGCTTTCTCAGTCTGTTTCCTAGTGCCGGTTTGAAGTTCCTGCAGTTTTCAATGTAAAACCGAGTTGGAGCTAGTACATCCCCATATATATGTATGGAATGGAGTTTGCAACTGAAAAGAAACTTTGTGTTCCCAACAAGCTAGGTGAAGTACGGCTTTCACACACACTTATCTCTCAGAACTGAGCAAGTGGAGAGACGTTCGTTCATCTAGCACCAATGGAACGGTTTGCAGGAGACACTTTTTCTCTGCTTCTCAGTCTGTTTCCTAGTGCCGGTTTGAAGTTCCTGCAGTTTTCACTGTAAAACCGAGTTGGAGCTATTACCTCCCCATATTTATGTATGGAATTGAGTTTGCAACTGAAAAGAAACTTTGTTTTCCCAACAAGCTAGGTGAAGGACGGCTTTCACACACACATATCTCTCATAACTGAGCTAGTGGAGAGACGTTCGTTCATCTAGCACCAAGGGAACCGGTTGCAGGAGACACTTTTTCTCTGCTTTCTCAGTCTGTTTCGTACTGCCGTTTTGAAGTTCCTGCAGTTTTCACTGTAAAACCGAGTTGGAGCTATTACCTCCCCATATATATGTATGGAATGGAGTTTGCAACTGAAAAGAAACTTTGTGTTCACAACAAGCTAGGTGAAGGACAGCTTTCACACACAATTATCTCTCAGAACTGAGCTAGTGGAGAGACGTTCGTTCATATAGCACCAAGGGAACGGGTTGCAGGAGACACTTTTTCTCTGCTTTCTCAGTCTGTTTCCTAGTGCCGGTTTGAAGTTCCTGCAGTTTTCACTGTAAAATCGAGTTGGAGCTAGTACCTCCCCATATATATGTATGGAATGGAGTTTGCAACTGAAAAGAAACTTTGTGTTCCCAACAAGCTAGGTGAAAGACGGCTTTCACACACACTTATCTCTCAGAACTGAGCAAGTGGAGAGACGTTCGTTCATCTAGCACCAAGGGAACGGGTTGCAGGGGACACATTTTCTCTGCTTTCTCAGTCTGTTTCCTAGTGCCGGTTTGAAGTTCCTGCAGTTTTCAATGTAAAACCGAGTTGGAGCTAGTACATCCCCATATATATGTATGGAATGGAGTTTGCAACTGAAAAGAAACTTTGTGTTCCCAACAAGCTAGGTGAAGTACGGCTTTCACACACACTTATCTCTCAGAACTGAGCAAGTGGAGAGACGTTCGTTCATCTAGCACCAATGGAACGGTTTGCAGGAGACACTTTTTCTCTGCTTCTCAGTCTGTTTCCTAGTGCCGGTTTGAAGTTCCTGCAGTTTTCACTGTAAAACCGAGTTGGAGCTAGTACCTCCCCATATATATGTATGGAATGGAGTTTGCAACTGAAAAGAAACTTTGTGTTCCCAACAAGCTAGGTGAAGGACGGCTTTCACACACACTTATCTCTCAGAACTGAGCAAGTGGAGAGAGGTTCGTTCATCTAGCACCAAGGGAACGGGTTGCAGGAGACACTTTTTCTCTGCTTTCTCAGTCTGTTTCCTAGTGCCGGTTTGAAGTTCCTGCAGTTTTCAATGTAAAACCGAGTTGGAGCTAGTACATCCCCATATATATGTATGGAATGGAGTTTGCAACTGAAAAGAAACTTTGTGTTCCCAACAAGCTAGGTGAAGTACGGCTTTCACACACACTTATCTCTCAGAACTGAGCAAGTGGAGAGACGTTCGTTCATCTAGCACCAATGGAACGGTTTGCAGGAGACACTTTTTCTCTGCTTCTCAGTCTGTTTCCTAGTGCCGGTTTGAAGTTCCTGCAGTTTTCACTGTAAACCCGAGTTGGAGCTATTACCTCCCCATATATATGTATGGAATTGAGTTTGCAACTGAAAAGAAACTTTGTTTTCCCAACAAGCTAGGTGAAGGACGGCTTTCACACACACATATCTCTCATAACTGAGCTAGTGGAGAGACGTTCGTTCATCTAGCACCAAGGGAACGGGTTGCAGGAGACACTTTTTCTCTGCTTTCTCATTCTGTTTCGTACTGCCGTTTTGAAGTTCCTGCAGTTTTCACTGTAAAACCGAGTTGGAGCTATTACCTCCCCATATATATGTATGGAATGGAGTTTGCAACTGAAAAGAAACTTTGTGTTCACAACAAGCTAGGTGAAGGACAGCTTTCACACACAATTATCTCTCAGAACTGAGCTAGTGGAGAGACGTTCGTTCATATAGCACCAAGGGAACGGGTTGCAGGAGACACTTTTTCTCTGCTTTCTCAGTCTGTTTCCTAGTGCCGGTTTGAAGATCCTGCAGTTTTCACTTTAAAACTTAGTTGGAGCTTGTACCTCCCCATATATATGTATGGAATGGAGTTTGCAACTGAAAAGAAACTTTGTGTTCCCAACAAGCTAGGTGAAGGACGGCTTTCACACACAATTATCTCTCAGAACTCAGCTAGTGGAGAGACGTTCGTTCATCTAGCACCAAGGAACGGGTTGCAGGAGACACTTTTTCTCTGCTTTCTCAGTCTGTTTCCTAGTGCCGGTTTGAAGTTCCTGCAGTTTTCAATGTAAAACCGAGTTGGAGCTAGTACATCCCCATATATATGTATGGAATGGAGTTTGCAACTGAAAAGAAACTTTGTTTTCCCAACAAGCTAGGTGAAGTACGGCTTTCACACACACTTATCTCTCAGAACTGAGCAAGTGGAGAGACGTTCGTTCATCTAGCACCAATGGAACGGTTTGCAGGAGACACTTTTTCTCTGCTTCTCAGTCTGTTTCCTAGTGCCGGTTTGAAGTTCCTGCAGTTTTCACTGTAAAACCGAGTTGGAGCTATTACCTCCCCATATATATGTATGGAATTGAGTTTGCAACTGAAAAGAAACTTTGTGTTCCCAACAAGCTAGGTGAAGGACGGCTTTCACACACACATATCTCTCATAACTGAGCTAGTGGAGAGACGTTCGTTCATCTAGCACCAAGGGAACGGGTTGCAGGGGACACTTTTTCTCTGCTTTCTCAGTCTGTTTCGTACTGCCGGTTTGAAGTTCCTGCAGTTTTCACTATAAAACCGAGTTGGAGCTAGTACCTCCCCATATATATGTATGGAATGGAGTTTGCAACTGAAAAGAAACTTTGTGTTCCCAACAAGCTAGTTGAAGGACGGCTTTCACACACACATATCTCTCAGAACTGAGTAGGTGGAGAGACGTTCGTTCATCTAGCACCAAGGGAACGGGTTGCAGGAGACACTTTACTCTGGTTTATCAGTCTGTTTCCTGGTGCCTGTTTGAAGTTCCTGCAGTTTTCACTGTAAATCCGAGTTGAAGCTAGAAACTCCCCATATATATGTATGGAATGGAGTTTGCAACTGAAAAGAAACTTTGTGTTCCCAACAAGCTAGGTGAAGGACGGCTTTCACACACAATTATCTCTCAGAACTGAGCAAGTGGAGAGACGTTCGTTCATCTAGCACCAAGGGAACGGGTTGCAGGAGACACTATTTCTCTGCTTTCTCAGTCTGATTCCTAGTGTCGGTTTGAAGTTCCTGCAGTTTTCACTGTAAAACCGATTTGGAGCTAGTACCTCCCCATATATATGTATGGAATGGAGTTTGCAAATGAAAAGAAACTTTGTGTTCCCAAAAAGCTAGGTGAAGGACGGCTTTCACACACACTTCTCTCTCAGAACTGAGCAAGTTGAGAGACTTTGGTTCATCTAGCACCAAGGGAACGGGTTGCACGAGACACTATTTCTCTGCTTTCTCAGTCTGTTTCCTAGTGCCGCTTTGAAGTTCCTGCAGTTTTCACTGTAAAACCGAGTTGGAGCTAGTACCTCCCCATATATATGTATGGAATTGAGTTTGCAACTGAAAAGAAACTTTGTGTTCCCAACAAGATAGATGAAGGACGGCTTTCACACACACTTATCTCTCATAAATGAACTAGTGGAGAGACGTTCGTTCATCTAGCACCAAGGGAACGGGTTGCAGTGGACACTTATTCTCTGCTTTCTCAGTCTCTTTCCTAGTGCCGGTTTGAAGTTCCTTCAGTTTTCACTGTAAAACCGAGTTGGAGCTAGTACCTTCCCATATATATGTATGGAATGGAGTTTGCAACTGAAAAGAAACTTTGTGTTCCCAACAAGCTAGGTGAAGGACGGCTTTCACACACAATTATCTCTCAGAACTGAGCAAGTGGAGAGACGTTCGTTCATCTAGCACCAATGGAACGGGTTGCAGGAGACACTTTTTCTCTGCTTTCTCAGTCTGTTTCCTAGTGCCGGTTTGAAGTTCCTGCAGTTTTCACTGTAAAACCGAGTTGGAGCTAGTACCTCCGCATATATATGTATGGAATGGAGTTTGCAACTGAAAAGAAACTTTGTGTTCCCAACAATCTAGGTGAAGGACGGCTTTCACGCACACTTATCTCTCATAACTGAGCTAGTGGAGAGACGTTCGTTCATCTAGCACCAAGGGAACGGGTTGCAGGAGACATTTTTTCTCTGCTTTCTCTGTCTATTTCGTACTGCCGGTTTGAAGTTCCTGCAGTTTTCACTGTAAAAGCGAGTTGGAGCAAGTACATCCCCATATATATGTATGGAATGGAGTTTGCAACTGAAAAGAAACTTTGTGTTCCCAACAAGCTAGCTGAAGGACGGCTTTCACACACACTTATCTCTTAGAACTGAGCAAGTGTAGAGAAGTTCGTTCATCTAGCACCAAGGGAACGGGTTGCAGGAGACACTAGTTCTCTGATTTCTCAGTCTGTTTCCTTGTGCCGGTTTGAAATTCCTGCACTTTTCAGTGTAAAACCGAGTTGGAGCTAGTACCTCCCCATATATATGTATGGAATGGAGATTGCAACTGAAAAGAAACTTTGTTTTCCCAGCAAGCTAGTTGAAGTATGGCTTTCACACACACTTATCTCTCAGAACTGAGCAAGTGGAGAGACGTTCGTTCATCTAGCACCAAGAGAACGGGTTGCAGGAGACACTTTTTCTCTGCTTTCTCAGTGTGTTTCCTAGTGCCGGTTTGAAGTTCCTGCATTTTTCACTGTAAAACCGAGTTGGAGCTTGTACCTCCCCTTATATATGTATGGAATGGAGTTTGCAACTGAAAAGAACCTTTGTGTTCCCAACAAGCTAGGTGAAGGACGGCTTTCACACACAATTATATCTCAGAACTGAGCTAGTGGAGAGACGTTCGTTCATCTAGCACCAAGGGAACGGGTTGCAGGAGACACTTTTTCTCTGCTTTCTCAGTCTGTTTCCTAGTGCCGGTTTGAAGATCCTGCAGTTTTCACTTTAAAACTTAGTTGGAGCTTGTACCTCCCCATATATATGTATGGAATGGAGTTTGCAACTGAAAAGAAACTTTGTGTTCCCAACAAGCTAGGTGAAGGACGGCTTTCACACACAATTATCTCTCAGAACTCAGCTAGTGGAGAGACGTTCGTTCATCTAGCACCAAGGAACGGGTTGCAGGAGACACTTTTTCTCTGCTTTCTCAGTCTGTTTCCTAGTGCCGGTTTGAAGTTCCTGCAGTTTTCAATGTAAAACCGAGTTGGAGCTAGTACATCCCCATATATATGTATGGAATGGAGTTTGCAACTGAAAAGAAACTTTGTGTTCCCAACAAGCTAGGTGAAGTACGGCTTTCACACACACTTATCTCTCAGAACTGAGCAAGTGGAGAGACGTTCGTTCATCTAGCACCAATGGAACGGTTTGCAGGAGACACTTTTTCTCTGCTTCTCAGTCTGTTTCCTAGTGCCGGTTTGAAGTTCCTGCAGTTTTCACTGTAAAACCGAGTTGGAGCTATTACCTCCCCATATATATGTATGGAATTGAGTTTGCAACTGAAAAGAAACTTTGTGTTCCCAACAAGCTAGGTGAAGGACGGCTTTCACACACACATATCTCTCATAACTGAGCTAGTGGAGAGACGTTCGTTCATCTAGCACCAAGGGAACGGGTTGCAGGGGACACTTTTTCTCTGCTTTCTCAGTCTGTTTCGTACTGCCGGTTTGAAGTTCCTTCAGTTTTCACTATAAAACCGAGTTGGAGCTAGTACCTCCCCATATATATGTATGGAATGGAGTTTGCAACTGAAAAGAAACTTTGTGTTCCCAACAAGCTAGTTGAAGGACGGCTTTCACACACACATATCTCTCAGAACTGAGTAGGTGGAGAGACGTTCGTTCATCTAGCACCAAGGGAACGGGTTGCAGGAGACACTTTACTCTGGTTTATCAGTCTGTTTCCTGGTGCCTGTTTGAAGTTCCTGCAGTTTTCACTGTAAAACCGAGTTGAAGCTAGAAACTCCCCATATATATGTATGGAATGGAGTTTGCAACTGAAAAGAAACTTTGTGTTCCCAACAAGCTAGGTGAAGGACGGCTTTCACACACAATTATCTCTCAGAACTGAGCAAGTGGAGAGACGTTCGTTCATCTAGCACCAAGGGAACGGGTTGCAGGAGACACTATTTCTCTGCTTTCTCAGTCTGATTCCTAGTGTCGGTTTGAAATTCCTGCAGTTTTCACTGTAAAACCGATTTGGAGCTAGTACCTCCCCATATATATGTATGGAATGGAGTTTGCAAATGAAAAGAAACTTTGTGTTCCCAAAAAGCTAGGTGAAGGACGGCTTTCACACACACTTCTCTCTCAGAACTGAGCAAGTTGAGAGACTTTGGTTCATCTAGCACCAAGGGAACGGGTTGCACGAGACACTATTTCTCTGCTTTCTCAGTCTGTTTCCTAGTGCCGCTTTGAAGTTCCTGCAGTTTTCACTGTAAAACCGAGTTGGAGCTAGTACCTCCCCATATATATGTATGGAATTGAGTTTGCAACTGAAAAGAAACTTTGTGTTCCCAACAAGATAGATGAAGGACGGCTTTCACACACACTTATCTCTCATAAATGAACTAGTGGAGAGACGTTCGTTCATCTAGCACCAAGGGAACGGGTTGCAGTGGACACTTATTCTCTGCTTTCTCAGTCTCTTTCCTAGTGCCGGTTTGAAGTTCCTTCAGTTTTCACTGTAAAACCGAGTTGGAGCTAGTACCTTCCCATATATATGTATGGAATGGAGTTTGCAACTGAAAAGAAACTTTGTGTTCCCAACAAGCTAGGTGAAGGACGGCTTTCACACATAATTATCTCTCAGAACTGAGCAAGTGGAGAGACGTTCGTTCATCTAGCACCAATGGAACGGGTTGCAGGAGACACTTTTTCTCTGCTTTCTCAGTCTGTTTCCTAGTGCCGGTTTGAAGTTCCTGCAGTTTTCAATGTAAAACCGAGTTGGAGCTAGTACATCCCCATATATATGTATGGAATGGAGTTTGCAACTGAAAAGAAACTTTGTGTTCCCAACAAGCTAGGTGAAGTACGGCTTTCACACACACTTATCTCTCAGATCTGAGCAAGTGGAGAGACGTTCGTTCATCTAGCACGAATGGAACGGTTTGCAGGAGACACTTTTTCTCTGCTTCTCAGTCTGTTTCCTAGTGCCGGTTTGAAGTTCCTGCAGTTTTCACTGTAAAACCGAGTTGGAGCTATTACCTCCCCATATATATGTATGGAATTGAGTTTGCAACTGAAAAGAAACTTTGTGTTCCCAACAAGCTAGGTGAAGGACGGCTTTCACACACACATATCTCTCATAACTGAGCTAGTGGAGAGACGTTCGTTCATCTAGCACCAAGGGAACGGGTTGCAGGGGACACTTTTTCTCTGCTTTCTCAGTCTGTTTCGTACTGCCGGTTTGAAGTTCCTGCAGTTTTCACTATAAAACCGAGTTGGAGCTAGTACCTCCCCATATATATGTATGGAATGGAGTTTGCAACTGAAAAGAAACTTTGTGTTCCCAACAAGCTAGTTGAAGGACGGCTTTCACACACACATATCTCTCAGAACTGAGTAGGTGGAGAGACGTTCGTTCATCTAGCACCAAGGGAACGGGTTGCAGGAGACACTTTACTCTGGTTTATCAGTCTGTTTCCTGGTGCCTGTTTGAAGTTCCTGCAGTTTTCACTGTAAAACCGATTTGGAGCTAGTACCTCCCCATATATATGTATGGAATGGAGTTTGCAAATGAAAAGAAACTTTGTGTTCCCAACAAGCTAGGTGAAGGACGGCTTTCACACACAATTATCTCTCAGAACTGAGCAAGTGGAGAGACGTTCGTTCATCTAGCACCAAGGGAACGGGTTGCAGGAGACACTATTTCTCTGCTTTCTCAGTCTGATTCCTAGTGTCGGTTTGAAGTTCCTGCAGTTTTCACTGTAAAACCGATTTGGAGCTAGTACCTCCCCATATATATGTATGGAATGGAGTTTGCAAATGAAAAGAAACTTTGTGTTCCCAAAAAGCTAGGTGAAGGACGGCTTTCACACACACTTCTCTCTCAGAACTGAGCAAGTTGAGAGACTTTGGTTCATCTAGCACCAAGGGAACGGGTTGCACGAGACACTATTTCTCAGCTTTCTCAGTCTGTTTCCTAGTGCCGCTTTGAAGTTCCTGCAGTTTTCACTGTAAAACCGAGTTGGAGCTAGTACCTCCCCATATATATGTATGGAATGGAGTTTGCAACTGAAAAGAAACTTTGTGTTCCCAACAAGATAGATGAAGGACGGCTTTCACACACACTTATCTCTCATAAATGAACTAGTGGAGAGACGTTCGTTCATCTAGCACCAAGGGAACGGGTTGCAGTGGACACTTATTCTCTGCTTTCTCAGTCTCTTTCCTAGTGCTGGTTTGAAGTTCCTTCAGTTTTCACTGTAAAACCGAGTTGGAGCTAGTACCTTCCCATATATATGTATGGAATGGAGTTTGCAACTGAAAAGAAACTTTGTGTTCCCAACAAGCTAGGTGAAGGACGGCTTTCACACACAATTATCTCTCAGAACTGAGCAAGTGGAGAGACGTTCGTTCATCTAGCACCAATGGAACGGGTTGCAGGAGACACTTTTTCTCTGCTTTCTCAGTCTGTTTCCTAGTGCCGGTTTGAAGTTCCTGCAGTTTTCACTGTAAAACCGAGTTGGAGCTAGTACCTCCGCATATATATGTATGGAATGGAGTTTGCAACTGAAAAGAAACTTTGTGTTCCCAACAAGCTAGGTGAAGGACGGCTTTCACGCACACTTATCTCTCATAACTGAGCTAGTGGAGAGACGTTCGTTCATCTAGCACCAAGGGAACGGGTTGCAGGAGACACTAGTTCTCTGATTTCTCAGTCTGTTTCCTAGTGCCGGTTTGAAATTCCTGCACTTTTCAGTGTAAAACCGAGTTGGAGCCAGTACCTCCCCATATATATGTATGGAATGGAGATTGCAACTGAAAAGAAACTTTGTTTTCCCAGCAAGCTATTTGAAGTATGGCTTTCACACACACTTATCTCTCAGAACTGAGCAAGTGGAGAGACGTTCGTTCATCTAGCACCAAGAGAACGGGTTGCAGGAGACACTTTTTCTCTGCTTTCTCAGTGTGTTTCCTAGTGCCGGTTTGAAGTTCCTGCATTTTTCACTGTAAAACCGAGTTGGAGCTTGTACCTCCCCTTATATATGTATGGAATGGAGTTTGCAACTGAAAAGAACCTTTGTGTTCCCAACAAGCTAGGTGAAGGACGGCTTTCACACACAATTATATCTCAGAACTGAGCTAGTGGAGAGACGTTCGTTCATCTAGCACCAAGGGAACGGGTTGCAGGAGACACTTTTTCTCTGCTTTCTCAGTCTGTTTCCTAGTGCCGGTTTGAAGATCCTGCAGTTTTCACTTTAAAACTTAGTTGGAGCTTGTACCTCCCCATATATATGTATGGAATGGAGTTTGCAACTGAAAAGAAACTTTGTGTTCCCAACAAGCTAGGTGAAGTACGGCTTTCACACACAATTATCTCTCAGAACTCAGCTAGTGGAGAGACGTTCGTTCATCTAGCACCAAGGAACGGGTTGCAGGAGACACTTTTTCTCTGCTTTCTCAGTCTGTTTCCTAGTGCCGGTTTGAAGTTCCTGCAGTTTTCAATGTAAAACCGAGTTGGAGCTAGTACATCCCCATATATATGTATGGAATGGAGTTTGCAACTGAAAAGAAACTTTGTGTTCCCAACAAGCTAGGTGAAGTACGGCTTTCACACACACTTATCTCTCAGAACTGAGCAAGTGGAGAGACGTTCGTTCATCTAGCACCAATGGAACCGTTTGCAGGAGACACTTTTTCTCTGCTTCTCAGTCTGTTTCCTAGTGCCGGTTTGAAGTTCCTGCAGTTTTCACTGTAAAACCGAGTTGGAGCTATTACCTCCCCATATATATGTATGGAATTGAGTTTGCAACTGAAAAGAAACTTTGTGTTCCCAACAAGCTAGGTGAAGGACGGCTTTCACACACACATATCTCTCATAACTGAGCTAGTGGAGAGACGTTCGTTCATCTAGCACCAAGGGAACGGGTTGCAGGGGACACTTTTTCTCTGCTTTCTCAGTCTGTTTCGTACTGCCGGTTTGAAGTTCCTGCAGTTTTCACTATAAAACCGAGTTGGAGCTAGTACCTCCCCATATATATGTATGGAATGGAGTTTGCAACTGAAAAGAAACTTTGTGTTCCCAACAAGCTAGTTGAAGGACGGCTTTCACACACACATATCTCTCGGAACTGAGTAGGTGGAGAGACGTTCGTTCATCTAGCACCAAGGGAACGGGTTGCAGGAGACACTTTACTCTGGTTTATCAGTCTGTTTCCTGATGCCTGTTTGAAGTTCCTGCAGTTTTCACTGTAAAACCGAGTTGAAGCTAGAAACTCCCCATATATATGTATGGAATGGAGTTTGCAACTGAAAAGAAACTTTGTGTTCCCAACAAGCTAGGTGAAGGACGGCTTTCACACACAATTATCTCTCAGAACTGAGCAAGTGGAGAGACGTTCGTTCATCTAGCACCAAGGGAACGGGTTGCAGGAGACACTATTTCTCTGCTTTCTCAGTCTGATTCCTAGTGTCGGTTTGAAATTCCTGCAGTTTTCACTGTAAAACCGATTTGGAGCTAGTACCTCCCCATATATATGTATGGAATGGAGTTTGCAAATGAAAAGAAACTTTGTGTTCCCAAAAAGCTAGGTGAAGGACGGCTTTCACACACACTTCTCTCTCAGAACTGAGCAAGTTGAGAGACTTTGGTTCATCTAGCACCAAGGGAACGGGTTGCACGAGACACTATTTCTCTGCTTTCTCAGTCTGTTTCCTAGTGCCGCTTTGAAGTTCCTGCAGTTTTCACTGTAAAACCGAGTTGGAGCTAGTACCTCCCCATATATATGTATGGAATGGAGTTTGCAACTGAAAAGAAACTTTGTGTTCCCAACAAGCTAGGTGAAGGACGGCTTTCACACACAATTATCTCTCAGAACTGAGCAAGTGGAGAGACGTTCGTTCATCTAGCACCAATGGAACGGGTTGCAGGAGACACTTTTTCTCTGCTTTCTCAGTCTGTTTCCTAGTGCCGGTTTGAAGTTCCTGCAGTTTTCACTGTAAAACCGAGTTGGAGCTAGTACCTCCGCATATATATGTATGGAATGGAGTTTGCAACTGAAAAGAAACTTTGTGTTCCCAACAAGCTAGGTGAAGGACGGCTTTCACGCACACTTATCTCTCATAACTGAGCTAGTGGAGAGACGTTCGTTCATCTAGCACCAAGGGAACGGGTTGCAGGAGACATTTTTTCTCTGCTTTCTCTGTCTATTTCGTACTGCCGGTTTGAACTTCCTGCAGTTTTCACTGTAAAAGCGAGTTGGAGCAAGTACATCCCCATATATATGTATGGAATGGAGTTTGCAACTGAAAAGAAACTTTGTGTTCCCAACAAGCTAGCTGAAGGACGGCTTTCACACACACTTATCTCTTAGAACTGAGCAAGTGTAGAGAAGTTCGTTCATCTAGCACCAAGGGAACGGGTTGCAGGAGACACTAGTTCTCTGATTTCTCAGTCTGTTTCCTAGTGCCGGTTTGAAATTCCTGCACTTTTCAGTGTAAAACCGAGTTGGAGCTAGTACCTCCCCATATATATGTATGGAATGGAGATTGCAACTGAAAAGAAACTTTGTTTTCCCAGCAAGCTAGTTGAAGTATGGCTTTCACACACACTTATCTCTCAGAACTGAGCAAGTGGAGAGACGTTCGTTCATCTAGCACCAAGAGAACGGGTTGCAGGAGACACTTTTTCTCTGCTTTCTCAGTGTGTTTCCTAGTGCCGGTTTGAAGTTCCTGCATTTTTCACTGTAAAACCGAGTTGGAGCTTGTACCTCCCCTTATATATGTATGGAATGGAGTTTGCAACTGAAAAGAAACTTTGTGTTCCCAACAAGCTAGATGAAGGACGGCTTTCACACACACTTATCTCTCATAAATGAGCTAGTGGAGAGACGTTCGTTCATCTAGCACCAAGGGAAAGGGGTTGCAGTGGACACTTTTTCTCTGCTTTCTCAGTCTCTTTCCTAGTGCCGGTTTGAATTTCCTGCAGTTTTCACTGTAAAACCGAGTTGGAGCTTGTACCCCCCCATATATATATTTATGGATCGGAGTTTGCAAATGAAAAGAGACTTTGTGTTCCCAACAATCTAGGTGAAGGACGGCTTTCACACACACTTATCTCTCATAACTGAGCTAGTGGAGAGACGTTCGTTCATCTAGCACCAAGGGAACGGGTTGCAGGAGACACTTTTTCTCTGCTTTCTCAGTCTCTTTCCTAGTGCCGGTTTGAAGTTCCTGCAGTTTTCAGTGTAAAACCGAGTTGGAGCTAGTACCTCCCCATATATATGTATGGAATGGAGTTTGCAACTGAAAAGAAACTTTGTTTTCCCAACAAGCTAGTTGAAGGACGGCTTTCACACACACTTATCTCTCAGAACTGAGAAAGTGGAGAGACGTTCGTTCTTCTAGCACCAAGAGAACGGGTTGCAGGAGACACTTTTTCTCTGCTTTCTCAGTCTGTTTCCTAGTGCCGGTTTGAAATTCCTGCAGTTTTCACTTTAAAACCTAGTTGGAGCTTGTACCTCCCCTTATATATGTATGGAATGGAATTTGCAACTGAAAAGAACCTTTGTGTTCCCAACAAGCTAGGTGAAGGACGGCTTTCACACACAATTATATCTCAGAACTGAGCTAGTGGAGAGACGTTCGTTCATCTAGCACCAAGGGAACGGGTTGCAGGAGACACTTTTTCTCTGCTTTCTCAGTCTGTTTCCTAGTGCCGGTTTGAAGTTCCTGCAGTTTTCACTGTAAAACCGAGTTGGAGCTTGTACCCCCCCATATATATGTATGGATCGGAGTTTGCAAATGAAAAGAAACTTTGTGTTCCCAACAATCTAGGTGAAGGACGGCTTTCACACACTTGTCTCTCATAACTGAGCTAGTGTAGAGACGTTCGTTCATCTAGCTCCAAGGGAACGGGTTGCAGGAGACACTTTTTCTCTGCTTTCTCAGTCTCTTTCCTAGGGCCGGTTTGAAGTTCCTGCAGTTTTCAGTGTAAAACCGAGTTGGAGCTAGTACCTCCCCATATATATGTATGGAATGGAGTTTGCAACTGAAAAGAAACTTTGTTTTCCCAACAAGCTAGTTGAAGGACGGCTTTCACACACACTTATCTCTCAGAACTGAGCAAGTGGAGAGACGTTCGTTCATCTAGCACCAAGAGAACGGGTTGCAGGAGACACTTTTTCTCTGCTTTCTCAGTCTGTTTCCTAGTGCCGGTTTGAAGTTCCTGCAGTTTTCACTTTAAAACCTAGTTGGAGCTTGTACCTCCCCTTATATATGTATGGAATAGAATTTGCAACTGAAAAGAACCTTTGTGTTCCCAACAAGCTAGGTGAAGGACGGCTTTCACACACAATTATATCTCAGAACTGAGCTAGTGGAGAGACGTTCGTTCATCTAGCACCAAAGGAACGGGTTGCAGGAGACACTTTTTCTCTGCTTTCTCAGTCTGTTTCCTAGTGCCGGTTTGAAGTTCCTGCAGTTTTCACTGTAAAACCGAGTTGGAGCTAGTACCTCCCCGTATATATGTATGGAATGGAGTTTGCAAATGAAAAGAAACTTTGTGTTCCCAAAAAGCTAGGTGAAGGACGGCTTTCACACACACTTCTGTCTCAGAACTGAGCAAGTGGAGAGACTTTGGTTCATCTAGCACCAAGGGAACGGTTTGCACTAGACACTATTTCTCTGCTTTCTCAGTCTGTTTCCTAGTGCCGCTTTGAAGTTTCTGCAGTTTTCACTGTAAAACCGAGTTGGAGCTAGTACCTCCCCATATATATGTATGGAATTCAGTTTGCAACTGAAAAGAAACTTTGTGTTCCCAACAAGCTAGATGAAGGACGGCTTTCAAACACACTTCTCTCTCATAAATGAGCTAGTGGAGAGACGTTCTTTCATCTAGCACCAAGGGAACGGGTTGCAGGAGACACTTTTTCTCTGCTTTCTCAGTCTGTTTCCTAGTGCCGGTATGAAGTTCCTGCAGTTTTCACTTTAAAACCTAGTTGGAGCTTGTACCTCCCCTTATAT
The DNA here is from genome assembly GCF_036321535.1 of Camelus dromedarius. NCBI lineage: Eukaryota > Metazoa > Chordata > Mammalia > Artiodactyla > Camelidae > Camelus > Camelus dromedarius. The sequence goes on from NC_087446.1 coordinate 68,863,396, forward strand.
ATGTATGGAATGGAATTTGCAACTGAAAAGAACCTTTGTGTTCCCAACAAGCTAGGTGAAGGACGGCTTTCACACACAATTATATCTCAGAACTGAGCTAGTGGAGAGACGTTCGTTCATCTAGCACCAAGGGAACGGGTTGCAGGAGACACTTTTCTCTGCTTTCTCAGTCTGATTCCTAGTGCCGGTTTGAAGTTCCTGCAGTTTTCACTGTAAAACCGATTTGGAACTAGTACCTCCCCATATATATGTATGGAATGGAGTTTGCAAATGAAAAGAAACTTTGTGTTCCCAAAAAGCTAGGTGAAGGACGGCTTTCACACACACTTCTCTCTCAGAACTGAGCAAGTGGAGAGACTTTGGTTCATCTAGCACCAATGGAACGGTTTGCAGGAGACACTTTTTCTCTGCTTCTCAGTCTGTTTCCTAGTGCCGGTTTGTAGTTCCTGCAGTTTTCACTGTAAAACCGAGTTGGAGCTATTACCTCCCCATATATATGTATGGAATTGAGTTTGCAACTGAAAAGAAACTTTGTGTTCCCAACAAGCTAGGTGAAGGACGGCTTTCACACACACATATCTCTCAGAACTGAGCTAGTGGAGAGACGTTCGTTCATCTAGCACCAAGGGAACGGGTTGCAGGAGACACTTTTTCTCTGCTTTCTCAGTCTGTTTCGTACTGCCGGTTTGAAGTTCCGGCAGTTTTCACTGTAAAACCGAGTTGGAGCTAGTACCTCCCCATATATATGTATGGAATGGAGTTTGCAACTGAAAAGAAACTTTGTGTTCCCAACAAGCTAGTTGAAGGACAGCTTTCACACACAATTATCTCTCAGAACTGAGCTAGTGGAGAGACGTTCGTTCATCTAGCACCAAGGGAACGGGTTGCAGGAGACACTTTTCTCTGCTTTCTCAGTCTGTTTCCTAGTGCCGGTTTGAAGTTCCTGCAGTTTTCACTGTAAAACCGAGTTGGAGCTAGTACCTCCCCATATATATGTATGGAATGGAGTTGGCAAATGAAAAGAAACTTTGTGTTCCCAACAAGCTAGTTGAAGTACGGCTTTCACACCCACTTATCTCTCAGAACTGAGCAAGTGGAGAGACGTTCGTTCATCTAGCACCAAGAGAACGGTTTGCAGGAGACACTTTTTCTCTGCTTTCTCAGTCTGTTTCCTAGTGCCGGTTTTAAGTTCCTGCAGTTTTCACTTTAAAACCTAGTTGGAACTTGTACCTCCCCTTATATATGTATGGAATGGAGTTTGCAACTGAAAAGAAACTTTGTGTTCCCAAAAAGCTAGGTGAAGGACGGCTTTCACACACAATTATCTCTAAGAACTGAGCTAGTGGAGAGACGTTCGTTCATCTAGCACCAAGGGAACGGGTTGCAGGAGACACTTTTTCTCTGCTTTCTCAGTCTGTTTCCTAGTGCCGGTTTGAAGTTCCTGCAGTTTTCAATGTAAAACCGAGTTGGAGCTAGTACATCCCCATATATATGTATGGAATGGAGTTTGCAACTGAAAAGAAACTTTGTGTTCCCAACAAGCTAGGTGAAGTACGGCTTTCACACACACTTATCTCTCAGAACTGAGCAAGTGGAGAGACGTTCGTTCATCTAGCACCAATGGAACGGTTTGCAGGAGACACTTTTTCTCTGCTTCTCAGTCTGTTTCCTAGTGCCGGTTTGAAGTTCCTGCAGTTTTCACTGTAAAACCGAGTTGGAGCTATTACCTCCCCATATATATGTATGGAATTGAGTTTGCAACTGAAAAGAAACTTTGTGTTCCCAACAAGCTAGGTGAAGGACGGCTTTCACACACACATATCTCTCAGAACTGAGCTAGTGGAGAGACGTTCGTTCATCTAGCACCAAGGGAACGGGTTGCAGGAGACACTTTTTCTCTGCTTTCTCAGTCTGTTTCGTACTGCCGGTTTGAAGTTCCGGCAGTTTTCACTGTAAAACCGAGTTGGAGCTAGTACCTCCCCATATATATGTATGGAATGGAGTTTGCAACTGAAAAGAAACTTTGTGTTCCCAACAAGCTAGTTGAAGGACAGCTTTCACACACAATTATCTCTCAGAACTGAGCTAGTGGAGAGACGTTCGTTCATCTAGCACCAAGGGAACGGGTTGCAGGAGACACTTTTTCTCTGCTTTCTCAGTCTGTTTCCTAGTGCCGGTTTGAAGTTCCTGCAGTTTTCACTGTAAACCGAGTTGGAGCTAGTACCTCCCCATATATATGTATGGAATCGAGTTTGCAACTGAAAAGAAACTTTGTGTTCCCAACAAGCTAGGTGAAGGACGGTGTTCACACACACATATCTCTTAGAACTGAGCAAGTGTAGAGACGTTCGTTCATCTAGCACCAAGGGAACGGGTTGCAGGAGACACTAGTTCTCTGTTTTCTCAGTCTGTTTCCTAGTGCCGGTTTGAAGTTCCTGCAGTTTTCACTGTAAAACCTATTTGGAGCTAATATCTCCCCATATATATGTATGGATCGGAGTTTGCAAATGAAAAGAAACTTTGTGTTCCCAACAATCTAGGTGAAGGACTGCTTTCACACACACTTATCTCTCATAACTGAGCTAGTGGAGAGACGTTCGTTCATCTAGCACCAAGGGAATGGTTTGCAGGAGACACATTTTCTCTGCTTTCTCAGTCTCTTTCCTAGTGCCGGTTTGAAGTTCCTGCAGTTTTCAGTGTAAAACCGAGTTGGAGCTAGTACCTCCCCATATATATGTATGGAATGGAGTTTGCAACTGAAAAGAAACTTTGTTTTCCCAACAAGCTAGTTGAAGGACGGCTTTCACACACACTTATCTCTCAGAACTGAGCAAGTGGAGAGACGTTCGTTCATCTAGCACCAAGAGAACGGGTTGCAGGAGACACTTTTTCTCTGCTTTCTCAGTCTGTTTCCTAGTGCCGGTTTGAAGTTCCTGCAGTTTTCACTGTAAAACCGAGTTGGAGCTAGTACCTCCCCATATATATGTATGGAATGGAGTTGGCAAATGAAAAGAAACTTTGTGTTCCCAACAAGCTAGTTGAAGTACGGCTTTCACACCCACTTATCTCTCAGAACTGAGCAAGTGGAGAGACGTTCGTTCATCTAGCACCAAGAGAACGGTTTGCAGGAGACACTTTTTCTCTGCTTTCTCAGTCTGTTTCCTAGTGCCGGTTTTAAGTTCCTGCAGTTTTCACTTTAAAACCTAGTTGGAACTTGTACCTCCCCTTATATATGTATGGAATGGAGTTTGCAACTGAAAAGAAACTTTGTGTTCCCAAAAAGCTAGGTGAAGGACGGCTTTCACACACAATTATCTCTAAGAACTGAGCTAGTGGAGAGACGTTCGTTCATCTAGCACCAAGGGAACGGGTTGCAGGAGACACTTTTTCTCTGCTTTCTCAGTCTGTTTCCTAGTGCCGGTTTGAAGTTCCTGCAGTTTTCAATGTAAAACCGAGTTGGAGCTAGTACATCCCCATATATATGTATGGAATGGAGTTTGCTACTGAAAAGAAACTTTGTGTTCCCAACAAGCTAGGTGAAGTACGGCTTTCACACACACTTATCTCTCAGAACTGAGCAAGTGGAGAGACGTTCGTTCATCTAGCACCAATGGAACGGTTTGCAGGAGACACTTTTTCTCTGCTTCTCAGTCTGTTTCCTAGTGCCGGTTTGAAGTTCCTGCAGTTTTCACTGTAAAACCGAGTTGGAGCTATTACCTCCCCATATATATGTATGGAATTGAGTTTGCAACTGAAAAGAAACTTTGTGTTCCCAACAAGCTAGGTGAAGGACGGCTTTCACACACACATATCTCTCAGAACTGAGCTAGTGGAGAGACGTTCGTTCATCTAGCACCAAGGGAACGGGTTGCAGGAGACACTTTTTCTCTGCTTTCTCAGTCTGTTTCGTACTGCCGGTTTGAAGTTCCGGCAGTTTTCACTGTAAAACCGAGTTGGAGCTAGTACCTCCCAATATATATGTATGGAATGGAGTTTGCAACTGAAAAGAAACTTTGTGTTCCCAACAAGCTAGTTGAAGGACAGCTTTCACACACAATTATCTCTCAGAACTGAGCTAGTGGAGAGACGTTCGTTCATCTAGCACCAAGGGAACGGGTTGCAGGAGACACTTTTTCTCTGCTTTCTCAGTCTGTTTCCTAGTGCCGGTTTGAAGTTCCTGCAGTTTTCACTGTAAACCGAGTTGGAGCTAGTACCTCCCCATATATATGTATGGAATCGAGTTTGCAACTGAAAAGAAACTTTGTGTTCCCAACAAGCTAGGTGAAGGACGGTTTTCACACACACATATCTCTTAGAACTGAGCAAGTGTAGAGACGTTCGTTCATCTAGCACCAAGGGAACGGGTTGCAGGAGACACTAGTTCTCTGTTTTCTCAGTCTGTTTCCTAGTGCCGGTTTGAAGTTCCTGCAGTTTTCACTGTAAAACCTATTTGGAGCTAATATCTCCCCATATATATGTATGGATCGGAGTTTGCAAATGAAAAGAAACTTTGTGTTCCCAACAATCTAGGTGAAGGACTGCTTTCACACACACTTATCTCTCATAACTGAGCTAGTGGAGAGACGTTCGTTCATCTAGCACCAAGGGAATGGTTTGCAGGAGACACATTTTCTCTGCTTTCTCAGTCTCTTTCCTAGTGCCGGTTTGAAGTTCCTGCAGTTTTCAGTGTAAAACCGAGTTGGAGCTAGTACCTCCCCATATATATGTATGGAATGGAGTTTGCAACTGAAAAGAAACTTTGTTTTCCCAACAAGCTAGTTGAAGGACGGCTTTCACACACACTTATCTCTCAGAACTGAGCAAGTGGAGAGACGTTCGTTCATCTAGCACCAAGAGAACGGGTTGCAGGAGACACTTTTTCTCTGCTTTCTCAGTCTGTTTCCTAGTGCCGGTTTGAAGTTCCTGCATTTTTCACTTTAAAACCTAGTTGGAGCTTGTACCTCCCCTTATATATGTATGGAATGGAATTTGCAACTGAAAAGAACCTTTGTGTTCCCAACAAGCTAGGTGAAGGACGGCTTTCACACACAATTATATCTCAGAACTGAGCTAGTGGAGAGACGTTCGTTCATCTAGCACCAAGGGAACGGGTTTCAGGAGACACTTTTTCTCTGCTTTCTCAGTCTGTTTCCTAGTGCCGGTTTGAAGTTCCTGCAGTTTTCACTGTAAAACCGATTTGGAGCTAGTACCTCCCCATATATATGTATGGAATGGAGTTTGCAAATGAAAAGAAACTTTGTGTTCCCAAAAAGCTAGGTGAAGGACGGCTTTCACACACACTTCTCTCTCAGAACTGAGCAAGTGGAGAGACTTTGGTTCATCTAGAACCAAGGGAACGGGTTGCACTAGACACTATTTCTCTGCTTTCTCAGTCTGTTTCCTAGTGCCGCTTTGAAGTTCCTGCAGTTTTCACTGTAAAACCGAGTTGGAGCTAGTACCTCCCCATATATATGTATGGAATTGAGTTTGCAACTGAAAAGAAACTTTGTGTTCCCAACAAGCTAGATGAAGGACGGCTTTCAAACACACTTCTCTCTCATAAATGAGCTAGTGGAGAGACGTTCTTTCATCTAGCACCAAGGGAACGGGTTGCAGGAGACACTTTTTCTCTGCTTTCTCAGTCTGTTTCCTAGTGCCGGTTTGAAGTTCCTGCAGTTTTCACTTTAAAACCTAGTTGGAGCTTGTACCTCCCCTTATATATGTATGGAATGGAATTTCCAACTGAAAAGAACCTTTGTGTTCCCAACAAGCTAGGTGAAGGACGGCTTTCACACACAATTATATCTCAGAACTGAGCTAGTGGAGAGACGTTCGTTCATCTAGCACCAAGGGAACGGGTTGCAGGAGACAATTTTCTCTGCTTTCTCAGTCTGATTCCTAGTGCCGGTTTGAAGTTCCTGCAGTTTTCAGTGTAAAACCGAGTTGGAGCTAGTACCTCCCCATATATATGTATGGAATGGAGTTTGCAAATGAAAAGAAACTTTGTGTTCCCAAAAAGCTAGGTGAAGGACGGCTTTCACACACACTTCTCTCTCAGAACTGAGCAAGTGGAGAGACTTTGGTTCATCTAGCACCAAGGGAACGGGTTGAACTAGACACTATTTCTCTGCTTTCTCAGTCTGTTTCCTAGTGCCGCTTTTAAGTTCCTGCAGTTTTCACTGTAAAACCGAGTTGGAGCTAGTACCTCCCCATATATATGAATGGAATGGAGTTTGCAACTGAAAAGAAACTTTGTGTTCCCAACAAGCTAGATGAAGGACGGCTTTCACACACACTTATCTCTCATAAATGAGCTAGTTCAGAGACGTTCGTTCATCTAGCACCAAGGGAACGGGTTGCAGTGGACACTTTTTCCCTGCTTTCTCAGTCTCTTTCCTAGTGCCGGTTTGAAGTTCCTGCAGTTTTCACTGTAAAACCGAGTTGGAGCTAGTACCTTCCCATATATATGTATGGAATGGAGTTTGCAACTGAAAAGAAACTTTGTGTTCCCAACAAGCTAGGTGAAGGACGGCTTTCACACACACTTATCTCTCAGAACTGAGCAAGTGGAGAGACGTTCGTTCATCTAGCACCAATGGAACGGGTTGCAGGAGACACTTTTTCTCTGCTTTCTCAGTCTGTTTCCTAGTGCCGGTTTGAAGTTCCTGCAGTTTTCACTGTAAAAGCGAGTTGGAGATAGTACCTCCCCATATATATGTATGGAATCGAGTTTGCAACTGAAAAGAAACTTTGTGTTCCCAACAAGCTAGGTGAAGGACGGCTTTCACACACACTTATCTCTTAGAACTGAGCAAGTGTAGAGACGTTCGTTCATCTAGCACCAAGGGAACGGGTTGCAGGAGACACTAGTTCTCTGCTTTCTCAGTCTGTTTCCTAGTGCCGGTTTGAAGTTCCTGCAGTTTTCACTGTAAAACCGATTTGGAGCTAGTACCTCCCCATATATATGTATGGAATGGAGTTTGCAAATGAAAAGAAACTTTGTGTTCCCAACAAGCTAGGTGAAGGACGGCTTTCACACACACTTCTCTCTCAGAACTGAGCAAGTGGAAAGACTTTGGTTCATCTAGCACCAAGGGAACGGGTTGCACTAGACACTATTTCTCTGCTTTCTCAGTCTGTTTCCTAGTGCCGCTTTGAACTTCCTGCAGTTTTCACTGTAAAACCGAGTTGGAGCTAGTACCTCCCCATATATAAGTATGGAATTGAGTTTGCAACTGAAAAGAAACTTTGTGTTCCCAACAAGCTAGATGAAGGGCGGCTTTCAAACACACTTCTCTCTCATAAATGAGCTAGTGGAGAGACGTTCTTTCATCTAGCACCAAGGGAACGGGTTGCAGGAGACACTTTTTCTCTGCTTTCTCAGTCTGTTTCCTAGTGCCGGTTTGAAGTTCCTGCAGTTTTCACTTTAAAACCTAGTTGGAGCTTGTACCTCCCCTTATATATGTATGGAATGGAATTTCCAACTGAAAAGAACCTTTGTGTTCCCAACAAGCTAGGTGAAGGACGGCTTTCACACACAATTATATCTCAGAACTGAGCTAGTGGAGAGACGTTCGTTCATCTAGCACCAAGGGAACGGGTTGCAGGAGACAATTTTCTCTGCTTTCTCAGTCTGATTCCTAGTGCCGGTTTGAAGTTCCTGCAGTTTTCAGTGTAAAACCGAGTTGGAGCTAGTACCTCCCCATATATATGTATGGAATGGAGTTTGCAAATGAAAAGAAACTTTGTGTTCCCAAAAAGCTAGGTGAAGGACGGCTTTCACACACACTTCTCTCTCAGAACTGAGAGAGTGGAGAGACTTTGGTTCATCTAGCACCAAGGGAACGGGTTGAACTAGACACTATTTCTCTGCTTTCTCAGTCTGTTTCCTAGTGCCGCTTTTAACTTCCTGCACTTTTCACTGTAAAACCGAGTTGGAGCTAGTACCTCCCCATATATATATATGGAATTGAGTTTGCAACTGAAAAGAAACTTTGTGTTCCCAACAAGCTAGATGAAGGACGGCTTTCACACACACTTATCTCTCATAAATGAGCTAGTGGAGAGACGTTCGTTCATCTAGCACCAAGGGAACGGGTTGCAGTGGACACTTTTTCCCTGCTTTCTCAGTCTCTTTCCTAGTGCCGGTTTGAAGTTCCTGCAGTTTTCACTGTAAAACAGAGTTGGAGCTAGTAACTTCCCATATATATGTATGGAATGGAGTTTGCAACTGAAAAGAAACTTTGTGTTCCCAACAAGCTAGGTGAAGGACGGCTTTCACACACACTTATCTCTCAGAACTGAGCAAGTGGAGAGACGTTCGTTCATATAGCACCAATGGAACGGGTTGCAGGAAACACTTTTTCTCTGCTTTCTCAGTCTGTTTCCTAGTGCCGGTTTGAAGTTCCTGCAGTTTTCAATGTAAAACCGAGTTGGAGCTAGTACCTCCCCATATATATGTATGGAATGGAGTTTGCAACTGAAAAGAAACTTTGTGTTCCCAACAAGCTAGGTGAAGGACGGCTTTCACGCACACTTATCTCTCATAACTGAGCTAGTGGAGAGACGTTCGTTCATCTAGCTCCAATGGAACGGGTTGCAGGAGACACTTTTTCTCTGCTTTCTCAGTCTTTTTCGTACTGCCGGTTTTAAGTTCCTGCAGTTTTCACTGTAAAAGCGAGTTGGAGATAGTACCTCCCCATATATATGTATGGAATCGAGTTTGCAACTGAAAAGAAACTTTGTGTTCCCAACAAGCTAGGTGAAGGACGGCTTTCACACACACTTATCTCTTAGAACTGAGCAAGTGTAGAGACGTTCGTTCATCTAGCACCAAGGGAACGGGTTGCAGGAGACACTAGTTCTCTGCTTTCTCAGTCTGTTTCCTAGTGCCTGTTTGAAGTTCCTGCAGTTTTCACTGTAAAACCTATTTGGAGCTAGTATCTCCCCATATATATGTATGGATCGGAGTTTGCAACTGAAAAGAAACTTTGTGTTCCCAACAATCTAGGTGAAGGACTGCTTTCACACACCCTTACCTCTCATAACTGAGCTAGTGGAGAGACGTTCGTTCATCTAGCACCAAGGGAACGGGTTGCAGGAGACACTTTTTCTCTGCTTTCTCAGTCTGTTTCCTAGTGCCGGTTTGAAGTTCCTGCAGTTTTCACTGTAAAACCGAGTTGGAGCTAGTACCTCCCCATATATATGTATGGAATGGAGTTTGTAACTGAAAAGAAACTTTCTGTTCCCAACATCTAGGTGAAGGACGGCTTTCACACACAATTATCTCTCAGAACTGAGCTAGTGGAGAGACGTTCGTTCATCTAGCACCAAGGGAACGGGTTGCAGGAGACACTTTTTCTCTGCTTTCTCAGTCTGTTTCCTAGTGCCGGTTTGAAGTTCCTGCAGTTTTCACTGTAAAACCGAGTTGGAGCTTGTACCCCCCCATATATATGTATGGATCGGAGTATGCAAATGAAAAGAAACTTTGTGTTCCCAACAATCTAGGTGAAGGACGGCTTTCACACACACTTATCTCTCATAACTGAGCTAGTGGAGAGACGTTCGTTCATCTAGCACCAAGGGAACGGGTTGCAGGAGACACTTTTTCTCTGCTTTCTCAGTCTCTTTCCTAGTGCCGGTTTGAAGTTCCTGCAGTTTTCAGTGTAAAACCGAGTTGGAGCTAGTACCTCCCCATATATATGTATGGAATGGAGTTTGCAACTGAAAAGAAACTTTGTGTTCCCAACAAGCTAGTTGAAGGACGGCTTTCACACACACTTATCTCTCAGAACTGAGCAATTGGAGAGACGTTCGTTCATCTAGCACCAAGAGAACGGGTTGCAGGAGACACTTTTTCTCTGCTTTCTCAGTCTGTTTCCTAGTGCCGCTTTGAAGTTCCTGCAGTTTTCACTGTAAAACCGATTTGGAGCTAGTACCTCCCCATATATATGTATGGAATGGAGTTTGCAACTGAAAAGAAACTTTCTGTTCCCAACATCTAGGTGAAGGACGGCTTTCACACACAATTATCTCTCAGAACTGAGCTAGTGGAGAGACGTTCGTTCATCTAGCACCAAGGGAACGGGTTGCAGGAGACACTTTTTCTCTGCTTTCTCAGTCTGTTTCCTAGTGCCGTTTTGAAGTTCCTGCAGTTTTCACTGTAAAACCGAGTTGGAGCTTGTACCCCCCCATATATATGTATGGATCGGAGTATGCAAATGAAAAGATACTTTGTGTTCCCAACAATCTAGGTGAAGGACGGCTTTCACACACACTTATCTCTCATAACTGAGCTAGTGGAGAGACGTTCGTTCATCTAGCACCAAGGGAACGGGTTGCAGGAGACACTTTTTCTCTGCTTTCTCAGTCTCTTTCCTAGTGCCGGTTTGAAGTTCCTGCAGTTTTCAGTGTAAAACCGAGTTGGAGCTAGTACCTCCCCATATATATGTATGGAATGGAGTTTGCAACTGAAAAGAAACTTTGTTTTCCCAACAAGCTAGTTGAAGGACGGCTTTCACACACACTTATCTCTCAGAACTGAGCAATTGGAGAGACGTTCGTTCATCTAGCACCAAGAGAACGGGTTGCAGGAGACACTTTTCTCTGCTTTCTCAGTCTGATTCCTAGTGCCGGTTTGAATTTCCTGCAGTTTTCACTGTAAAACCGATTTGGAGCTAGTACCTCCCCATATATATGTATGGAATGGTGTTTGCAAATGAAAAGAAACTTTGTGTTCCCAACAAGCTAGGTGAAGGACGGCTTTCACACACACTTCTCTCTCAGAACTGAGCAAGTGGAGAGACTTTGGTTCATCTAGCACCAAGGGAACGGGTTGCACTAGACACTATTTCTCTGCTTTCTCAGTCTGTTTCCTAGTGCCGCTTTGAAGTTCCTGAAGTTTTCACTGTAAAACAGAGTTGGAGCTAGTACCTCCCCATATATATGTATGGAATGGAGTTTGCAACTGAAAAGAAACTTTGTGTTCCCAACAAGCTAGGTGAAGGACGGCTTTCACGCACACTTATCTCTCATAACTGAGCTAGTGGAGAGACGTTCGTTCATCTAGCACCAAGGGAACGGGTTGCAGGAGACACTTTTTCTCTGCTTTCTCAGTCTGTTTCGTACTGCCGGTTTGAAGTTCCTGCAGTTTTCACTGTAAAACCGAGTTGGAGCTAGTACCTCCCCATATATATGTATGGAATGGAGTTTGCAACTGAAAAGAAACTTTGTGTTCCCAACAAGCTAGGTGAAGGACGGCTTTCACACACAATTATCTCTCAGAACTGAGCTAGGGGAGAGACGTTCGTTCATCTAGCACCAAGGGAACGGGTTGCAGGAGCCACTTTTTCTCTTCTTTCTCAGTCTGTTTCGTACTGCCGGTTTGAAGTTCCTGCAGTTTTCACTGTAAAACCGAGTTGGAGCTAGTACCTCCCCATATATATGTATGGATTCGAGTTTGCAACTGAAAAGAAACTTTGTGTTCCCAACAAGCTAGGTGAAGGACGGCTTTCACACACACTTATCTCCTAGAACTGAGCAAGTGTAGAGACGTTCGTTCATCTAGCACCAAGGGAACGGGTTGCAGGAGACACTAGTTCTCTGCTTTCTCAGTCTGTTTCCTAGTGCCGGTTTGAATTTCCTGCAGTTTTCACTGTAAAACCGAGTTAGAGCTAGTATCTCCCCATATATATTTATGGATCGAATTTTCTAACTGAAAAGAAACTTTGTGTTCCCAACAATCTAGGTGAAGGACGGCTTTCACACACCCTTACCTCTCATAACTCAGCTAGTGGAGAGACGTTCGTTCATCTAGCAACAAGGGAACGGTTTGCAGGAGACACTTTTTCTCTGCTTTCTCAGTCTGTTTCCTACTGCCGGTTTGAAGTTCCTGCAGTTTTCACTGTAAAACCTAGTTGGAGCTAGTACCTCCCCATATATATGTATGGAATGGAGTTTGCAACTGAAAAGTAACTTTGTGTTCCCAACAAGCTAGTTGAAGTACGGCTTTCACACACACTTATCTCTCAGAACTGAGCAAGTGGAGAGACTTTCGTTCATCTAGCACCAAGGGATCGGGTTGCAGGAGACACTTTTTCTCTGCTTTCTCAGTCTCTTTCCTAGTGCCGGTTTGAAGTTCCTGCAGTTTTCAGTGTAAAACCGAGATGGAGCTAGTACCTCCCCATATATATGTATGGAATGGAGTTTGCAACTGAAAAGAAACTTTGTTTTCCCAACAAGCTAGTTGAAGGACGGCTTTCACACACACTTATCTCTCAGAACTGAGCAAGTGGAGAGACGTTCGTTCATCTAGCACCAAGAGAACGGGTTGCAGGAGACACTTTTTCTCTGCTTTCTCAGTCTGTTTCCTAGTGCCGGTTTGAAGTTCCTGCAGTTTTCACTTTAAAACCTAGTTGGAGCTTGTACCTCCCCTTATATATGTATGGAATGGAATTTGCACCTGAAAAGAACCTTTGTGTTCCCAACAAGCTAGGTGAAGGACGGCTTTCACACACAATTATATCTCAGAACTGAGCTAGTGGAGAGACGTTCGTTCATCTAGCACCAAGGGAACGGGTTGCAGGAGACACTTTTTCTCTGCTTTCTCAGTCTGTTTCCTAGTGCCGGTTTTAAGTTCCTGCAGTTTTCACTGTAAAACCGATTTGGAGCTAGTACCTCCCCATATATATGTATGGAATGGAGTTTGCAAATGAAAAGAAACTTTGTGTTCCCAAAAAGCTAGGTGAAGGACGGCTTTCACACACACTTCTCTCTCAGAACTGAGCAAGTGGAGAGACTTTGGTTCATCTAGCACCAAGGGAACGGGTTGCACTAGACACTATTTCTCTGCTTTCTCAGTCTGTTTCCTAGTGCCGCTTTGAATTTCCTGCAGTTTTCACTGTAAAACCGAGTTGGAGCTAGTACCTCCCCATATATATATGTATGGAATTGAGTTTGCTACTGAAAAGAAACTTTGTGTTCCCAACAAGCTAGATGAAGGACGGCTTTCACACACACTTATCTCTCTTAAATGAGCTAGTGGAGAGACGTTCGTTCATCTAGCACCAAGGGAACGGGTTGCAGGAGACACTTTTTCTCTGCTTTCTCAGTCTGTTTCCTAGTGCCGGTTTGAAGTTCCTGCAGTTTTCACTTTAAAACCTAGTTGGAGCTTCTACCTCCCCTTATATATGTATGGAATGGAATTTGCAACTGAAAAGAACCTTTGTGTTCCCAACAAGCTAGGTGAAGGACGGCTTTCACACACAATTATATCTCAGAACTGAGCTAGTGGAGAGACGTTCGTTCATCTAGCACCAAGGGAACGGGTTGCAGGAGACACTTTTCTCTGCTTTCTCAGTCTGATTCCTAGTGCCGGTTTGAATTTCCTGCAGTTTTCACTGTAAAACCGATTTGGAGCTAGTACCTCCCCATATATATGTATGGAATGGTGTTTGCAAATGAAAAGAAACTTTGTGTTCCCAACAAGCTAGGTGAAGGACGGCTTTCACACACACTTCTCTCTCAGAACTGAGCAAGTGGAGAGACTTTGGTTCATCTAGCACCAAGGGAACGGGTTGCACTAGACACTATTTCTCTGCTTTCTCAGTCTGTTTCCTAGTGCCGCTTTGAAGTTCCTGCAGTTTTCACTGTAAAACCGAGTTGGAGCTAGTACCTCCCCATATATATGTATGGAATGGAGTTTGCAACTGAAAAGAAACTTTGTGTTCCCAACAAGCTAGGTGAAGGACGGCTTTCACGCACACTTATCTCTCATAACTGAGCTAGTGGAGAGACGTTCGTTCATCTAGCACCAAGGGAACGGGTTGCAGGAGACACTTTTTCTCTGCTTTCTCAGTCTGTTTCGTACTGCCGGTTTGAAGTTCCTGCAGTTTTCACTGTAAAACCGAGTTGGAGATAGTACCTCCCCATATATATGTATGGAATCGAGTTTGCAACTGAAAAGAAACTTTGTGTTCCCAACAAGCTAGGTGAAGGACGGCTTTCACACACACTTATCTCTTAGAACTGAGCAAGTGTAGAGACGTTCGTTCATCTAGCACCAAGGGAACGGGTTGCAGGAGACAGTAGTTCTCTGCTTTCTCAGTCTGTTTCCTAGTGCCGGTTTGATGTTCCTGCAGTTTTCACTGTAAAACCTATTTGGAGCTAGTATCTCCACATATATATGTATGGATCGGAGTTTGCAACTGAAAAGAAACTTTGTGTTCCCAACAAGCTAGGTGAAGGACGGCTTTCACACACCCTTACCTCTCATAACTGAGCTAGTGGAGAGACGTTCGTTCATCTAGCACCAAGGGAACGGGTTGCAGGAGACACTTTTTCTCTGCATTCTCAGTCTGTTTCCTAGTGCCGGTTTGAAGTTCCTGCAGTTTTCACTGTAAAACCGAGTTGGAGCTAGTACCTCCCCATATATATGTATGGAATGGAGTTTGCAACTGAAAAGAAACTTTGTGTTCCCAACAAGCTAGGTGAAGGACGGCTTTCACACACAATTATCTCTCAGAACTGAGCTAGGGGAGAGACGTTCGTTCATCTAGCACCAAGGGAACGGGTTGCAGGAGCCACTATTTCTCTTCTTTCTCAGTCTGTTTCGTACTGCCGGTTTGACGTTCCTGCAGTTTTCACTGTAAAACCGAGTTGGAGCTAGTACCTCCCCATATATATGTATGGATTCGAGTTTGCAACTGAAAAGAAACTTTGTGTTCCCAACAAGCTAGGTGAAGGACGGCTTTCACACACACATATCTCCTAGAACTGAGCAAGTGTAGAGACGTTCGTTCATCTAGCACCAAGGGAACGGGTTGCAGGAGACACTAGTTCTCTGCTTTCTCAGTCTGTTTCCTAGTGCCGGTTTGAATTTCCTGCAGTTTTCAGTGTAAAACCGAGTTGGAGCTTGTACCTCCCCTTATATATGTATGGAATGGAGTTTGAAACTGAAAAGAAACTTTGTGTTCCCAACAAGCTACGTGAAGGACGGCTTTCACACACAATTATCTCTCAGAACTCAGCTAGTGGAGAGACGTTCGTTCATCTAGCACCAAGGGAACGGGTTGCAGGAGACACTTTTTCTCTGCTTTCTCAGTCTGTTTTCTAGTGCCGGTTTGAAGTTCCTGCAGTTTTCACTGTAAAACCGAGTTGGAGCTAGTACCTCCCCAAATATAGGTATGGAATGGAGTTTGCAACTGAAAAGAAACTTTGTGTTACCAAAAAGCTAGGTGAAGGACGGCTTTCACACACACTTATCTCTCAGAACTGAGCAAGTGGAGAGACTTTCGTTCATCTAGCACCAAGGGAACGGGTTGCAGGAGACACTATTTCTCTGCTTTCTCAGACTGTTTCCTAGTGCCGGTTGGAAGTTCCTGCAGTTTTCACTGTAAAATCTATTTGGAGCTAGTATCTCCCCATATATATGTATGGATCGGAGTTTGCAACTGAAAAGAAACTTTGTGTTCCCAACAATCTATGTGAAGTTCGGCTTTCACACACCCTTACCTCTCATAACAGAGCTAGTGGAGAGACGTTCGTTCATCTAGCACCAAGGGAACGGGTTGCAGGAGACACTTTTTCTCTGCTTTCTCAGTCTCTTTCCTAGTGCCGGTTTGAAGTTCCTGCAGTTTTCACTGTAAAACCGAGTTGGAGCTAGTACCTCCCCATATATATGTATGGAATGGAGTTGGCAAATGAAAAGAAACTTTGTGTTCCCAACAAGCTAGTTGAAGGACGGCTTTCACACACACTTATCTCTCAGAACTGAGCAAGTGGAGAGACGTTCGTTCATGTAGCACCAAGAGAAAGGGTTGCAGGAGACACTTTTTCTCTGCTTTCACAGTCTGTTTCCTAGTGCCGGTTTGAAGTTCCTGCAGTTTTCACTTTAAAACCTAGTTGGAGCTTGTACCTCCCCTTATATATGTATGGAATGGAGTTTGCAACTGAAAAGAAACTTTGTGTTCCCAAAAAGCTAGGTGAAGGACGTCTTTCACACACAATTATCTCTCAGAACTGAGCTAGTGGAGAGACGTTCGTTTATCTAGCACCAAGGGAACGGGTTGCAGGAGACACTTTTTCTCTGCTTTCTCAGTCTGTTTCCTAGTGCCTTTTTGAAGTTCCTGCAGTTTTCACTGTAACACCGAGTTGGAGCTTGTACCTCCCCATATATAGGTATGGAATGGAGTTTGCAACTGAAAAGAAACTTTGTGTTCCCAAAAACATAGGTGAAGGACGGCTTTCACACACACTTCTCTCTCAGAACTGAGCAAGTGGAGAGACTTTCGTTCATCTAGCACCAAGGGAACGGGTTGCAGGAGACACTATTTCTCTGCATTCTCAGTCTGTTTCCTAGTGCCGGTTTGAAGTTCCTGCAGTTTTCACTGTAAAACCGAGTTGGAGCTAGTACATCCCCATATATATGTATGGAATTGAGTTTGCAACTGAAAAGAAACTTTGTGTTCCCAACAAGCTAGGTGAAGGGCGGCTTTCACACACAATTATCTCTCAGAACTTAGCAAGTGGAGAGACGTTCGTTCATCTAGCACCAAGGGAACGGTTTGCAGGAGACACTTTTTCTCTGCTTTCTTCGTCTGTTTCCTAGTGCCGGTTTAAATTTCCTGCATTTTTCACTGTAAAACCGAGTTGGAGCTAGTACCACCCCATATATATGTATGGATCGGAGTTTGCAATTGAAAAGAAACTTTGTTTTCCCAACAAGCTAGTTGAAGGACGGCTTTCACACACACTTATCTCTCAGAACTGAGCAAGTGGAGAGACGTTCGTTCATCTAGCACCAAGAGAACGGGTTGCAGGAGAAACTTTTTCTCTGCTTTCTCAGTCTGTTTCCTAGTGCCGGTTTGAAGTTCCTGCAGTTTTCACTTTAAAACTTAGTTGGAGCTTGTACCTCCCCATATATATGTATGGAATGGAGTTTGCAACTGAAAAGAAACTTTGTGTTCCCAACAAGCTAGGTGAAGGACGGCTTTCACACACAATTATCTCTCAGAACTCAGCTAGTGGAGAGACGTTCGTTCATCTAGCACCAAGGGAATGGGTTGCAGGAGACACTTTTTCACTGCTTTCTCAGTCTGTTTCCTAGTGCCGGTTTGAAGTTCCTGCAGTTTTCAATGTAAAACCGAGTTGGAGCTTGTACATCCCCATATATATGTATGGAATGGAGTTTGCAACTGAAAAGAAACTTTGTGTTCCCAACAAGCTAGGTGAAGTACGGCTTTCACACACACTTATCTCTCAGAACTGAGCAAGTGGAGAGACGTTCGTTCATCTAGCACCAATGGAACGGTTTGCAGGAGACACTTTTTCTCTGCTTCTCAGTCTGTTTCCTAGTGCCGGTTTGAAGTTCCTGCAGTTTTCACTGTAAAACCGAGTTGGAGCTAGTACCTCCCCATATATATGTATGGAATTGAGTTTGCAACTGAAAAGAAACTTTGTGTTCCCAACAAGCTAGGTGAAGGACGGCTTTCACACACACATATCTCTCAGAACTGAGCTAGTGGAGAGACCTTCGTTCATCTAGCAACAAGGGAACGGGTTGCAGGAGACACTTTTTCTCTGCTTTCTCAGTCTGTTTCGTACTGCCGGTTTGAAGTTCCTGCAGTTTTCACTGTAAAACCGACTTGGAGCTAGTACCTCCCCATATATATGTATGGAATGGAGTTTGCTACTGAAAAGAAACTTTGTGTTCCCAACAAGCTAGGTGAAGGACAGCTTTCACACACAATTATCTCTCAGAACTGAGCTAGTGGAGAGACGTTCGTTCATCTAGCACCAAGGGAACGGGTTGCAGGAGACACTAGTTCTCTGTTTTCTCAGTCTGTTTCCTAGTGCCGGTTTGAAGTTCCTGCAGTTTTCACTGTAAAACCTATTTGGAGCTAATATCTCCCCATATATATGTATGGATCGGTGTTTGCAACTGAAAAGAAACTTTGTGTTCCCAACAATCTAGGTGAAGGACGGCTTTCACACACACTTATCTCTCATAACTGAGCTAGTGGAGAGACGTTCGTTCATCTAGCACCAAGGGAACGGGTTGCAGGAGACACTTTTTCTCTGCTTTCTCAGTCTCTTTCCTAGTGCCGGTTTGAATTTCCTGCAGTTTTCACTGTAAAACCGAGTTGGAGCTAGTACCTCCCCATATATATGTATGGAATGGAGTTTGCAACTGAAAAGAAAGTTTGTTTTCCCATCAAGCTAGTTGAAGGACGGCTTTCACACACACATATCTCTCAGAACTGAGCAAGTGGAGAGACGTTCGTTCATCTAGCACCAAGAGAACGGGTTGCAGGAGACACTTTTTCTCTGCTTTCTCAGTCTGTTTCCTAGTGCCGGTTTGAAGTTCCTGCAGTTTTCACTTTAAATCCTAGTTGGAGATTGTACCTCCCCTTATATATGTATGGAATGGAGTTTGCAACTGAAAAGAAACTTTGTGTTCCCAACAAGCTAGGTGAAGGACGGCTTTCACACACAATTATCTCTCAGAACTGAGCTAGTGGAGAGACGTTCGTTCATCTATCACCAAGGCAACGGGTTGCAGGAGACACTTTTTCTCTGCTTTCTCAGTCTGTTTCCTAGTGCCGGTTTGAAGTTCCTGCAGTTTTCACTGTAAAACCGAGTTGGAGCTAGTACCTCCCCATATATATGTATGGAATGGAGTTTGCAACTGAAAAGAAACTTTGTGTTCCCAACAAGCTAGGTGAAGGGCGGCTTTCACACACACTTATCTCTCAGGACTGAGCAAGTGGAGAGACGTTCGTTCATCTAGCACCAAGGGAACGGGTTGCAGGAGACACTGTTTCTCTGCTTTCTCAGTCTGTTTACTAGTGCCGGTTTGAAGTTCCTGCAGTTTTCACTGTAAAACCGAGTTGGAGCTAGTACCTCCCCATATATATGTATGGAATGGAGTTTGCAACTGAAAAGAAACTTTGTGTTCCCAACAAGCTAGGTGAAGGACGGCTTTCACACACACTTATCTCTCAGAACTGAGCAAGTGGAGAGACGTTCGTTCATCTAACACCAAGGGAACGGGTTGCAGGAGAAACTTTTTCTCTGCTTTCTCAGTCTGTTTCCTAGTGCCGGTTTGAAGTTCTTGCAGTTTTCAATGT
Source organism: Camelus dromedarius (assembly GCF_036321535.1). NCBI lineage: Eukaryota > Metazoa > Chordata > Mammalia > Artiodactyla > Camelidae > Camelus > Camelus dromedarius. The sequence continues at coordinate 68,882,523 of NC_087446.1, forward strand.
AAAACCGAGTTGGAGCTAGTACATCCCCATATATATGTATGGAATGGAGTTTGCAACTGAAAAGAAACTTTGTGTTCCCAAAAACAGAGTTGAAGGACGGCTTTCACACACACTTCTCTCTCAGAACTGAGCAAGTGGAGAGACTTTCGTTCATCTAGCACCAAGGGAACGGGTTGCAGGAGACACTAGTTCTCTGTTTTCTCAGTCTGTTTCCTAGTGCCGCTTTGAAGTTCCTGCATTTTCACTGTAAAACCTATTTGGAGCTAATATCTCCCCATATATATGTATGGATCGGAGTTTGCAACTGAAAAGAAACTTTGTGTTCCCAACAATCTAGGTGAAGGACGGCTTTCACACACAAATATCTCTCAGAACTTAGCAAGTGGAGAGACGTTCGTTCATCTAGCACCAAGGGAACGGGTTGCAGGAGACACTAGTTCTCTGTTTTCTCAGTCTGTTTCCTAGTGCCGGTTTGAAGTTCCTGCATTTTCACTGTAAAACCTATTTGGAGCTAATATCTCCCCATATATATGTATGGATCGGAGTTTGCAACTGAAAAGAAACTTTGTGTTCCCAACAATCTAGGTGAAGGACGGCTTTCACACACACTTATCTCTCATAACTGAGCTAGTGGAGAGACGTTCGTTCATCTAGCACCAAGGGAACGGGTTGCAGGAGACACTTTTTCTCTGCTTTCTCAGTCTCTTTCCTAGTGCCGGTTTGAAGTTCCTGCAGTTTTCACTGTAAAACCGAGTTGGAGCTAGTACCTCCCCATATATATATATGGAATGGAGTTTGCAACTGAAAAGAAAGTTTGTTTTCCCATCAAGCTAGTTGAAGGACGGCTTTCACACACACTTATCTCTCAGAACTGAGCAAGTGGAGAGACGTTCGTTCATCTAGCACCAAGAGAACGGGTTGCAGGAGACACTTTTTCTCTGCTTTCTCAGTCTGTTTCCTAGTGCCGGTTTGAAGTTCCTGCAGTTTTCACTTTAAATCCTAGTTGGAGCTTGTACCTCCCCTTATATATGTATGGAATGGAGTTTGCAACTGAAAAGAAACTTTGTGTTCCCAACAAGCTAGGTGAAGGACGGCTTTCACACACAATTATCTCTCAGAACTTAGCTAGTGGAGAGACGTTCGTTCATCTAGCACCAAGGCAACGGGTTGCAGGAGACACTTTTTCTCTGCTTTCTCAGTCTGTTTCCTAGTGCCGGTTTGAAGTTCCTGCAGTTTTCACTGTAAAACCGAGTTGGAGCTAGTACCTCCCCATATATATGTATGGAATGGAGTTTGCAACTGAAAAGAAACTTTGTGTTCCCAACAAGCTTGGTGAAGTGCGGCTTTCACACACACTTATCTCTCAGAACTGAGCAAGTGGAGAGACGTTCGTTCATCTAGCACCAAGGGAACGGGTTGCAGGAGACACTATTTCCCTGCTTTCTCAGTCTGTTTACTAGTGCCGGTTTGAAGTTCCTGCAGTTTTCACTGTAAAACCGAGTTGGAGCTAGTACTTCCCATATATATGTATGGAATGGAGTTTGCAACTGAAAAGAAACTTTGTGTTCCCAACAATCTAGGTGAAGGACGGCTTTCACACACACTTATCTCTCAGAACTGAGCAAGTGGAGAGACGTTCGTTCATCTAGCACCAAGGGAACGGGTTGCAGAAGAAACTTTTTCTCTGCTTTCTCAGTCTGTTTCCTAGTGCCGGTTTGAAGTTCCTGCAGTTTTCAATGTAAAACCGAGTTGGAGCTAGTACATCCCCATATATATGTATGGAATGGAGTTTGCAATTGAAAAGAAACTTTGTGTTCCCAAAAACATAGGTGAAGGACGGCTTTCACACACACTTCTCTCTCAGAAATGAGCAAGTGGAGAGACTTTCGTTCATCTAGCACCAAGGGAACGGGTTGCAGGAGACACTATTTCTCTGCATTCTCAGTCTGTTTCCTAGTGCCGGTTTGAAGTTCCTGAAGTTTTCACTGTAAAACCGAGTTGGAGCTAGTACATCCCCATATATATGTATGGAATTGAGTTTGCAACTGAAAAGAAACTTTGTGTTCCCAACAAGCTAGGTGAAGGACGTCTTTCACACACAAATATCTCTCAGAACTTAGCAAGTGGAGAGACGTTCGTTCATCTAGCACCAAGGGAACGGGTTGCAGGAGACACTTTTTCTCTGATTTCTCAGTCTGTTTCCTAGTGCCGGTATGAAGTTCCTGCAGTTTTCACTGTAAAACCGAGTTGGAGCTAGAACCAACCCATATATATGTATGGATCGGAGTTTGCAATTGAAAAGAAACTTTGTTTTCCCAACAAGCTAGTTGAAGGACGGCTTTCACACACACTTATCTCTCAGAACTGAGCAAGTGGAGAGACGTTCGTTCATCTAGCACCAAGAGAACGGGTTGCAGGAGAAATTTTTTCCCTGCTTTCTCAGTCTGTTTCCTAGTGCCGGTTTGAAGTTCCTGCAGTTTTCACTTTAAAACTTAGTTGGAGCTTGTACCTCCCCATATATATGTATGGAATGGAGTTTGCAACTGAAAAGAAACTTTGTGTTCCCAACAAGCTAGTTGAAGGACGGCTTTCACACACAATTATCTCACAGAACTCAGCTAGTGGAGAGACGTTCGTTCATCTAGCACCAAGGGAACGGGTTGCAGGAGACACTTTTTCTCTGCTTTCTCAGTCTGTTTCCTAGTGCCGGTTTGAAGTTCCTGCAGATTTCAATGTAAAACAGAGTTGGAGCTAGTACATCCCCATATATATGTAAGGAATGGAGTTTGCAACTGAAAAGAAACTTTGTGTTCCCAACAAGCTAGGTGAAGTTCGGCTTTCACACACACTTATCTCTCAGAACTGAGCAAGTGGAGAGACGTTCGTTCATCTAGCACCAATGGAACGGTTTGCAGGAGACACTTTTTCTCTGCTTCTCAGTCTGTTTCCTAGTGCCGGTTTGAAGTTCCTGCAGTTTTCACTGTAAAACCGAGTTGGAGCTATTACCTCCCCATATATATGTATGGAATTGAGTTTGCAACTGAAAAGAAACTTTGTGTTCCCAACAAGCTAGGTGAAGGACGGCTTTCACACACACATATCTCTCAGAACTGAGCTAGTGGAGAGACGTTCGTTCATCTAGCACCAAGGGAACGGGTTGCAGGAGACACTTTTTCTCTGCTTTCTCAGTCTGTTTCGTACTGCCGGTTTGAAGTTCCTGCAGTTTTCACTGTAAAACCGAGTTGGAGCTAGAACCTCCCCATATATAAGTATGGAATGGAGTTTGCAACTGAAAAGAAACTTTGTGTACCCAACAAGCTAGGTGAAGGACAGCTTTCACACACAATTATCTCTCAGAACTGAGCTAGTGGAGAGACGTTCGTTCATCTAGCACCAAGGGAACGGGTTGCAGGAGACACTTTTTCTCTGCTTTCTCAGTCTGTTTCCTAGTGCCGGTTTGAAGTTCCTGCAGTTTTCACTGTAAACCGAGTTGGAGCTAGTACCTCCCCATATATATGTATGGAATCGATTTTGCAACTGAAAAGAAACTTTGTGTTCCCAACAAGCTAGGTGAAGGATGGTTTTCACACACACTTGTCTCTTAGAACTGAGCAAGTGTAGAGACGTTCGTTCATCTAGCACCAAGGGAACGGGTTGCAGGAGACACTAGTTCTCTGTTTTCTCTGTCTGTTTCCTAGTGCCGGTTTGAAGTTCCTGCAGTTTTCACTGTAAAACGTATTTGGAGCTAATATCTCCCCATATATATGTATGGATCGGAGTTTGCAACTGAAAAGAAACTTTGTGTTCCCAACAATCTAGGTGAAGGACGGCTTTCACACACACTTATCTCTCATAACTGAGCTAGTGGAGAGACGTTCGTTCATCTAGCACCAAGGGAACGGGTTGCAGGAGACACTTTTTCTCTGCTTTCTCAGTCTCTTTCCTAGTGCCGGTTTGAAGTTCCTGCAGTTTTCACTGTAAAACCGAGTTGGAGCTAGTACCTCCCCATATATATGTATGGAATGGAGTTTGCAACTGAAAAGAAAGTTTGTTTTCCCATCAAGCTAGTTGAAGGACGGCTTTCACACACAGATATCTCTCAGAACTGAGCTAGTGGAGAGACGTTCGTTCATCTAGCACCAAGGGAACGGGTTGCAGGAGACACTTTTTCTCTGCTTTCTCAGTCTGTTTCGTACTGCCGGTTTGAAGTTCCTGCAGTTTTCACTGTAAAACCGAGTTGGAGCTAGTACCTCCCCATATGTATGTATGGAATGGAGTTTGCAACTGAAAAGAAACTTTGTGTTCCCAACAAGCTAGGTGAAGGACAGCTTTCACACACAATTATCTCTCAGAACTGAGCTAGTGGAGAGACGTTCGTTCATCTAGCACCAAGGGAACGGGTTGCAGGAGACACTTTTTCTCTGCTTTCTCAGTCTGTTTCCTAGTGCCGGTTTGAAGTTCCTGCAGTTTTCACTGTAAAACCTATTTGGAGCTAATATCTCCCCATATATATGTATGGAATTGAGTTTGCAACTGAAAAGAAACTTTGTGTTCCCAACAATCTAGGTGAAGGACGGCTTTCACACACACTTATCTCTAATAACTGAGCTAGTGGAGAGACGTTCGTTCATCTAGCACCAAGGGAACGGGTTGCAGGAGACACTTTTTCTCTGCTTTCTCAGTCTCTTTCCTAGTGCCGGTTTGAAGTTCCTGCAGTTTTCACTGTAAAACCGAGTTGGAGCTAGTACCTCCCCATATATATGTATGGAATGGAGTTTGCAACTGAAAAGAAAGTTTGTTTTCCCATCAAGCTAGTTGAAGGACGGCTTTCACACACAGATATCTCTCAGAACTGAGCTAGTGGAGAGACGTTCGTTCATCTAGCACCAAGGGAACGGGTTGCAGGAGACACTTTTTCTCTGCTTTCTCAGTCTGTTTCGTACTGCCGGTTTGAAGTTCCTGCAGTTTTCACTGTAAAACCGAGTTGGAGCTAGTACCTCCCCATATGTATGTATGGAATGGAGTTTGCAACTGAAAAGAAACTTTGTGTTCCCAACAAGCTAGGTGAAGGACAGCTTTCACACACAATTATCTCTCAGAACTGAGCTAGTGGAGAGACGTTCGTTCATCTAGCACCAAGGGAACGGGTTGCAGGAGACACTTTTTCTCTGCTTTCTCAGTCTGTTTCCTAGTGCCGGTTTGAAGTTCCTGCAGTTTTCACTGTAAAACCTATTTGGAGCTAATATCTCCCCATATATATGTATGGAATTGAGTTTGCAACTGAAAAGAAACTTTGTGTTCCCAACAATCTAGGTGAAGGACGGCTTTCACACACACTTATCTCTAATAAATGAGCTAGTGGAGAGACGTTCGTTCATCTAGCACCAAGGGAACGGGTTGCAGGAGACACTTTTTCTCTGCTTTCTCAGTCTGTTTCCTAGTGCCGGTTTGAAGTTCCTGCAGTTTTCACTGTAAAACCGAGTTGGAGCTAGTACCTCCCCATATATATATATGGAATGGAGTTTGCAACTGAAAAGAAAGTTTGTTTTCCCATCAAGCTAGTTGAAGGACGGCTTTCACACACACTTATCTCTCAGAACTGAGCAAGTGGAGAGACGTTCGTTCATCTAGCACCAAGAGAACGGGTTGCAGGAGACACTTTTTCTCTGCTTTCTCAGTCTCTTTCCTAGTGCCGGTTTGAAGTTCCTGCAGTTTTCACTGTAAAACCGAGTTGGAGCTAGTACCTCCCCATATATATGTATGGAATGGAGTTTGCAACTGAAAAGAAAGTTTGTTTTCCCATCAAGCTAGTTGAAGGACGGCTTTCACACACAGATAACTCTCAGAACTGAGCTAGTGGAGAGACGTTCGTTCATCTAGCACCAAGGGAACGGGTTGCAGGAGACACTTTTTCTCTGCTTTCTCAGTCTGTTTCGTACTGCCGGTTTGAAGTTCCTGCAGTTTTCACTGTAAAACCGAGTTGGAGCTAGTACCTCCCCATATGTATGTATGGAATGGAGTTTGCAACTGAAAAGAAACTTTGTGTTCCCAACAAGCTAGGTGAAGGGCGGCTTTCACACACACTTATCTCTCAGAACTGAGCAAGTGGAGAGACGTTCGTTCATCTAGCACCAAGGGAACGGGTTGCAGGAGACACTATTTCTCTGCTTTCTCAGTCTGTTTACTAGTGCCGGTTTGAAGTTCCTGCAGTTTTCACTGTAAAACCGAGTTGGAGCTAGTACCTACCCATATATATGTATGGAATGGAGTTTGCAACTGAAAAGAAACTTTGTGTTACCAAAAAGCTAGGTGAAGGACGGCTTTCACACACACTTATCTCTCAGAACTGAGCAAGTGGAGAGACGTTCGTTCATCTAGCACCAAGGGAACGGGTTGCAGGAGAAATTTTTTCCCTGCTTTCTCAGTCTGTTTCCTAGTGCCGGTTTGAAGTTCCTGCAGTTTTCACTTTAAAACTTAGTTGGAGCTTGTACCTCCCCATATATATGTATGGAATGGAGTTTGCAACTGAAAAGAAACTTTGTGTTCCCAACAAGCTAGGTGAAGGGTGGCTTTCACACACAATTATCTCACAGAACTCAGCTAGTGGAGAGACGTTCGTTCATCTAGCACCAAGGGAACGGGTTGCAGGAGACACTTTTTCTCTGCTTTCTCAGTCTGTTTCCTAGTGCCGGTTTGAAGTTCCTGCATTTTTCAATGTAAAACCGAGTTGGAGCTAGTACATCCCCATATATATGTAAGGAATGGAGTTTGCAACTGAAAAGAAACTTTGTGTTCCCAACAAGCTAGGTGAAGTACGGCTTTCACACACACTTATCTCTCAGAACTGAGCAAGTGGAGAGACGTTCGTTCATCTAGCACCAATGGAACGGTTTGCAGGAGACACTTTTTCTCTGCTTCTCAGTCTGTTTCCTAGTGCCGGTTTGAAGTTCCTGCAGTTTTCACTGTAAAACCGAGTTGGAGCTATTACCTCCCCTTATATATGTATGGAATTGAGTTTGCAACTGAAAAGAAACTTTGTGTTCCCAACAAGCTAGGTGAAGGACGGCTTTCACACACACATATCTCTCAGAACTGAGCTAGTGGAGAGACGTTCGTTCATCTAGCACCAAGGGAACGGGTTGCAGGAGACACTTTTTCTCTGCTTTCTCAGTCTGTTTCGTACTGCCGGTTTGAAGTTCCTGCAGTTTTCACTGTAAAACCGAGTTGGAGCTAGTACCTCCCCATATATATGTATGGAATGGAGTTTGCAACTGAAAAGAAACTTTGTGTTCCCAACAAGCTAGGTGAAGGACAGCTTTCACACACAATTATCTCTCAGAACTGAGCTAGTGGAGAGACGTTCGTTCATCTAGCACCAAGGGAACGGGTTGCAGGAGACACTTTTTCTCTGCTTTCTCAGTCTGTTTCCTAGTGCCGGTTTGAAGTTCCTGCAGTTTTCACTGTAAACCGAGTTGGAGCTAGTACCTCCCCATATATATGTATGGAATCGAGTTTGCAACTGAAAAGAAACTTTGTGTTCCCAACAAGCTAGGTGAAGGATGGTTTTCACACACACTTATCTCTTAGAACTGAGCAAGTGTAGAGACGTTCGTTCATCTAGCACCAAGGGAACGGGTTGCAGGAGACACTAGTTCTCTGTTTTCTCAGTCTGTTTCCTAGTGCCGGTTTGAAGTTCCTGCAGTTTTCACTGTAAAACCTATTTGGAGCTAATATATCCCCATATATATGTATGGATCGGAGTTTGCAACTGAAAAGAAACTTTGTGTTCGCAACAATCTAGGTGAAGGACGGCTTTCACACACACTTATCTCTCATAACTGAGCTAGTGGAGAGACGTTCGTTCATCTAGCACCAAGGGAACGGGTTGCAGGAGACACTTTTTCTCTGCTTTCTCAGTCTCTTTCCTAGTGCCGGTTTGAAGTTCCTGCAGTTTTCACTGTAAAACCGAGTTGGAGCTAGTACCTCCCCATATATATGTATGGAATGGAGTTTGCAACTGAAAAGAAAGTTTGTTTTCCCATCAAGCTAGTTGAAGGACGGCTTTCACACACACTTATCTCTCAGAACTGAGCAAGTGGAGAGACGTTCGTTCATCTAGCACCAAGAGAACGGGTTGCAGGAGACACTTTTTCTCTGCTTTCTCACACTGTTTCCTAGTGCCGGTTTGAAGTTCCTGCAGTTTTCACTTTAAATCCTAGTTGGAGCTAGTACCTCCCCTTATATATGTATGGAATGGAGTTTGCAACTGAAAAGAAACTTTGTGTTCCCAAAAAGCTAGGTGAAGGACGGCTTTCACACACAATTATCTCTCAGAACTGAGCTAGTGGAGAGACGTTCGTTCATCTAGCCCCAAGGCAACGGGTTGCAGGAGACACTTTTTCTCTGCTTTCTCAGTCTGTTTCCTAGTGCCGGTTTGAAGTTCCTGCAGTTTTCACTGTAAAACCGAGTTGGAGCTTGTACCTCCCCATATATATGTATGGAATGGAGTTTGCAACTGAAAAGAGACTTTGTGTTCCCAACAAGCTAGGTGAAGGGCGGCTTTCACACACACTTATTTCTCAGAACTGAGCAAGTGGAGAGACGTTCGTTCATCTAGCTCCAAGGGAACGGGTTGCAGGAGACACTATTTCTCTGCTTTCTCAGTCTGTTTCCTAGTGCCGGTTTGTAGTTCCTGCAGTTTTCACTGTAAAATCGAGTTGGAGCTAGTACCTCCCCTTATATATGTATGGAATGGAGTTTGCAACTGAAAAGAAACTTTGTGTTCCCAACAAGCTAGGTGAAGGACGGCTTTCACACACACTTATCTCTCAGAACTGAGCAAGTGGAGAGACGTTCGTTCATCTAGCACCAAGGGAACGGGTTGCAGGGGACACATTTTCTCTGCTTTCTCAGTCTGTTTCCTAGTGCCGGTTTGAAGTTCCTGCAGTTTTCAATGTAAAACCGAGTTGGAGCTAGTACATCCCCATATATATGTATGGAATGGAGTTTGCAACTGAAAAGAAACTTTGTGTTCCCAACAAGCTAGGTGAAGTACGGCTTTCACACACACTTATCTCTCAGAACTGAGCAAGTGGAGAGACGTTCGTTCATCTAGCACCAATGGAACGGTTTGCAGGAGACACTTTTTCTCTGCTTCTCAGTCTGTTTCCTAGTGCCGGTTTGAAGTTCCTGCAGTTTTCACTGTAAAACCGAGTTGGAGCTATTACCTCCCCATATATATGTATGAAATTGATTTTGCAACTGAAAAGAAACTTTGTGTTCCCAACAAGCTAGGTGAAGGACGGCTTTCACACACACATATCTCTCATAACTGAGCTAGTGGAGAGACGTTCGTTCATCTAGCACCAAGGGAACGGGTTGCAGGGGACACTTTTTCTCTGCTTTCTCAGTCTGTTTCGTACTGCCGGTTTGAAGTTCCTGCAGTTTTCACTGTAAAACCGAGTTGGAGCTAGTACCTCCCCATATATATGTATGGAATGGAGTTTGCAACTGAAAAGAAACTTTGTTTTCCCAACAAGCTAGTTGAAGGACGGCTTTCACACACACATATCTCTCAGAACTGAGTAGGTGGAGAGACGTTCGTTCATCTAGCACCAAGGGAACGGGTTGCAGGAGACACTTTACTCTGGTTTATCAGTCTGTTTCCTGGTGCCTGTTTGAAGTTCCTGCAGTTTTCACTGTAAAACCGAGTTGAAGCTAGAAACTCCCCATATATATGTATGGAATGGAGTTTGCAACTGAAAAGAAACTTTGTGTTCCCAACAAGCTAGGTGAAGGACGGCTTTCACACACAATTATCTCTCAGAACTGAGCAAGTGGAGAGACGTTCGTTCATCTAGCACGAAGGGAACGGGTTGCAGGAGACACTTTTTCTGTGCTTTCTCAGTCTGTTTCCTAGTGCCGGTTTGAAGTTCCTGCAGTTTTCCCTGTAAAACCGAGTTGGAGCTTGTACCTCACCATATATAAGTATGGAATGGAGTTTGCAACTGAAAAGAAACTTTGTGTTCCCAAAAAGCTAGGTGAAGGACGGCTTTCACACACACATTACTCTCGGAACTGAGCAAGTGGAGAGACGTTCGTTCATCTAGCATGAAGGGAACGGGTTGCAGGAGACACTTTTTCTCTGCTTTCTCAGTCTGTTTCCTAGTGCCGGTTTGAAGTTCCTGCAGTTTTCCCTGTAAAACCGAGTTGGAGCTTGTACCTCCCCATATATATGTATGGAATGGAGTTTGCAACTGAAAAGAAACTTTGTGTTCCCAACAAGCTAGTTGAAGGACGGCTTTCACACACAATTATCTCTCAGAACTGAGCAAGTGGAGAGACGTTCGTTCATCTAGCACCAAGGGAACGGGTTGCAGGAGAACCTTTTTCTCTGCATTCTCATTCTGTTTCCTAGTGCCGGTTTGATGTTCCTTCAGTTTTCACTGTAAAACCGAGTTGGAGCTTGTACCTCCCCATATATATGTATGGAATGGAGTTTGCAACTGAAAAGAAACTTTGTGTTCCCAACAAGCTATGTGAAGGACGGCTTTCACACACAATTATCTCTCGGAACTGAGCAAGTGGAGAGACGTTCGTTCATCGAGCACCAAGGGAACTGGTTGCAGGAGACACTTTTTCTCTGCTTCTCAGTCTGTTTCCTAGTGCCGGTTTGAAGTTCCTGCAGTTTTCACTGTAAAACAGAGTTGGAGCTAGTACCTCCCCATATATATGTATGGAATGGAGTTTGCAACTGAAAAGAAACTTTGTGTTCCCAACAAGATAGGTGAAGGACGGCTTTCACACACACTTATCTCTCGGAACTGAGCAAGTGGAGAGACGTTCGTTCATCTAGCACCAAGGGAACCGGTTGCAGGAGACACTTTTTCTCCGCTTTCTCAGTCTGTTTCCTAGTGCCGGTTTGAAGTTCCTGCAGTTTTCACTGTAAAACCGAGTTGGAGCTAGTACCTCCCCATATATATGTATGGATTGGAGTTTGCAACTGAAAAGAAACTTTGTGTTCCCAACAAGCTAGGTGAAGGACGGCTTTCACACACACTTATCTCTCGGAACTGAGCAAGTGGAGAGACGTTCGTTCATCTACCACCAAGGGAACCGGTTGCAGGAGACACTTTTTCTCTGCTTTCTCCGTCTGTTTCCTGGTGCCTGTTTGAAGTTCCTGCAGTTTTCACTGTAAAATCGAGTTGAAGCTAGAAACCCCCCATATATATGTATGGAATGGAGTTTGCAACAGAAAAGAAACTTTGTGTTCCCAACAAGCTAGGTGAAGGACGGCTTTCACACACACTTATCTCTCGGACCTGAGCAAGTGGAGAGACGTTCGTTCATCTAGCACCAAGGGAACGGGTTGCAGGAGACACTTTTTCTCTGCTTTCTCAGTCTGTTTCCTAGTGCCGGTTTGAAGTTCCTGCAGTTTTCCCTGTAAAACAGAGTTGGAGCTTGTACCTACCCATATATATGTATGGAATGGAGTTTGCAACTGAAAAGAAACTTTGTGTTCCCAACAAGCTAGGTGAAGGACGGCTTTCAAACACACATTACTCTCGGAACTGAGCAAGTGGAGAGATGTTCGTTCATCTAGCATGAAGGGAACGTGTTGCAGGAGACACTTTTTCTCTGCTTTCTCAGTCTGTTTCCTAGTGCCGGTTTGAAGTTCCTGCAGTTTTCACTGTAAAACCGAGTTGGAGCTAGTACCTCCCCATATATATGTATGGAATGGAGTTTGCAACTGAAAAGAAACTTTGTGTTCCCAACAAGCTAGGTGAAAGACGGCTTTCACACACACTTATCTCTCAGAACTGAGCAAGTGGAGAGACGTTCGTTCATCTAGCACCAAGGGAACGGGTTGCAGGAGACACTTTTTCTCTGCTTTCTCAGTCTGTTTCCTAGTGCCGGTTTGAAGTTCCTGCAGTTTTCAATGTAAAACCGTGTTGGAGCTAGTACATCCCCATATATATGTATGGAATGGAGTTTGCAACTGAAAAGAAACTTTGTGTTCCCAACAAGCTAGGTGAAGGACGGCTTTCACACACACTTATCTCTCAGAACTGAGCAAGTGGAGAGACGTTCGTTCATCTAGCACCAATGGAACGGTTTGCAGGAGACACTTTTTCTCTGCTTCTCAGTCTGTTTCCTAGTGCCGGTTTGAAGTTCCTGCAGTTTTCACTGTAAAACCGAGTTGGAGCTATTACCTCCCCATATATATGTATGGAATTGAGTTTGCAACTGAAAAGAAACTTTGTTTTCCCAACAAGCTAGGTAAAGGACGGCTTTCACACACACATATCTCTCATAACTGAGCTAGTGGAGAGACGTTCGTTCATCTAGCACCAAGGGAACGGGTTGCAGGAGACACTTTTTCTCTGCTTTCTCAGTCTGTTTCGTACTGCCGTTTTGAAGTTCCTGCAGTTTTCACTGTAAAACCGAGTTGGAGCTATTACCTCCCCATATATATGTATGGAATGGAGTTTGCAACTGAAAAGAAACTTTGTGTTCACAACAAGCTAGGTGAAGGACAGCTTTCACACACAATTATCTCTCAGAACTGAGCTAGTGGAGAGACGTTCGTTCATATAGCACCAAGGGAACGGGTTGCAGGAGACAATTTTTCTCTGCTTTCTCAGTCTGTTTCCTAGTGCCGGTTTGAAGATCCTGCAGTTTTCACTTTAAAACTTAGTTGGAGCTTGTACCTCCCCATATATATGTATGGAATGGAGTTTGCAACTGAAAAGAAACTTTGTGTTCCCAACAAGCTAGGTGAAGGACGGCTTTCACACACAATTATCTCTCAGAACTCAGCTAGTGGAGAGACGTTCGTTCATCTGGCACCAAGGAACGGGTTGCAGGAGACACTTTTTCTCTGCTTTCTCAGTCTGTTTCCTAGTGCCGGTTTGAAGTTCCTGCAGTTTTCAATGTAAAACCGAGTTGGAGCTAGTACATCCCCATATATATGTATGGAATGGAGTTTGCAACTGAAAAGAAACTTTGTGTTCCCAACAAGCTAGGTGAAGTACGGCTTTCACACACACTTATCTCTCAGAACTGAGCAAGTGGAGAGACGTTCGTTCATCTAGCACCAATGGAACGGTTTGCAGGAGACACTTTTTCTCTGCTTCTCAGTCTGTTTCCTAGTGCCGGTTTGAAGTTCCTGCAGTTTTCACTGTAAAACCGAGTTGGAGCTATTACCTCCCCATATATATGTATGGAATTGAGTTTGCAACTGAAAAGAAACTTTGTGTTCCCAACAAGCTAGGTGAAGGACGGCTTTCACACACACATATCTCTCATAACTGAGCTAGTGGAGAGACGTTCGTTCATCTAGCACCAAGGGAACGGGTTGCAGGAGACACTTTTTCTCTGCTTTCTCAGTCTGTTTCGTACTGCCGGTTTGAAGTTCCTGCAGTTTTCACTGTAAAACCGAGTTGGAGCTTGTACCTCCCCATATATATGTATGGAATGGAGTTTGCAACTGAAAAGAAACTTTGTGTTCCCAACAAGCTAGGTGGAGGACAGCTTTCACTCACAATTATCTCTCAGAACTGAGCTAGTGGAGAGACGTTCGTTCATCTAGCACCAAGGGAACGGGTTGCAGGAGACACTTTTTCTCTGCTTTCTCAGTCTGTTTCCTAGTGCCGGTTTGAAGTTCCTGCAGTTTTCACTGTAAACCGAGTTGGAGCTAGTACCTCCCCATATATATGTATGGAATCGAGTTTGCAACTGAAAAGAAACTTTGTGTTCCCAACAAGCTAGGTGAAGGACTGTTTTCACACACACTTATCTCTTAGAACTGAGCAAGTGTAGAGACGTTCGTTCATCTAGCACCAAGGGAACGGGTTGCAGGAGACACTAGTTCTCTGTTTTCTCAGTCTATTTCCTAGTGCCGGTTTGAATTTCCTGCAGTTTTCACTGTAAAATCTATTTGGAGCTAATATCTCCCCATATATATGTATGGATCGGAGTTTGCAACTGAAAAGAAACTTTGTGTTCCCAACAATCTAGGTGAAGGACGGCTTTCACACACACTTATCTCTCATAACTGAGCTAGTGGAGAGACGTTCGTTCATCTAGCACCAAGGGAACGGGTTGCAGGAGACACTTTTTCTCTGCTTTCTCAGTCTGTTTCGTACTGCCGTTTTGAAGTTCCTGCAGTTTTCACTGTAAAACCTAGTTGGAGCTATTACCTCCCCATATATATGTATGGAATGGAGTTTGCAACTGAAAAGAAACTTTGTGTTCACAACAAGCTAGGTGAAGGACAGCTTTCACACACAATTATCTCTCAGAACTGAGCTAGTGGAGAGACGTTCGTTCATCTAGCACCAAGGGAACGGGTTGCAGGAGACACTTTTTCTCTGCTTTCTCAGTCTGTTTCCTAGTGCCGGTTTGAAGTTCCTGCAGTTTTCACTTTAAAACTTAGTTGGAGCTTGTACCTCCCCATATATATGTATGGAATGGAGTTTGCAACTGAAAAGAAACTTTGTGTTCCCAACAAGCTAGGTGAAGGACGGCTTTCACACACAATTATCTCTCAGAACTCAGCTAGTGGAGAGACGTTCGTTCATCTAGCACCAAGGAACGGGTTGCAGGAGACACTTTTTCTCTGCTTTCTCAGTCTGTTTCCTAGTGCCGGTTTGAAGTTCCTGCAGTTTTCAATGTAAAACCGAGTTGGAGCTAGTACCTCCCCATATATATGTATGGAATGGAGTTTGCAACTGAAAAGAAACTTTGTGTTCCCAACAAGCTAGGTGAAGGACGGCTTTCACACACACTTATCTCTCAGAACTGAGCAAGTGGAGGGACGTTCGTTCATCTAGCACCAAGGGAACGGGTTGCAGGAGACACTTTTTCTCTGCTTTCTCAGTCTGTTTCCTAGTGCCGGTTTGAAGTTCCTGCAGTTTTCAATGTAAAACCGAGTTGGAGCTAGTACATCCCCATATATATGTATGGAATGGAGTTTGCAACTGAAAAGAAACTTTGTGTTCCCAACAAGCTAGGTGAAGTACGGCTTTCACACACACTTATCTCTCAGAACTGAGCAAGTGGAGAGACGTTCGTTCATCTAGCACCAATGGAACGGTTTGCAGGAGACACTTTTTCTCTGCTTCTCAGTCTGTTTCCTAGTGCCGGTTTGAAGTTCCTGCAGTTTTCACTGTAAAACCGAGTTGGAGCTATTACCTCCCCATATATATGTATGGAATTGAGTTTGCAACTGAAAAGAAACTTTGTTTTCCCAACAAGCTAGGTGAAGGACGGCTTTCACACACACATATCTCTCATAACTGAGCTAGTGGAGAGACGTTCGTTCATCTAGCACCAAGGGAACGGGTTGCAGGAGACACTTTTTCTCTGCTTTCTCAGTCTGTTTCGTACTGCCGTTTTGAAGTTCCTGCAGTTTTCACTGTAAAACCGAGTTGGAGCTATTACCTCCCCATATATATGTATGGAATGGAGTTTGCAACTGAAAAGAAACTTTGTGTTCACAACAAGCTAGGTGAAGGACAGCTTTCACACACAATTATCTCTCAGAACTGAGCTAGTGGAGAGACGTTCGTTCATCTAGCACCAAGGGAACGGGTTGCAGGAGACACTTTTTCTCTGCTTTCTCAGTCTGTTTCCTAGTGCCGGTTTGAAGATCCTGCAGTTTTCACTTTAAAACTTAGTTGGAGCTTGTACCTCCCCATATATATGTATGGAATGGAGTTTGCAACTGAAAAGAAACTTTGTGTTCCCAACAAGCTAGGTGAAGGACTTCTTTCACACACAATTATCTCTCAGAACTCAGCTAGTGGAGAGACGTTCGTTCATCTAGCACCAAGGAACGTGTTGCAGGAGACACTTTTTCTCTGCTTTCTCAGTCTGTTTCCTAGTGCCGGTTTGAAGTTCCTGCAGTTTTCAATGTAAAACCGAGTTGGAGCTAGTACATCCCCATATATATGTATGGAATGGAGTTTGCAACTGAAAAGAAACTTTGTGTTCCCAACAAGCTAGGTGAAGGACGGCTTTCACACACACTTATCTCTCAGAACTGAGCAAGTGGAGAGACGTTCGTTCATCTAGCACCAATGGAAAGGTTTGCAGGAGACGCTTTTTCTCTGCTTCTCAGTCTGTTTCCTAGTGCCGGTTTGAAGTTCCTGCAGTTTTCACTGTAAAACCGATTTGGAGCTATTACCTCCCCATATATATGTATGGAATTGAGTTTGCAACTGAAAAGAAACTTTGTGTTCCCAACAAGCTATGTGAAGGACGGCTTTCACACACACATATCTCTCATAACTGAGCTAGTGGAGAGACGTTCGTTCATCTAGCACCAAGGGAACGGGTTGCAGGAGACACTTTTTCTCTGCTTTCTCAGTCTGTTTCGTACTGCCGGTTTGAAGTTCCTGCAGTTTTCACTGTAAAACCGTGTTGGAGCTAGTACCTCCCCATATATATGTATGGAATGGAGTTTGCAACTGAAAAGAAACTTTGTGTTCCCAACAAGCTAGGTGAAGGACAGCTTTCACTCACAATTATCTCTCAGAACTGAGCTAGTGGAGAGACGTTCGTTCATCTCGCACCAAGGGAACGGGTTGCAGGAGACACTTTTTCTCTGCTTTCTCAGTCTGTTTCCTAGTGCCGGTTTGAAGTTCCTGCAGTTTTCACTGTAAACCGAGTTGGAGCTAGTACCTCCCCATATATATGTATGGAATCGAGTTTGCAACTGAAAAGGAACTTTGTGTTCCCAACAAGCTAGGTGAAGGACGGTGTTCACACACACTTATCTCTTAGAACTGAGCAAGTGTAGAGACGTTCGTTCATCTAGCACCAAGTGAACGGGTTGCAGGAGACACTAGTTCTCTGTTTTCTAAGTCTGTTTCCTAGTGCCGGTTTGAATTTCCTGCAGTTTTCACTGTAAAATCTATTTGGAGCTAATATCTCCCCATATATATGTATGGATCGGAGTTTGCAACTGAAAAGAAACTTTGTGTTCCCAACAATCTAGGTGAAGGACGGCTTTCACACACACTTATCTCTCATAACTGAGCTAGTGGAGAGACGTTCGTTCATCTAGCACCAAGGGAACGGGTTGCAGGAGACACTTTTTCTCTGCTTTCTCAGTCTGTTTCATACTGCCGTTTTGAAGTTCCTGCAGTTTTCACTGTAAAACCGAGTTGGAGCTATTACCTCCCCATATATATGTATGGAATGGAGTTTGCAACTGAAAAGAAACTTTGTGTTCACAACAAGCTAGGTGAAGGACAGCTTTCACACACAATTATCTCTCAGAACTGAGCTAGTGGAGAGACGTTCGTTCATCTAGCACCAAGGGAACGGGTTGCAGGAGACACTTTTTCTCTGCTTTCTCAGTCTGTTTCCTAGTGCCGGTTTGAAGTTCCTGCAGTTTTCACTTTAAAACATAGTTGGAGCTTGTACCTCCCCATATATATGTATGGAATGGAGTTTGCAACTGAAAAGAAATTTTGTGTTCCCAACAAGCTAGGTGAAGGACGGCTTTCACACACAATTATCTCTCAGAACTCAGCTAGTGGAGAGACGTTCGTTCATCTAGCACCAAGGAACGGGTTGCAGGAGACACTTTTTCTCTGCTTTCTCAGTCTGTTTCCTAGTGCCGGTTTGAAGTTCCTGCAGTTTTCAATGTAAAACCGAGTTGGAGCTAGTACATCCCCATATATATGTATGGAATGGAGTTTGCAACTGAAAAGAAACTTTGTGTTCCCAACAAGCTAGGTGAAGTACGGCTTTCACACACACTTATCTCTCAGAACTGAGCAAGTGGAGAGACGTTCGTTCATCTAGCACCAATGGAACGGTTTGCAGGAGACACTTTTTCTCTGCTTCTCAGTCTGTTTCCTAGTGCCGGATTGGAGTTCCTGCAGTTTTCACTGTAAAACCGAGTTGGAGCTATTACCTCCCCATATATATGTATGGAATTGAGTTTGCAACTGAAAAGAAACTTTGTGTTCCCAACAAGCTAGGTGAAGGACGGCTTTCACACACACATATCTCTCATAACTGAGCTAGTGGAGAGACGTTCGTTCATCTAGCACCAAGGGAACGGGTTGCAGGAGACACTTTTTCTCTGCTTTCTCAGTCTGTTTCGTACTGCCGGTTTGAAGTTCCTGCAGTTTTCACTGTAAAACCGAGTTGGAGCTAGTACATCCCCATATATATGTATGGAATGGAGTTTGCAACTGAAAAGAAACTTTGTGTTCCCAACAAGCTAGGTGAAGGACAGCTTTCACTCACAATTATCTCTCAGAACTGAGCTAGTGAAGAGACGTTCGTTCATCTAGCACCAAGGGAACGGGTTGCAGGAGACACTTTTTCTCTGCTTTCTCAGTCTGTTTCCTAGTGCCGGTTTGAAGTTCCTGCAGTTTTCACTGTAAACCGAGTTGGAGCTAGTACCTCCCCATATATATGTATGGAATCGAGTTTGCAACTGAAAAGAAACTTTGTGTTCCCAACAAGCTAGGTGAAGGACGGTTTTCACACACACTTATCTCTTAGAACTGAGCAAGTGTAGAGACGTTCGTTCATCTAGCACCAAGGGAACGGGTTGTAGGAGACACTTTTTCTCTGTTTTCTCAGTCTGTTTCCTAGTGCCGGTTTGAATTTCCTGCAGTTTTCACTGTAAAATCTATTTGGAGCTAATATCTCCCCATATATATGTATGGATCGGAGATTGCAACTGAAAAGAAACTTTGTGTTCCCAACAATCTAGGTGAAGGACGGCTTTCACACACACTTATCTCTCATAACTGAGCTAGTGGAGAGACGTTCGTTCATCTAGCACCAAGGGAACGGGTTGCAGGAGACACTTTTTCTCTGCTTTCTCAGTCTCTTTCCTAGTGCCGGTTTGAAGTTCCTGCAGTTTTCACTGTAAAACCGAGTTGGAGCTAGTACCTCACCATATATATGTATGGAATGGAGTTTGCAACTGAAAAGAAAGTTTGTTTTCCCATCAAGCTAGTTGAAGGACGGCTTTCACACACACTTATCTCTCAGAACTGAGCAAGTGGAGAGACGTTCGTTCATCTAGCACCAAGAGAACGGGTTGCCGGAGACACTTTTTCTCTGCTTTCTCAGTCTGTTTCCTAGTTCCGGTTTGAAGTTCCTGCAGTTTTCACTTTAAATCCTAGTTGGAGCTTGTACCTCCCCTTATATATGTATGGAATGGAGTTTGCAACTGAAAAGAAACTTTGTGTTCCCAACAAGCTAGTTGAAGGACGGCTTTCACACACACTT
Source organism: Camelus dromedarius (assembly GCF_036321535.1). NCBI lineage: Eukaryota > Metazoa > Chordata > Mammalia > Artiodactyla > Camelidae > Camelus > Camelus dromedarius. The sequence goes on from NC_087446.1 coordinate 68,901,789, forward strand.
ATCTCTCAGAACTGAGCAAGTGGAGAGACGTTCGTTCATCTAGCACCAAGGGAACGGGTTGCAGGAGACACTTTTTCTCTGTATTCTCAGTCTGTTTCCTAGTGCCGGTTTGAAGTTCCTGCAGTTTTCACTGTAAAACCTATTTGGAGCTAATATCTCCCCATATATATGTATGGATCGGAGTTTGCAACTGAAAAGAAACTTTGTGTTCCCAACAATCTAGGTGAAGGACGGCTTTCACACACCATTATCTCTCATAACTGAGCTAGTGGAGAGACGTTCGTTCACCTAGCACCAATAGAACGGGTTGCAGGAGACACTTTTTCTCTGCTTTCTCAGTCTGTTTCCTAGTGCCGGTTTGAAGTTCCTGCAGTTTTCACTGTAAAACCGAGTTGGAGCTTATACCTCCCCATATATATGTATGGAATGGAGTTTGCAACTGAAAAGAAAGTTTGTTTTCCCAACAAGCTTGTTGAAGGACGGCTTTCACACACACTTATCTCTCAGAACTGAGCAAGTGGAGAGACGTTCGTTCATCTAGCACCAAGAGAACGGGTTGCAGGAGACACTTTTTCTCTGCTTTCTCAGTCTGTTTCCTAGTGCCGTTTTGAAGTTCTTGCAGTTTTCACTTTAAATCCTATTTGGAGCTTGTACCTCCCCTTATATATTTATGGAATGGAGTTTGCAACTGAAAAGAAACTTTGTGTTCCCAACAAGCTAGGTGAAGGACGGCTTTCACACACAATTATCTCTCAGAACTGAGCTAGTGGAGAGACGTTCGTTCATCTAGCACCAAGGGAACGGGTTGCAGGAGACACTTTTTCTCTGCTTTCTCAGTCTGTTTCCTAGTGCCGGTTTGAAGTTCCTGCAGTTTTCACTGTAAAACCGAGTTGGAGCTATTACCTCCCCATATATATGTATGGAATGGAGTTTGCAACTGAAAAGAAACTTTGTGTTCCCAACAAGCTAGGTGAAGGACGGCTTTCACACACACTTATATCTCAGAACTGAGCAAGTGGAGAGACGTTCATTCATCTAGCACCAAGGGAACGGGTTGCAGGAGACACTATTTCTCTGCTTTCTCAGTCTGTTTCCTAGTGCCGGTTTGAAGTTCCTGCAGTTTTCACTGTAAAACCGAGTTGGAGCTAGTACCACCCCATATTTATGTATGGAATGGAGTTTGCAACTGAAAAGAAACTTTGTGTTCCCAACAAGCTAGGTGAAGGACGGCTTTCACACACACTTATCTCTCAGAACTGAGCAAGTGGAGAGACGTTCGTTCATCTAGCACCAATGGAACGGGTTGCAGGAGACACTTTTTCTCTGCTTTCTCAGTCTGTTTCCTAGTGCCGGTTTGAAGTTCCTGCAGTTTTCACTGTAAAACCGAGTTGGAGCTATTACCTCCCCATATATATGTATAGAATTGAGTTTGCAAGTGAAAAGAAACTTTGTGTTCCCAACAAGATAGGTGAAAGACGGCTTTCAGACACAATTATCTCTCAGAACTTAGCAAGTGGAGAGACGTTCGTTCTTCTAGCACCAAGGGAACGGGTTGCAGGAGACACTTTTTCTCTGCTTTCTCAGTCTGTTTCCTAGTGCCGGTTTGAAGTTCCTGCAATTTTCACTGTAAAACCGAGTTGGAGCTAGTACCACCCCATATATATGTATGGATCGGAGTTTGCAATTGAAAAGAAACTTTGTTTTCCCAACAAGCTAGTTGAAGGACGGCTTTCACACACACTTATCTCTCAGAACTGAGCAAGTGGAGAGACGTTCGTTCATCTAGCAACAAGAGAACGGGTTGCAGGAGACACTATTTCTCTGCTTTCTCAGTCTGTTTCCTAGTGCCGGTTTTAAGTTCCTGCAGTTTTCACTTTAAAACTTAGTTGGAGCTTGTACCTCCCCATATATATGTATGGAATGGAGTTTGCAACTGAAAAGAAACTTTGTGTTCCCAACAAGCTAGGTGAAGGACGGCTTTCACACACAATTATCTCTCAGAACTGAGCTAATGGAGAGACGTTCGTTCATCTAGCACCAAGGGAAAGGGTTGCAGGAGACACTTTTTCTCTGCTTTCTCAGTCTGTTTCCTAGTGCCGGTTTGAAGTTCCTGCAGTTTTCACTGTAAAACCGAGTTGGAGCTAGTACCTCCCCATATATATGTATGGAATGGAGTTTGCAACTGAAAAGAAACTTTGTGTTCCCAACAAGCTAGGTGAAGGACAGCTTTCACTCACAATTATCTCTCAGAACTGAGCTAGTGAAGAGACGTTCGTTCATCTAGCACCAAGGGAACGGGTTGCAGGAGACACTTTTTCTCTGCTTTCTCAGTCTGTTTCGTACTGCCGTTTTGAAGTTCCTGCAGTTTTCACTGTAAAACCGAGTTGGAGCTATTACCTCCCCATATATATGTATGGAATGGAGTTTGCAACTGAAAAGAAACTTTGTGTTCACAACAAGCTAGGTGAAGGACAGCTTTCACACACAATTATCTCTCAGAACTGAGCTAGTGGAGAGACGTTCGTTCATCTAGCACCAAGGGAACGTGTTGCAGGAGACACTTTTTCTCTGCTTTCTCAGTCTGTTTCCTAGTGCCGGTTTGAAGTTCCTGCAGTTTTCACTTTAAAACTTAGTTGGAGCTTGTACCTCCCCATATATATGTATGGAATGGAGTTTGCAACTGAAAAGAAACTTTGTGTTCCCAACAAGCTAGGTGAAGGACGGCTTTCACACACAATTATCTCTCAGAACTGAGCTAATGGAGAGACGTTCGTTCATCTAGCACCAAGGGAAAGGGTTGCAGGAGACACTTTTTCTCTGCTTTCTCAGTCTGTTTCCTAGTGCCGGTTTGAAGTTCCTGCAGTTTTCACTGTAAAACCGAGTTGGAGCTAGTACCTCCCCATATATATGTATGGAATGGAGTTTGCAACTGAAAAGAAACTTTGTGTTCCCAACAAGCTAGGTGAAGGACAGCTTTCACTCACAATTATCTCTCAGAACTGAGCTAGTGAAGAGACGTTCGTTCATCTAGCACCAAGGGAACGGGTTGCAGGAGACACTTTTTCTCTGCTTTCTCAGTCTGTTTCCTAGTGCCGGTTTGAAGTTCCTGCAGTTTTCACTTTAAAACATAGTTGGAGCTTGTACCTCCCCATATATATGTATGGAATGGAGTTTGCAACTGAAAAGAAACTTTGTGTTCCCAACAAGCTAGGTGAAGGACGGCTTTCACACACAATTATCTCTCAGAACTCAGCTAGTGGAGAGACGTTCGTTCATCTAGCACCAAAGAACGGGTTGCAGGAGACACTTTTTCTCTGCTTTCTCAGTCTGTTTCCTAGTGCCGGTTTGAAGTTCCTGCAGTTTTCAATGTAAAACCGAGTTGGAGCTAGTACATCCCCATATATATGTATGGAATGGAGTTTGCAACTGAAAAGAAACTTTGTGTTCCCAACAAGCTAGGTGAAGTACGGCTTTCACACACACTTATCTCTCAGAACTGAGCAAGTGGAGAGACGTTCGTTCATCTAGCACCAATGGAACGGTTTGCAGGAGACACTTTTTCTCTGCTTCTCAGTCTGTTTCCTAGTGCCGGATTGGAGTTCCTGCAGTTTTCACTGTAAAACCGAGTTGGAGCTATTACCTCCCCATATATATGTATGGAATTGAGTTTGCAACTGAAAAGAAACTTTGTGTTCCCAACAAGCTAGGTGAAGGACGGCTTTCACACACACATATCTCTCATAACTGAGCTAGTGGAGAGACGTTCGTTCATCTAGCACCAAGGGAACGGGTTGCAGGAGACACTTTTTCTCTGCTTTCTCAGTCTGTTTCGTACTGCCGGTTTGAAGTTCCTGCAGTTTTCACTGTAAAACCGAGTTGGAGCTAGTACCTCCCCATATATATGTATGGAATGGAGTTTGCAACTGAAAAGAAACTTTGTGTTCCCAACAAGCTAGGTGAAGGACAGCTTTCACTCACAATTATCTCTCAGAACTGAGCTAGTGAAGAGACGTTCGTTCATCTAGCACCAAGGGAACGGGTTGCAGGAGACACTTTTTCTCTGCTTTCTCAGTCTGTTTCGTACTGCCGTTTTGAAGTTCCTGCAGTTTTCACTGTAAAACCGAGTTGGAGCTATTACCTCCCCATATATATGTATGGAATGGAGTTTGCAACTGAAAAGAAACTTTGTGTTCACAACAAGCTAGGTGAAGGACAGCTTTCACACACAATTATCTCTCAGAACTGAGCTAGTGGAGAGACGTTCGTTCATCTAGCACCAAGGGAACGTGTTGCAGGAGACACTTTTTCTCTGCTTTCTCAGTCTGTTTCCTAGTGCCGGTTTGAAGTTCCTGCAGTTTTCACTTTAAAACTTAGTTGGAGCTTGTACCTCCCCATATATATGTATGGAATGGAGTTTGCAACTGAAAAGAAACTTTGTGTTCCCAACAAGCTAGGTGAAGGACGGCTTTCACACACAATTATCTCTCAGAACTGAGCTAATGGAGAGACGTTCGTTCATCTAGCACCAAGGGAAAGGGTTGCAGGAGACACTTTTTCTCTGCTTTCTCAGTCTGTTTCCTAGTGCCGGTTTGAAGTTCCTGCAGTTTTCACTGTAAAACCGAGTTGGAGCTAGTACCTCCCCATATATATGTATGGAATGGAGTTTGCAACTGAAAAGAAACTTTGTGTTCCCAACAAGCTAGGTGAAGGACAGCTTTCACTCACAATTATCTCTCAGAACTGAGCTAGTGAAGAGACGTTCGTTCATCTAGCACCAAGGGAACGGGTTGCAGGAGACACTTTTTCTCTGCTTTCTCAGTCTGTTTCCTAGTGCCGGTTTGAAGTTCCTGCAGTTTTCACTTTAAAACATAGTTGGAGCTTGTACCTCCCCATATATATGTATGGAATGGAGTTTGCAACTGAAAAGAAACTTTGTGTTCCCAACAAGCTAGGTGAAGGACGGCTTTCACACACAATTATCTCTCAGAACTCAGCTAGTGGAGAGACGTTCGTTCATCTAGCACCAAAGAACGGGTTGCAGGAGACACTTTTTCTCTGCTTTCTCAGTCTGTTTCCTAGTGCCGGTTTGAAGTTCCTGCAGTTTTCAATGTAAAACCGAGTTGGAGCTAGTACATCCCCATATATATGTATGGAATGGAGTTTGCAACTGAAAAGAAACTTTGTGTTCCCAACAAGCTAGGTGAAGTACGGCTTTCACACACACTTATCTCTCAGAACTGAGCAAGTGGAGAGACGTTCGTTCATCTAGCACCAATGGAACGGTTTGCAGGAGACACTTTTTCTCTGCTTCTCAGTCTGTTTCCTAGTGCCGGATTGGAGTTCCTGCAGTTTTCACTGTAAAACCGAGTTGGAGCTATTACCTCCCCATATATATGTATGGAATTGAGTTTGCAACTGAAAAGAAACTTTGTGTTCCCAACAAGCTAGGTGAAGGACGGCTTTCACACACACATATCTCTCATAACTGAGCTAGTGGAGAGACGTTCGTTCATCTAGCACCAAGGGAACGGGTTGCAGGAGACACTTTTTCTCTGCTTTCTCAGTCTGTTTCGTACTGCCGGTTTGAAGTTCCTGCAGTTTTCACTGTAAAACCGAGTTGGAGCTAGTACCTCCCCATATATATGTATGGAATGGAGTTTGCAACTGAAAAGAAACTTTGTGTTCCCAACAAGCTAGGTGAAGGACAGCTTTCACTCACAATTATCTCTCAGAACTGAGCTAGTGAAGAGACGTTCGTTCATCTAGCACCAAGGGAACGGGTTGCAGGAGACACTTTTTCTCTGCTTTCTCAGTCTGTTTCCTAGTGCCGGTTTGAAGTTCCTGCAGTTTTCACTGTAAACCGAGTTGGAGCTAGTACCTCCCCATATATATGTATGGAATCGAGTTTGCAACTGAAAAGAAACTTTGTGTTCCCAACAAGCTAGGTGAAGGACGGTTTTCACACACACTTATCTCTTAGAACTGAGCAAGTGTAGAGACGTTCGTTCATCTAGCACCAAGGGAACGGGTTGTAGGAGACACTTTTTCTCTGTTTTCTCAGTCTGTTTCCTAGTGCCGGTTTGAATTTCCTGCAGTTTTCACTGTAAAATCTATTTGGAGCTAATATCTCCCCATATATATGTATGGATCGGAGATTGCAACTGAAAAGAAACTTTGTGTTCCCAACAATCTAGGTGAAGGACGGCTTTCACACACACTTATCTCTCATAACTGAGCTAGTGGAGAGACGTTCGTTCATCTAGCACCAAGGGAACGGGTTGCAGGAGACACTTTTTCTCTGCTTTCTCAGTCTCTTTCCTAGTGCCGGTTTGAAGTTCCTGCAGTTTTCACTGTAAAACCGAGTTGGAGCTATTACCTCCCCATATATATGTATGGAATTGAGTTTGCAAGTGAAAAGAAACTTTGTGTTCCCAACAAGATAGGTGAAAGACGGCTTTCACACACAATTATCTCTCAGAACTTAGCAAGTGGAGAGACGTTCGTTCTTCTAGCACCAAGGGAACGGGTTGCAGGAGACACTTTTTCTCTGCTTTCTCAGTCTGTTTCCTAGTGCCGGTTTGAAGTTCCTGCAATTTTCACTGTAAAACCGAGTTGGAGCTAGTACCACCCCATATATATGTATGGATCGGAGTTTGCAATTGAAAAGAAACTTTGTTTTCCCAACAAGCTAGTTGAAGGACGGCTTTCACACACACTTATCTCTCAGAACTGAGCAAGTGGAGAGACGTTCGTTCATCTAGCAACAAGAGAACGGGTTGCAGGAGACACTATTTCTCTGCTTTCTCAGTCTGTTTCCTAGTGCCGGTTTTAAGTTCCTGCAGTTTTCACTTTAAAACTTAGTTGGAGCTTGTACCTCCCCATATATATGTATGGAATGGAGTTTGCAACTGAAAAGAAACTTTGTGTTCCCAACAAGCTAGGTGAAGGACGGCTTTCACACACAATTATCTCTCAGAACTGAGCTAATGGAGAGACGTTCGTTCATCTAGCACCAAGGGAAAGGGTTGCAGGAGACACTTTTTCTCTGCTTTCTCAGTCTGTTTCCTAGTGCCGGTTTGAAGTTCCTGCAGTTTTCACTGTAAAACCGAGTTGGAGCTAGTACCTCCCCATATATATGTATGGAATGGAGTTTGCAACTGAAAAGAAACTTTGTGTTCCCAACAAGCTAGGTGAAGGACAGCTTTCACTCACAATTATCTCTCAGAACTGAGCTAGTGAAGAGACGTTCGTTCATCTAGCACCAAGGGAACGGGTTGCAGGAGACACTTTTTCTCTGCTTTCTCAGTCTGTTTCGTACTGCCGTTTTGTAGTTCCTGCAGTTTTCACTGTAAAACCGAGTTGGAGCTATTACCTCCCCATATATATGTATGGAATGGAGTTTGCAACTGAAAAGAAACTTTGTGTTCACAACAAGCTAGGTGAAGGACAGCTTTCACACACAATTATCTCTCAGAACTGAGCTAGTGGAGAGACGTTCGTTCATCTAGCACCAAGGGAACGTGTTGCAGGAGACACTTTTTCTCTGCTTTCTCAGTCTGTTTCCTAGTGCCGGTTTGAAGTTCCTGCAGTTTTCACTTTAAAACTTAGTTGGAGTTTGTACCTCCCCATATATATGTATGGAATGGAGTTTGCAACTGAAAAGAAACTTTGTGTTCCCAACAAGCTAGGTGAAGGACGGCTTTCACACACAATTATCTCTCAGAACTCAGCTAATGGAGAGACGTTCGTTCATCTAGCACCAAGGAACGGGTTGCAGAAGACACTTTTTCTCTGCTTTCTCAGTCTGTTTCCTAGTGCCGGTTTGAAGTTCCTGCAGTTTTCAATGTAAAACCGAGTTGGAGCTAGTACATCCCCATATATATGTATGGAATGGAGTTTGCAACTGAAAAGAAACTTTGTGTTCCCAACAAGCTAGGTGAAGTACGGCTTTCACACACACTTATCTCTCATAACTGAGCTAGTGGAGAGACGTTCGTTCATCTAGCACCAATGGAACGGTTTGCAGGAGACACTTTTTCTCTGCTTCTCAGTCTGTTTCCTAGTGCCGGTTTGAAGTTCCTGCAGTTTTCACTGTAAAACCGAGTTGGAGCTATTACCTCCCCATATATATGTATGGAATTGAGTTTGCAACTGAAAAGAAACTTTGTGTTCCCAACAAGCTAGGTGAAGGACGGCTTTCACACACACATATCTCTCATACCTGAGCTAGTGGAGAGACGTTCGTTCATCTAGCACCAAGGGAACGGGTTGCAGGAGACACTTTTTCTCTGGTTTCTCAGTCTGTTTCGTACTGCCGGTTTGAAGTTCCTGCAGTTTTCACTGTAAAACCGAGTTGGAGCTAGTAACTCCCCATATATATGTATGGAATGGAGTTTGCAACTGAAAAGAAACTTTGTGTTCCCAACAAGCTAGGTGAAGGACAGCTTTCACTCACAATTATCTCTCAGAACTGAGCTAGTGGAGAGACGTTCGTTCATCTAGCACCAAGGGAACGGGTTGCAGGAGACACTTTTTCTCTGCTTTCTCAGTCTGTTTCCTAGTGCCGGTTTGAAGTTCCTGCAGTTTTCACTGTAAACCGAGTTGGAGCTAGTACTTCCCCATATATATGTATGGAATCGAGTTTGCAACTGAAAAGAAACTTTGTGTTCCCAACAAGCTAGGTGAAGGACGGTTTTCACACACACTTATCTCTTAGAACTGAGCAAGTGTAGAGACGTTCGTTCATCTAGCACCAAGGGAACGGGTTGCAGGAGACACTAGTTCTCTGTTTTCTCAGTCTGTTTCCTAGTGCCGGTTTGAATTTCCTGCAGTTTTCACTGTAAAATCTATTTGGAGCTAATATCTCCCCATATATATGTATGGATCGGAGTTTGCAACTGAAAAGAAACTTTGTGTTCCCAACAATCTAGGTGAAGGACGGCTTTCACACACACTTATCTCTCATAACTGAGCTAGTGGAGAGACGTTCGTTCATCTAGCACCAAGGGAACGGGTTGCAGGAGACACTTTTTCTCTGCTTTCTCAGTCTCTTTCCTAGTGCCGGTTTGAAGTTCCTGCAGTTTTCACTGTAAAACCGGGTTGGAGCTAGTACCTCCCCATATATATGTATGGAATGGAGTTTGCAACTGAAAAGAAACTTTGTGTTCACAACAAGCTAGGTGAAGGACAGCTTTCACACACAATTATCTCTCAGAACTGAGCTAGTGGAGAGACGTTCGTTCATCTAGCACCAAGGGAACGTGTTGCAGGAGACACTTTTTCTCTGCTTTCTCAGTCTGTTTCCTAGTGCCGGTTTGAAGTTCCTGCAGTTTTCACTTTAAAACTTAGTTGGAGTTTGTACCTCCCCATATATATGTATGGAATTGAGTTTGCAACTGAAAAGAAACTTTGTGTTCCCAACAAGCTAGGTGAAGGACGGCTTTCACACACACATATCTCTCATAACTGAGCTAGTGGAGAGACGTTCGTTCATCTAGCACCAAGGGAACGGGTTGCAGGAGACACTTTTTCTCTGCTTTCTCAGTCTCTTTCCTAGTGCCGGTTTGAAGTTCCTGCAGTTTTCACTGTAAAACCGAGTTGGAGCTAGTTCCTCCCCATATATATGTATGGAATGGAGTTTGCAACTGAAAAGAAACTTTGTTTTCCCATCAAGCTAGTTGAAGGACGGCTTTCACACACACTTATCTCTCAGAACTGAGCAAGTTGAGAGACGTTCGTTCATCTAGCACCAAGAGAACGGGTTGCAGGAGACACATTTTCTCTGCTTTCTCAGTCTGTTTCCTAGTGCCGGTTTGAAGTTCCTGCAGTTTTCACTTTAAATCCTAGTTGGAGCTTGTACCTCCCCTTATATATGTATGGAATGGAGTTTGCAACTGAAAAGAATCTTTGTGTTCCCAACAAGCTAGTTGAAGGACGGCTTTCACACACACTTATCTCTCAGAACTGAGCAAGTGGAGAGACGTTCGTTCATCTAGCACCAAGGGAACGGGTTGCAGGAGACACTATTTCTCTGCTTTCTCAGTCTGTTTCCTAGTGCCGGTTTGAAGTTCCTGCAGTTTTCACTGTAAAACCGAGTTGGAGCTAGTACCTCCCCATATATATGTATGGAATGGAGTTTGCAACTGAAAAGAAACTTTGTGTTCCCAACAAGCTAGGTGAAGGACGGCTTTCACACACACTTATCTCTCAGAACTGAGCAAGTGGAGAGACGTTCGTTCATCTAGCACCAAGGGAACGGGTAGCAGGAGACACTTTTTCTCTGCTTTCTCAGTCTGTTTCCTAGTGCCGGTTTAAAGTTCCTGCAGTTTTCAATGTAAAACCGAGTTGGAGCTTGTACATCCCCATATATATGTATGGAATGGAGTTTGCAACTGAAAAGAAACTTTGTGTTCCCAACAAGCTAGGTGAAGTACGGCTTTCACACACACTTATCTCTCATAACTGAGCTAGTGGAGAGACGTTCGTTCATCTAGCACCAATGGAACGGTTTGCAGGAGACACTTTTTCTCTGCTTCTCAGTCTGTTTCCTAGTGCCGGTTTGAAGTTCCTGCAGTTTTCACTGTAAAACCGAGTTGGAGCTATTACCCCCCATATATATGTATGGAATTGAGTTTGCAACTGAAAAGAAACTTTGTGTTCCCAACAAGCTAGGTGAAGGACGGCTTTCACACACACATATCTCTCATAACTGAGCTAGTGGAGAGACGTTCGTTCATCTAGCACCAAGGGAACGGGTTGCAGGAGACACTTTTTCTCTGCTTTCTCAGTCTGTTTCGTACTGTCGGTTTGAAGTTCCTGCAGTTTTCACTGTAAAACCGAGTTGGAGCTATTACCTCCCCATATATATGTATGGAATGGAGTTTGCAACTGAAAAGAAACTTTGTGTTCACAACAAGCTAGGTGAAGGACAGCTTTCACACACAATTATCTCTCAGAACTGAGCTAGTGGAGAGACGTTCGTTCATCTAGCACCAAGGGAACGGGTTGCAGGAGACACTTTTTCTCTGCTTTCTCAGTCTGTTTCCTAGTGCCGGTTTGAAGTTCCTGCAGTTTTCACTGTAAACCGAGTTGGAGCTTTTACCTCCCCATATATATGTATGGAATCGAGTTTGCAACTGAAAAGAAACTTTGTGTTCCAAACAAGCTAGGTGAAGGACTGTTTTCACACACACTTATCTCTTAGAACTGAGCAAGTGTAGAGACGTTCGTTCATCTAGCACCAAGGGAACGGGTTGCAGGAGACACTAGTTCTCTGTTTTCTCAGTCTGTTTCCTAGTGCCAGTTTGAAGTTCCTGCAGTTTTCACTGTAAAACCTATTTGGAGCTAATATCTCCCCATATATATGTATGGATCGGAGTTTGCAACTGAAAAGAAACTTTGTGTTCCCAACAATCTAGGTGAAGTGCGGCTTTCACACACCCTTATCTCTCATAACTGAGCTAGTGGAGAGACGTTCGTTCATCTAGCACCAATAGAACGGGTTGCAGGAGACACTTTTTCTCTGCTTTCTCAGTCTGTTTCCTAGTGCCGCTTTGAAGTTCCTGCAGTTTTCACTGTAAAACCGAGTTGGAGCTAGTACCTCCCCATATATATGTATGGAATGGAGTTTGCAACTGAAAAGAAAGTTTGTTTTCCCAACAAGCTTGTTGAAGGAAGGCTTTCACACACACTTATCTCTCAGAACTGAGCAAGTGGAGAGACGTTCGTTCATCTAGCCCCAAGAGAACGGGTTGCAGGAGACACCTTTTCTCTGCTTTCTCAGTCTGTTTCCTAGTGCCGTTTTGAAGTTCCTGCAGTTTTCACTTTAAATCCTAGTTGGAGCTTGTACCTCCCCTTATATATGTATGGAATGGAGTTTGCAACTGAAAAGAAACTTTGTGTTCCCAACAAGCTAGGTGAAGGACGGCTTTCACACACAAATATCTCTCAGAACTGAGCTAGTGGAGAGACGTTCGTTCATCTAGCACCAAGGGAACGGGTTGCAGGAGACACTTTTTCTCTACTTTCTCAGTCTGTTTCCTAGTGCCGGTTTGAAGTTCCTGCAGTTTTCACTGTAAAACCGAGTTGGAGCTAGTACCTCCCCATATATATGTATGGAATGGAGTTTGCAACTGAAAAGAAACTTTGTGTTCCCAACAAGCTAGGTGAAGGACGGCTTTCACACACACTTATCTCTCAGAACTGAGCAAGTGGAGAGACGTTCGTTCATCTAGCAACAAGGGAACGGGTTGCAGGAGACACTATTTCTCTGCTTTCTCAGTCTGTTTCCTAGAGCCGGTTTGAAGTTCCTGCAGTTTTCACTGTAAAACCGAGTTGGAGCTAGTACCTCCCCATATTTATGTATGGAATGGAGTTTGCAACTGAAAAGAAACTTTGTGTTCCCAACAAGCTAGGTGAAGGACGGCTTTCACACACACTTATCTCTCAGAACTGAACAAGTGGAGAGACGTTCGTTCATCTAGCACCAATGGAACGGGTTGCAAGAGACACTTTTTCTCTGCTTTCTCAGTCTGTTTCCTAGTGCCGGTTTGAAGTTCCTGCAGTTTTCACTGTAAAACCGAGTTGGAGCTATTACCTCCCCATATATATGTATGGAATTGAGTTTGCAACTGAAAAGAAACTTTGTGTTCCCAACAAGCTAGGTGAAGGACGGCTTTCACGCACACTTATCTCTCAGAACTGAGCAAGTGGAGAGACTTTGGTTCATCTAGCACCAAGGGAACGGGTTGCACTAGACACTAATTCTCTGCTTTCTCAGTCTGTTTCCTAGTGCCGCTTTGATGTTCCTGCAGTTTTCACTATAAAACCGAGTTGGAGCTAGTACCTCCCCATATATATGTATGGAATGGAGTTTGCAACTGAAAAGAAACTTTGTGTTCCCAACAAGCTAGGTGAAGGACGGCTTTCACACACACTTCGCTCTCAGAACTGAGCAAGTGGAGAGACTTTGGTTCATCTAGCACCAAGGGAACGGGTTGCACTAGACACAATTTCTCTGCTTTCTCAGTCTGTTTCCTAGTGCCGCTTTGAAGTTCCTGCAGTTTTCACTGTAAAACCGAGTTGGAGCTAGTACCTCCCCATATATATGTATGGAATTGAGTTTGCAACTGAAAAGAAACTTTGTGTTCCCAACAAGCTAGATGAAGGACGGCTTTCACACACACTTATCTCTCATAACTGAGCTAGTGGAGAGACGTTCGTTCATCTAGCACCAAGGGAACGGGTTGCAGTGGACACTTTTTCTCTGCTTTCTCAGTCTCTTTCCTAGTGCCGGTTTGAAGTTCCTGTAGTTTTCACTGTAAAACCGAGTTGGAGCTAGTACCTTCCCATATATATGTATGGAATGGATTTTGCAACTGAAAAGAAACTTTGTGTTCCCAACAAGCTAGGTGAAGGACGGCTTTCACGCACACTTATCTCTCTTAACTCAGCTAGTGGAGAGTCGTTCGTTCATCTAGCACCAAGGGAACGGGTTGCAGGAGACACTTTTTCTCTGCTTTTTCAGTCTGTTTCGTACTGCCGGTTTGAAGTTCCTGCAGTTTTCACTGTAAAAGCGAGTTGGAGATAGAACCTCCCCATATATATTTATGGAATCGAGTTTGCAACTGAAAAGAGACTTTGTGTTCCCAACAAGCTAGGTGAAGGACGGCTTTCACACACACTTATCTCTTAGAACTGAGCAAGTGTAGAGACGTTCGTTCATCTAGCACCAAGGGAACGGGTTGCAGGAGACACTAGTTCTCTGCTTTCTCATTCTGTTTCCTAGTGCCGGTTTGAAGTTCCTGCAGTTTTCACTGTAAAACCTATTTGGAGCTAGTATCTCCCCATATATATGTATGGATCGGAGTTTGCAACTGAAAAGAAACTTTGTGTTCCCAACAATCTAGGTGAAGGACGGCTTTCACACACCCTTACCTCTCAGAACTGAGCTAGTGGAAAGACGTTCGTTCATCTAGCACCAAGGGAACGTGTTTCAGGGGACACTTTTTCTCTGATTTCTCAGTCTCTTTCCTAGTGCCGGTTTGAAGTTCCTGCAGTTTTCACTGTAAAACCGAGTTGGAGCTAGTACCTCCCCATATATATGGATGGAATTGAGTTTGCATCTAAAAAGAAACTTTCTGTTCCCAACAAGCTAGGTGAAGGACGGCTTTCACAGACACTTCTCTCTCAGAACTGAGCTAGTGGAGAGACGTTCGTTCATCTAGAACCAATGGAACGGTTTGCAGGAGACACTTTTTCTCTGCTTCTCAGTCTGTTTCCTAGTGCCGGTTTGAAGTTCCTGCAGTTTTCACTGTAAAACCGAGTTGGAGCTATTACCTCCCCATATATATGTATGGAATTGAGTTTGCAACTGAAAAGAAACTTTGTGTTCCCAACAAGCTAGGTGAAGGACGGCTTTCACACACACATATCTCTCATACAGGAGCTAGTGGAGAGACGATCGTTCATCTAGCACCAAGGGAACGGGTTGCAGGAGACACTTTTTCTCTGGTTTCTCAGTCTGTTTCGTACTGCCGGTTTGAAGTTCCTGCAGTTTTCACTGTAAAACCGAGTTGGAGCTAGTACCTCTCCATATATATGTATGGAATGGAGTTTGCAACTGAAAAGAAACTTTGTGTTCCCAACAAGCTAGGTGAAGGACAGCTTTCACTCACAATTATCTCTCAGAACTGAGCTAGTGGAGAGACGTTCGTTCATCTAGCACCAAGGGAACGGGTTGCAGGAGACACTTTTTCTCTGCTTTCTCAGTCTGTTTCCTAGTGCCGGTTTGAAGTTCCTGCAGTTTTCACTGTAAACCGAGTTGGAGCTAGTACCTCCCCATATATATGTATGGAATCGAGTTTGCAACTGAACAGAAACTTTGTGTTCCCAACAAGCTAGGTGAAGGACGGTTTTCACACACACTTATCTCTTAGAACTGAGCAAGTGTAGAGACGTTCGTTCATCTAGCACCAAGGGAACGGGTTGCAAGAGACACTAGTTCTCTGTTTTCTCAGTCTGTTTCCTAGTGCCGGTTTGAATTTCCTGCAGTTTTCACTGTAAAATCTATTTGGAGCTAATATCTCCCCATATATATGTATGGATCGGAGTTTGCAACTGAAAAGAAACTTTGTGTTCCCAACAATCTAGGTGAAGGACGGCTTTCACACACACTTATCTCTCATAACTGAGCTAGTGGAGAGACGTTCGTTCATCTAGCACCAAGGGAACGGGTTGCAGGGGACACTTTTTCTCTGCTTTCTCAGTCTCTTTCCTAGTGCCGGTTTGAAGTTCCTGCAGTTTTCACTGTAAAACCGAGTTGGAGCTAGTACCTCCCCATATATATGTATGGAATGGAGTTTGCAACTGAAAAGCAACTTTGTGTTCACAACAAGCTAGGTGAAGGACAGCTTTCACACACAATTATCTCTCAGAACTGAGCTAGTGGAGAGACGTTCGTTCATCTAGCACCAAGGGAACGTGTTGCAGGAGACACTTTTTCTCTGCTTTCTCAGTCTGTTTCCTAGTGCCGGTTTGAAGTTCCTGCAGTTTTCACTTTAAAACTTAGTTGGAGTTTGTACCTCCCCATATATATGTATGGAATTGAGTTTGCAACTGAAAAGAAACTTTGTGTTCCCAACAAGCTAGGTGAAGGACGGCTTTCACACACAATTATCTCTCAGAACTCAGCTAATGGAGAGACGTTCGTTCATCTAGCACCAAGGAACGGGTTGCAGGAGACACTTTTTCTCTGATTTCTCAGTCTGTTTCCTAGTGCCGGTTTGAAGTTCCTGCAGTTTTCAATGTAAAACCGAGTTGGTGCTAGTACATCCCCATATATATGTATGGAATGGAGTTTGCAACTGAAAAGAAACTTTGTGTTCCCAACAAGCTAGGTGAAGTACGGCTTTCACACACACTTATCTCTCATAACTGAGCTAGTGGAGAGACGTTCGTTCATCTAGCACCAATGGAACGGTTTGCAGGAGACACTTTTTCTCTGCTTCTCAGTCTGTTTCCTAGTGCCGGTTTGAAGTTCCTGCAGTTTTCACTGTAAAACCGAGTTGGAGCTAGTACCTCCCCATATATATGTATGGAATTGAGTTTGCAACTGAAAAGAAACTTTGTGTTCCCAACAAGCTAGGTGAAGGACGGCTTTCACACACACATATCTCTCATAACTGAGCTAGTGGAGAGACGTTCGTTCATCTAGCACCAAGGGAACGGGTTGCAGGAGACACTTTTTCTCTGCTTTCTCAGTCTCTTTCCTAGTGCCGGTTTGAAGTTCCTGCAGTTTTCACTGTAAAACCGAGTTGGAGCTAGTACCTCCCCATATATATGTATGGAATGGAGTTTGCAACTGAAAAGAAACTTTGTTTTCCCATCAAGCTAGTTGAAGGACGGCTTTCACACACACTTATCTCTCAGAACTGAGCAAGTGGAGAGACGTTCGTTCATCTAGCACCAAGAGAACGGGTTGCAGGAGACACATTTTCTCTGCTTTCTCAGTCTGTTTCCTAGTGCCGGTTTGAAGTTCCTGCAGTTTTCACTTTAAATCCTAGTTGGAGCTTGTACCTCCCCTTATATATGTATGGAATGGAGTTTGCAACTGAAAAGAAACTTTGTGTTCCCAACAAGCTAGTTGAAGGACGGCTTTCACTCACACTTATCTCTCAGAACTGAGCAAGTGGAGAGACGTTCGTTCATCTAGCACCAAGGGAACGGGTTGCAGGAGACACTATTTCTCTGCTTTCTCAGTCTGTTTCCTAGTGCCGGTTTGAAGTTCCTGCAGTTTTCACTGTAAAACCGAGTTGGAGCTAGTACCTCCCCATATATATGTATGGAATGGAGTTTGCAACTGAAAAGAAACTTTGTGTTCCCAACAAGCTAGGTGAAGGACGGCTTTCACACACACTTATCTCTCAGAACTGAGCAAGTGGAGAGACGTTCGTTCATCTAGCACCAAGGGAACGGGTAGCAGGAGACACTTTTTCTCTGCTTTCTCAGTCTGTTTCCTAGTGCCGGTTTAAAGTTCCTGCAGTTTTCAATGTAAAACCGAGTTGGAGCTAGTACATCCCAATATATATGTATGGAATGGAGTTTGCAACTGAAAAGAAACTTTGTGTTCCCAACAAGCTAGGTGAAGTACGGCTTTCACACACACATATCTCTCATAACTGAGCTAGTGGAGAGACGTTCGTTCATCTAGCACCAATGGAACGGTTTGCAGGAGACACTTTTTCTCTGCTTCTCAGTCTGTTTCCTAGTGCCGGTTTGAAGTTCCTGCAGTTTTCACTGTAAAACCGAGTTGGAGCTATTACCCCCCATATATATGTATGGAATTGAGTTTGCAACTGAAAAGAAACTTTGTGTTCCCAACAAGCTAGGTGAAGGACGGCTTTCACACACACATATCTCTCATAACTGAGCTAGTGGAGAGACGTTCGTTCATCTAGCACCAAGGGAACGGGTTGCAGGAGACACTTTTTCTCTGCTTTCTCAGTCTGTTTCGTACTGTCGGTTTGAAGTTCCTGCAGTTTTCACTGTAAAACCGAGTTGGAGCTAGTACCTCCCCATATTTATGTATGGAATGGAGTTTGCAACTGAAAAGAAACTTTGTGTTCCCAACAAGCTAGGTGAAGGACGGCTTTCACACACACTTATCTCTCCGAACTGAACAAGTGGAGAGACGTTCGTTCATCTAGCACCAATGGAACGGGTTGCAAGAGACACTTTTTCTCTGCTTTCTCAGTCTGTTTCCTAGTGCCGGTTTGAAGTTCCTGCAGTTTTCACTGTAAAACCGAGTTGGAGCTATTACCTCCCCATATATATGTATGGAATTGAGTTTGCAACTGAAAAGAAACTTTGTGTTCCCAACAAGCTAGGTGAAGGACGGCTTTCACGCACACTTATCTCTCAGAACTGAGCAAGTGGAGAGACTTTGGTTCATCTAGCACCAAGGGAACGGGTTGCACTAGACACTAATTCTCTGCTTTCTCAGTCTGTTTCCTAGTGCCGCTTTGATGTTCCTGCAGTTTTCACTATAAAACCGAGTTGGAGCTAGTACCTCCCCATATATATGTATGGAATGGAGTTTGCAACTGAAAAGAAACTTTGTGTTCCCAACAAGCTAGGTGAAGGACGGCTTTCACACACACTTCGCTCTCAGAACTGAGCAAGTGGAGAGACTTTGGTTCATCTAGCACCAAGGGAACGGGTTGCACTAGACACAATTTCTCTGCTTTCTCAGTCTGTTTCCTAGTGCCGCTTTGAAGTTCCTGCAGTTTTCACTGTAAAACCGAGTTGGAGCTAGTACCTCCCCATATATATGTATGGAATTGAGTTTGCAACTGAAAAGAAACTTTGTGTTCCCAACAAGCTAGATGAAGGACGGCTTTCACACACACTTATCTCTCATAACTGAGCTAGTGGAGAGACGTTCGTTCATCTAGCACCAAGGGAACGGGTTGCAGTGGACACTTTTTCTCTGCTTTCTCAGTCTCTTTCCTAGTGCCGGTTTGAAGTTCCTGTAGTTTTCACTGTAAAACCGAGTTGGAGCTAGTACCTTCCCATATATATGTATGGAATGGATTTTGCAACTGAAAAGAAACTTTGTGTTCCCAACAAGCTAGGTGAAGGACGGCTTTCACGCACACTTATCTCTCTTAACTCAGCTAGTGGAGAGTCGTTCGTTCATCTAGCACCAAGGGAACGGGTTGCAGGAGACACTTTTTCTCTGCTTTTTCAGTCTGTTTCGTACTGCCGGTTTGAAGTTCCTGCAGTTTTCACTGTAAAAGCGAGTTGGAGATAGAACCTCCCCATATATATTTATGGAATCGAGTTTGCAACTGAAAAGAGACTTTGTGTTCCCAACAAGCTAGGTGAAGGACGGCTTTCACACACACTTATCTCTTAGAACTGAGCAAGTGTAGAGACGTTCGTTCATCTAGCACCAAGGGAACGGGTTGCAGGAGACACTAGTTCTCTGCTTTCTCATTCTGTTTCCTAGTGCCGGTTTGAAGTTCCTGCAGTTTTCACTGTAAAACCTATTTGGAGCTAGTATCTCCCCATATATATGTATGGATCGGAGTTTGCAACTGAAAAGAAACTTTGTGTTCCCAACAATCTAGGTGAAGGACGGCTTTCACACACCCTTACCTCTCAGAACTGAGCTAGTGGAAAGACGTTCGTTCATCTAGCACCAAGGGAACGTGTTTCAGGGGACACTTTTTCTCTGATTTCTCAGTCTCTTTCCTAGTGCCGGTTTGAAGTTCCTGCAGTTTTCACTGTAAAACCGAGTTGGAGCTAGTACCTCCCCATATATATGTATGGAATTGAGTTTGCATCTAAAAAGAAACTTTCTGTTCCCAACAAGCTAGGTGAAGGACGGCTTTCACAGACACTTCTCTCTCAGAACTGAGCTAGTGGAGAGACGTTCGTTCATCTAGCACCAATGGAACGGTTTGCAGGAGACACTTTTTCTCTGCTTCTCAGTCTGTTTCCTAGTGCCGGTTTGAAGTTCCTGCAGTTTTCACTGTAAAACCGAGTTGGAGCTATTACCTCCCCATATATATGTATGGAATTGAGTTTGCAACTGAAAAGAAACTTTGTGTTCCCAACAAGCTAGGTGAAGGACGGCTTTCACACACACATATCTCTCATACAGGAGCTAGTGGAGAGACGATCGTTCATCTAGCACCAAGGGAACGGGTTGCAGGAGACACTTTTTCTCTGGTTTCTCAGTCTGTTTCGTACTGCCGGTTTGAAGTTCCTGCAGTTTTCACTGTAAAACCGAGTTGGAGCTAGTACCTCTCCATATATATGTATGGAATGGAGTTTGCAACTGAAAAGAAACTTTGTGTTCCCAACAAGCTAGGTGAAGGACAGCTTTCACTCACAATTATCTCTCAGAACTGAGCTAGTGGAGAGACGTTCGTTCATCTAGCACCAAGGGAACGGGTTGCAGGAGACACTTTTTCTCTGCTTTCTCAGTCTGTTTCCTAGTGCCGGTTTGAAGTTCCTGCAGTTTTCACTGTAAACCGAGTTGGAGCTAGGACCTCCCCATATATATGTATGGAATCGAGTTTGCAACTGAACAGAAACTTTGTGTTCCCAACAAGCTAGGTGAAGGACGGTTTTCACACACACTTATCTCTTAGAACTGAGCAAGTGTAGAGACGTTCGTTCATCTAGCACCAAGGGAACGGGTTGCAAGAGACACTAGTTCTCTGTTTTCTCAGTCTGTTTCCTAGTGCCGGTTTGAATTTCCTGCAGTTTTCACTGTAAAATCTATTTGGAGCTAATATCTCCCCATATATATGTATGGATCGGAGTTTGCAACTGAAAAGAAACTTTGTGTTCCCAACAATCTAGGTGAAGGACGGCTTTCACACACACTTATCTCTCATAACTGAGCTAGTGGAGAGACGTTCGTTCATCTAGCACCAAGGGAACGGGTTGCAGGGGACACTTTTTCTCTGCTTTCTCAGTCTCTTTCCTAGTGCCGGTTTGAAGTTCCTGCAGTTTTCACTGTAAAACCGAGTTGGAGTTAGTACCTCCCCATATATATGTATGGAATGGAGTTTGCAACTGAAAAGCAACTTTGTGTTCACAACAAGCTAGGTGAAGGACAGCTTTCACACACAATTATCTCTCAGAACTGAGCTAGTGGAGAGACGTTCGTTCATCTAGCACCAAGGGAACGTGTTGCAGGAGACACTTTTTCTCTGCTTTCTCAGTCTGTTTCCTAGTGCCGGTTTGAAGTTCCTGCAGTTTTCACTTTAAAACTTAGCTGGAGTTTGTACCTCCCCATATATATGTATGGAATTGAGTTTGCAACTGAAAAGAAACTTTGTGTTCCCAACAAGCTAGGTGAAGGACGGCTTTCACACACAATTATCTCTCAGAACTCAGCTAATGGAGAGACGTTCGTTCATCTAGCACCAAGGAACGGGTTGCAGGAGACACTTTTTCTCTGATTTCTCAGTCTGTTTCCTAGTGCCGGTTTGAAGTTCCTGCAGTTTTCAATGTAAAACCGAGTTGGTGCTAGTACATCCCCATATATATGTATGGAATGGAGTTTGCAACTGAAAAGAAACTTTGTGTTCCCAACAAGCTAGGTGAAGTACGGCTTTCACACACACTTATCTCTCATAACTGAGCTAGTGGAGAGACGTTCGTTCATCTAGCACCAATGGAACGGTTTGCAGGAGACACTTTTTCTCTGCTTCTCAGTCTGTTTCCTAGTGCCGGTTTGAAGTTCCTGCAGTTTTCACTGTAAAACCGAGTTGGAGCTAGTACCTCCCCATATATATGTATGGAATTGAGTTTGCAACTGAAAAGAAACTTTGTGTTCCCAACAAGCTAGGTGAAGGACGGCTTTCACACACACATATCTCTCATAACTGAGCTAGTGGAGAGACGTTCGTTCATCTAGCACCAAGGGAACGGGTTGCAGGAGACACTTTTTCTCTGCTTTCTCAGTCTCTTTCCTAGTGCCGGTTTGAAGTTCCTGCAGTTTTCACTGTAAAACCGAGTTGGAGCTAGTACCTCCCCATATATATGTATGGAATGGAGTTTGCAACTGAAAAGAAACTTTGTTTTCCCATCAAGCTAGTTGAAGGACGGCTTTCACACACACTTATCTCTCAGAACTGAGCAAGTGGAGAGACGTTCGTTCATCTAGCACCAAGAGAACGGGTTGCAGGAGACACATTTTCTCTGCTTTCTCAGTCTGTTTCCTAGTGCCGGTTTGAAGTTCCTGCAGTTTTCACTTTAAATCCTAGTTGGAGCTTGTACCTCCCCTTATATATGTATGGAATGGAGTTTGCAACTGAAAAGAAACTTTGTGTTCCCAACAAGCTAGTTGAAGGACGGCTTTCACTCACACTTATCTCTCAGAACTGAGCAAGTGGAGAGACGTTCGTTCATCTAGCACCAAGGGAACGGGTTGCAGGAGACACTATTTCTCTGCTTTCTCAGTCTGTTTCCTAGTGCCGGTTTGAAGTTCCTGCAGTTTTCACTGTAAAACCGAGTTGGAGCTAGTACCTCCCCATATATATGTATGGAATGGAGTTTGCAACTGAAAAGAAACTTTGTGTTCCCAACAAGCTAGGTGAAGGACGGCTTTCACACACACTTAACTCTCAGAACTGAGCAAGTGGAGAGACGTTCGTTCATCTAGCACCAAGGGAACGGGTAGCAGGAGACACTTTTTCTCTGCTTTCTCAGTCTGTTTCCTAGTGCCGGTTTAAAGTTCCTGCAGTTTTCAATGTAAAACCGAGTTGGAGCTAGTACATCCCCATATATATGTATGGAATGGAGTTTGCAACTGAAAAGAAACTTTGTGTTCCCAACAAGCTAGGTGAAGTACGGCTTTCACACACACATATCTCTCATAACTGAGCTAGTGGAGAGACGTTCGTTCATCTAGCACCAATGGAACGGTTTGCAGGAGACACTTTTTCTCTGCTTCTCAGTCTGTTTCCTAGTGCCAGTTTGAAGTTCCTGCAGTTTTCACTGTAAAACCGAGTTGGAGCTATTACCCCCCATATATATGTATGGAATTGAGTTTGCAACTGAAAAGAAACTTTGTGTTCCCAACAAGCTAGGTGAAGGACGGCTTTCACACACACATATCTCTCATAACTGAGCTAGTGGAGAGACGTTCGTTCATCTAGCACCAAGGGAACGGGTTGCAGGAGACACTTTTTCTCTGCTTTCTCAGTCTGTTTCGTACTGTCGGTTTGAAGTTCCTGCAGTTTTCACTGTAAAACCGAGTTGGAGCTATTACCTCCCCATATATATGTATGGAATGGAGTTTGCAACTGAAAAGAAACTTTGTGTTCACAACAAGCTAGGTGAAGGACAGCTTTCACACACAATTATCTCTCAGAACTGAGCTAGTGGAGAGACGTTCGTTCATCTAGCACCAAGGGAACGGGTTGCAGGAGTCACTTTTTCTCTGCTTTCTCAGTCTGTTTCCTAGTGCCGGTTTGAAGTTCCTGCAGTTTTCACTGTAAACCGAGTTGGAGCTTGTACCTCCCCATATATATGTATGGAATCGAGTTTGCAACTGAAAAGAAACTTTGTGTTCCCAACAAGCTAGGTGAAGGACTGTTTTCACACACACTTATCTCTTAGAACTGAGCAAGTGTAGAGACGTTCGTTCATCTAGCACCAAGGGAACGGGTTGCAGGAGACACTAGTTCTCTGTTTTCTCAGTCTGTTTCCTAGTGCCAGTTTGAAGTTCCTGCAGTTTTCACTGTAAAACCTATTTGGAGCTAATATCTCCCCATATATATGTATGGATCGGAGTTTGCAACTGAAAAGAAACTTTGTGTTCCCAACAATCTAGGTGAAGGGCGGCTTTCACACACCCTTATCTCTCATAACTGAGCTAGTGGAGAGACGTTCGTTCATCTTGCACCAATAGAACGGGTTGCAGGAGACACTTTTTCTCTGCTTTCTCAGTCTGTTTCCTAGTGCCGGTTTGAAGTTCCTGCAGTTTTCACTGTAAAACAGAGTTGGAGCTAGTACCTCCCCATATATATGTATGGAATGGAGTTTGCAACTGAAAAGAAAGTTTGTTTTCCCAACAAGCTTGTTGAAGGACGGCTTTCACACACACTTATCTCTCAGAACTGAGCAAGTGGAGACGTTCGTTCATCTAGCACCAAGAGAACGGGTTGCAGGAGACACTTTTTCTCTGCTTTCTCAGTCTGTTTCCTAGTGCCGTTTTGAAGTTCCTGCAGTTTTCACTTTAAATCCTAGTTGGAGCTTGTACCTCCCCTTATATATGTATGGAATGGAGTTTGCAACTGAAAAGAAACTTTGTGTTCCCAACAAGCTAGGTGAAGGACGGCTTTCACACACAATTATCTCTCAGAACTGAGCTAGTGGAGAGACGTTCGTTCATCTAGCACCAAGGGAACGGGTTGCAGGAGACACTTTTTCTCTGCTTTCTCAGTCTGTTTCCTAGTGCCGGTTTGAAGTTCCTGCAGTTTTCACTGTAAAACCGAGTTGGAGCTAGTACCTCCCCATATATATGTATGGAATGGAGTTTGCAACTGAAAAGAAACTTTGTGTTCCCAACAAGCTAGGTGAAGGACGGCTTTCACACACACTTATCTCTCAGAACTGAGCAAGTGGAGAGACGTTCGTTCATCTAGCACCAAGGGAACGGGTTGCAGGAGACACTATTTCTCTGCTTTCTCAGTCTGTTTCCTAGTGCCGGTTTGAAGTTCCTGCAGTTTTCACTGTAAAACCGAGTTGGAGCTAGTACCTCCCCATATTTATGTATGGAATGGAGTTTGCAACTGAAAAGAAACTTTGTGTTCCCAACAAGCTAGGTGAAGGACGGCTTTCACACACAATTATCTCTCAGAACTGAGCAAGTGGAGAGACGTTCGTTCATCTAGCACCAATGGAACGGGTTGCAAGAGACACTTTTTCTCTGCTTTCTCAGTCTGTTTCCTAGTGCCGGTTTGAAGTTCCTGCAGTTTTCACTGTAAAACCGTGTTGGAGCTATTACCTCCCCATATATATGTATGGAATTGAGTTTGCAACTGAAAAGAAACTTTGTGTTCCCAACAAGCTAGGTGAAGGACGGCTTTCACGCACACTTATCTCTCAGAACTGAGCAAGTGGAGAGACTTTCGTTCATCTAGCACCAAGGGAACGGGTTGCAGGAGACCCTAGTTCTCTGCTTTCTCAGTCTGTTTCCTAGTGCCGGTTTGAAGTTCCTGCAGTTTTCACTGTAAAACCGAGTTGGAGCTAGTACATCCCCATATATATGTATGGAATTGAGTTTGCAACTGAAAAGAAACTTTGTGTTCCCAACAAGATAGGTGAAAGACGGCTTTCAGACACAATTATCTCTCAGAACTTAGCAAGTGGAGAGACGTTCGTTCTTCTAGCACCAAGGGAACGGGTTGCAGGAGACACTTTTTCTCTGCTTTCTCAGTCTGTTTCCTAGTGCCGGTTTGAAGTTCCTGCAATTTTCACTGTAAAACCGAGTTGGAGCTAGTACCACCCCATATATATGTATGGATCGGAGTTTGCAATTGAAAAGAAACTTTGTTTTCCCAACAAGCTAGTTGAAGGAAGGCTTTCACACACACTTATCTCTCAGAACTGAGCAAGTGGAGAGACGTTCGTTCATCTAGCACCAAGAGAACGGATTGCAGGAGACACTTTTTCTCTGCTTTCTCAGTCTGTTTCCTAGTGCCGGTTTTAAGTTCCTGCAGTTTTCACTTTAAAACTTAGTTGGAGCTTGTACCTCCCCATATATATGTATGGAATGGAGTTTGCAACTGAAAAGAAACTTTGTGTTCCCAACAAGCTAGGTGAAGGACGGCTTTCACACACAATTATCTCTCAGAACTGAGCTAATGGAGAGACGTTCGTTCATCTAGCACCAAGGGAACGGGTTGCAGGAGACAATTTTTCTCTGCTTTCTCAGTCTGTTTCCTAGTGCCGGTTTGAAGTTCCTGCAGTTTTCACTGTAAAACCGAGTTGGAGCTAGTACCTCCCCATATATATGTATGGAATGGAGTTTGCAACTGAAAAGAAACTTTGTGTTCCCAAAAAGCTAGGTGAAGGACGGCTTTAACACACACTTCTCTCTCAGAACTGAGCAAGTGGAGAGACTTTGGTTCATCTAGCACCAAGGGAACGGGTTGCAGGAGACAATTTTTCTCTGCTTCCTCAGTCTGTTTTGTACTGCCGGTTTGAGGTTCCTGCAGTTATCACTGTAAACCGAGTTGGAGCTAGTACCTCCCCATATATATGTATGGAATGGAGTTTGCAACTGAAAAGAAACTTTGTGTTCCCAACAAGATAGGTGAAGGACGGCTTTCACACACACTTATCTCTCATAACTGAGCTAGTGGAGAGACGTTCGTTCATCTAGCACCAATAGAACGGGTTGCAGGAGACACTTTTTCTCTGCTTTCTCAGTCTGTTTCCTAGTGCCGGTTTGAAGTTCCTGCAGTTTTCACTGTAAAACCGAGTTGGAGCTAGTACCTCCCCATATATATGTATGGAATGGAGTTTGCAACTGAAAAGAAAGTTTGTTTTCCCAACAAGCTTGTTGAAGGACGGCTTTCACACACACTTATCTCTCAGAACTGAGCAAGTGGAGAGACGATCGTTCATCTAGCACCAAGAGAACGGGTTGCAGGAGACACTTTTTCTCTGCTTTCTCAGTCTGATTCCTAGTGCCGTTTTGAAGTTCCTGCAGTTTTCACTTTAAATCCTAGTTGGAGCTTGTACCTCCCCTTATATATGTATGGAATGGAGTTTGCAACTGAAAAGAAACTTTGTGTTCCCAACAAGCTAGGTGAAGGACGGCTTTCACACACAATTATCTCTCAGAACTGAGCTAGTGGAGAGACGTTCGTTCATCTAGCACCAAGGGAACGGGTTGCAGGAGACACTTTTTCTCTGCTTTCTCAGTCTGTTTCCTAGTGCCGGTTTGAAGTTCCTGCAGTTTTCACTGTAAAACCGAGTTGGAGCTAGTACCTCCCCATATTTATGTATGGAATGGAGTTTGCAACTGAAAAGAAACTTTGTGTTCCCAACAAGCTAGGTGAAGGACGGCTTTCACACACACTTCGCTCTCAGAACTGAGCAAGTGGAGAGACTTTGGTTCATCTAGCACCAAGGGAACGGGTTGCACTAGACACAATTTCTCTGCTTTCTCAGTCTGTTTCCTAGTGCCGCTTTGAAGTTCCTGCAGTTTTCACTGTAAAACCGAGTTGGAGCTAGTACCTCCCCATATATATGTATGGAATTGAGTTTGCAACTGAAAAGAAACTTTGTGTTCCCAACAAGCTAGATGAAGGACGGCTTTCACACACACTTATCTCTCATAACTGAGCTAGTGGAGAGACGTTCGTTCATCTAGCACCAAGGGAACGGGTTGCAGTGGACACTTTTTCTCTGCTTTCTCCGTCTCTTTCCTAGTGCCGGTTTGAAGTTCCTGTAGTTTTCACTGTAAAACCGAGTTGGAGCTAGTACCTCTCCATATATATGTATGGAATGGAGTTTGCAACTGAAAAGAAACTTTGTGTTCCCAACAAGCTAGGTGAAGGACAGCTTTCACTCACACTTATCTCTCAGAACTGAGCTAGTGGAGAGACGTTCGTTCATCTAGCACCAAGGGAACGGGTTGCAGGAGACACTTTTTCTCTGCTTTCTCAGTCTGTTTCCTAGTGCCGGTTTGAAGTTCCTGCAGTTTTCACTGTAAACCGAGTTGGAGCTAGTACCTCCCCATATATATGTATGGAATCGAGTTTGCAACTGAACAGAAACTTTGTGTTCCCAACAAGCTAGGTGAAGGACGGTTTTCACACACACTTATCTCTTAGAACTGAGCAAGTGTAGAGACGTTCGTTCATCTAGCACCAAGGGAACGGGTTGCAAGAGACACTAGTTCTCTGTTTTCTCAGTCTGTTTCCTAGTGCCGGTTTGAATTTCCTGCAGTTTTCACTGTAAAATCTATTTGGAGCTAATATCTCCCCATATATATGTATGGATCGGAGTTTGCAACTGAAAAGAAACTTTGTGTTCCCAACAATCTAGGTGAAGGACGGCTTTCACACACACATATCTCTCATAACTGAGCTAGTGGAGAGACGTTCGTTCATCTAGCACCAAGGGAACGGGTTGCAGGGGACACTTTTTCTCTGCTTTCTCAGTCTCTTTCCTAGTGCCGGTTTGAAGTTCCTGCAGTTTTCACTGTAAAACCGAGTTGGAGCTAGTACCTCCCCATATATATGTATGGAATGGAGTTTGCAACTGAAAAGAAACTTTGTGTTCCCAACAAGCTAGGTGAAGGACGGCTTTCACACACAATTATCTCTCAGAACTCAGCTAATGGAGAGACGTTCGTTCATCTAGCACCAAGGAACGGGTTGCAGGAGACACTTTTTCTCTGCTTTCTCAGTCTGTTTCCTAGTGCCGGTTTGAAGTTCCTGCAGTTTTCAATGTAAAACCGAGTTGGTGCTAGTACATCCCCATATATATGTATGGAATGGAGTTTGCAACTGAAAAGAAACTTTGTGTTCCCAACAAGCTAGGTGAAGTACGGCTTTCACACACACTTATCTCTCATAACTGAGCTAGTGGAGAGACGTTCGTTCATCTAGCACCAATGGAACGGTTTGCAGGAGACACTTTTTCTCTGCTTCTCAGTCTGTTTCCTAGTGCCGGTTTGAAGTTCCTGCAGTTTTCACTGTAAAACCGAGTTGGAGCTAGTACCTCCCCATATATATGTATGGAATGGAGTGTGCAACTGAAAAGAAAGTTTGTTTTCCCAACAAGCTTGTTGAAGGACGGCTTTCACACACACTTATCTCTCAGAACTGAGCAAGTGGAGAGACGTTCGTTCATCTAGCACCAAGAGAACGGGTTGCAGGAGACACTTTTTCTCTGCTTTCTCAGTCTGATTCCTAGTGCCGTTTTGAAGTTCCTGCAGTTTTCACTTTAAATCCTAGTTGGAGCTTGTACCTCCCCTTATATATGTATGGAATGGAGTTTGCAACTGAAAAGAAACTTTGTGTTCCCAACAAGCTAGGTGAAGGACGGCTTTCACACAGAATTATCTCTCAGAACTGAGCTAGTGGAGAGACGTTCGTTCATCTAGCACCAAGGGAACGGGTTGCAGGAGACACTTTTTCTCTGCTTTCTCAGTCTGTTTCCTAGTGCCGGTTTGAAGTTCCTGCAGTTTTCACTGTAAAACCGAGTTGGAGCTAGTACCTCCCCATATTTATGTATGGAATGGAGTTTGCAACTGAAAAGAAACTTTGTGTTCCCAACAAGCTAGGTGAAGGACGGCTTTCACACACACTTCGCTCTCAGAACTGAGCAAGTGGAGAGACTTTGGTTCATCTAGCACCAAGGGAACGGGTTGCACTAGACACAATTTCTCTGCTTTCTCAGTCTGTTTCCTAGTGCCGCTTTGAAGTTCCTGCAGTTTTCACTGTAAAACCGAGTTGGAGCTAGTACCTCCCCATATATATGTATGGAATTGAGTTTGCAACTGAAAAGAAACTTTGTGTTCCCAACAAGCTAGATGAAGGACGGCTTTCACACACACTTATCTCTCATAACTGAGCTAGTGGAGAGACGTTCGTTCATCTAGCACCAAGGGAACGGGTTGCAGTGGACACTTTTTCTCTGCTTTCTCAGTCTCTTTCCTAGTGCCGGTTTGAAGTTCCTGTAGTTTTCACTGTAAAACCGAGTTGGAGCTAGTACCTTCCCATATATATGTATGGAATGGATTTTGCAACTGAAAAGAAACTTTGTGTTCCCAACAAGCTAGGTGAAGGACGGCTTTCACGCACACTTATCTCTCTTAACTCAGCTAGTGGAGAGTCGTTCGTTCATCTAGCACCAAGGGAACGGGTTGCAGGAGACACTTTTTCTCTGCTTTTTCAGTCTGTTTCGTACTGCCGGTTTGAAGTTCCTGCAGTTTTCACTGTAAAAGCGAGTTGGAGATAGAACCTCCCCATATATATGTATGGAATCGAGTTTGCAACTGAAAAGAGACTTTGTGTTCCCAACAAGCTAGGTGAAGGACGGCTTTCACACACACTTATCTCTTAGAACTGAGCAAGTGTAGAGACGTTCGTTCATCTAGCACCAAGGGAACGGGTTGCAGGAGACACTAGTTCTCTGCTTTCTCATTCTGTTTCCTAGTGCCGGTTTGAAGTTCCTGCAGTTTTCACTGTAAAACCTATTTGGAGCTTGTATCTCCCCATATATATGTATGGATCGGAGTTTGCAACTGAAAAGAAACTTAGTGTTCCCAACAATCTAGGTGAAGGACGGCTTTCACACACCCTTACCTCTCAGAACTGAGCTAGTGGAAAGACGTTCGTTCATCTAGCACCAAGGGAACGTGTTTCAGGGGACACTTTTTCTCTGATTTCTCAGTCTCTTTCCTAGTGCCGGTTTGAAGTTCCTGCAGTTTTCACTGTAAAACCGAGTTGGAGCTAGTACCTCCCCATATATATGTATGGAATTGAGTTTGCATCTAAAAAGAAACTTTCTGTTCCCAACAAGCTAGGTGAAGGACGGCTTTCACAGACACTTCTCTCTCAGAACTGAGCTAGTGGAGAGACGTTCGTTCATCTAGCACCAATGGAACGGTTTGCAGGAGACACTTTTTCTCTGCTTCTCAGTCTGTTTCCTAGTGCCGGTTTGAAGTTCCTGCAGTTTTCACTGTAAAACCGAGTTGGAGCTATTACCTCCCCATATATATGTATGGAATTGAGTTTGCAACTGAAAAGAAACTTTGTGTTCCCAACAAGCTAGGTGAAGGACGGCTTTCACACACACATATCTCTCATACATGAGCTAGTGGAGAGACGATCGTTCATCTAGCACCAAGGGAACGGGTTGCAGGAGACACTTTTTCTCTGGTTTCTCAGTCTGTTTCGTACTGCCGGTTTGAAGTTCCTGCAGTTTTCACTGTAAAACCGAGTTGGAGCTAGTACCTCTCCATATATATGTATGGAATGGAGTTTGCAACTGAAAAGAAACTTTGTGTTCCCAACAAGCTAGGTGAAGGACAGCTTTCACTCACACTTATCTCTCAGAACTGAGCTAGTGGAGAGACGTTCGTTCATCTAGCACCAAGGGAACGGGTTGCAGGAGACAATTTTTCTCTGCTTTCTCAGTCTGTTTCCTAGTGCCGGTTTGAAGTTCCTGCAGTTTTCACTGTAAACCGAGTTGGAGCTAGTACCTCCCCATATATATGTATGGAATCGAGTTTGCAACTGAACAGAAACTTTGTGTTCCCAACAAGCTAGGTGAAGGACGGTTTTCACACACACTTATCTCTTAGAACTGAGCAAGTGTAGAGACGTTCGTTCATCTAGCACCAAGGGAACGGGTTGCAAGAGACACTAGTTCTCTGTTTTCTCAGTCTGTTTCCTAGTGCCGGTTTGAATTTCCTGCAGTTTTCACTGTAAAATCTATTTGGAGCTAATATCTCCCCATATATATGTATGGATCGGAGTTTGCAACTGAAAAGAAACTTTGTGTTCCCAACAATCTAGGTGAAGGACGGCTTTCACACACACTTATCTCTCATAACTGAGCTAGTGGAGAGACGTTCGTTCATCTAGCACCAAGGGAACGGGTTGCAGGGGACACTTTTTCTCTGCTTTCTCAGTCTCTTTCCTAGTGCCGGTTTGAAGTTCCTGCAGTTTTCACTGTAAAACCGAGTTGGAGCTAGTACCTCCCCATATATATGTATGGAATGGAGTTTGCAACTGAAAAGCAACTTTGTGTTCACAACAAGCTAGGTGAAGGACAGCTTTCACACACAATTATCTCTCAGAACTGAGCTAGTGGAGAGACGTTCGTTCATCTAGCACCAAGGGAACGTGTTGCAGGAGACACTTTTTCTCTGCTTTCTCAGTCTGTTTCCTAGTGCCGGTTTGAAGTTCCTGCAGTTTTCACTTTAAAACTTAGTTGGAGTTTGTACCTCCCCATATATATGTATGGAATGGAGTTTGCAACTGAAAAGAAACTTTGTGTTCCCAACAAGCTAGGTGAAGGACGGCTTTCACACACAATTATCTCTCAGAACTCAGCTAATGGAGAGACGTTCGTTCATCTAGCACCAAGGAAC
Source organism: Camelus dromedarius (assembly GCF_036321535.1). NCBI lineage: Eukaryota > Metazoa > Chordata > Mammalia > Artiodactyla > Camelidae > Camelus > Camelus dromedarius. Next base: position 68,933,434 of record NC_087446.1, read on the forward strand.
GGGTTGCAGGAGACACTTTTTCTCTGCTTTCTCAGTCTGTTTCCTAGTGCCGGTTTGAAATTCCTGCAGTTTTCAATGTAAAACCGAGTTGGTGCTAGTACATCCCCATATATATGTATGGAATGGAGTTTGCAACTGAAAAGAAACTTTGTGTTCCCAACAAGCTAGGTGAAGTACGGCTTTCACACACACTTATCTCTCATAACTGAGCTAGTGGAGAGACGTTCGTTCATCTAGCACCAATGGAACGGTTTGCAGGAGACACTTTTTCTCTGCTTCTCAGTCTGTTTCCTAGTGCCGGTTTGAAGTTCCTGCAGTTTTCACTGTAAAACCGAGTTGGAGCTATTACCTCCCCATATATATGTATGGAATTGAGTTTGCAACTGAAAAGAAACTTTGTGTTCCCAACAAGCTAGGTGAAGGACGGCTTTCACACACACATATCTCTCATAACTGAGCTAGTGGAGAGACGTTCGTTCATCTAGCACCAAGGGAACGGGTTGCAGGAGACACTTTTTCTCTGCTTTCTCAGTCTCTTTCCTAGTGCCGGTTTGAAGTTCCTGCAGTTTTCACTGTAAAACCGAGTTGGAGCTAGTACCTCCCCATATATATGTATGGAATGGAGTTTGCAACTGAAAAGAAACTTTGTTTTCCCATCAAGCTAGTTGAAGGACGGCTTTCACACACACTTATCTCTCAGAACTGAGCAAGTGGAGAGACGTTCGTTCATCTAGCACCAAGAGAACGGGTTGCAGGAGACACATTTTCTCTGCTTTCTCAGTCTGTTTCCTAGTGCCGGTTTGAAGTTCCTGCAGTTTTCACTTTAAATCCTAGTTGGAGCTTGTACCTCCCCTTATATATGTATGGAATGGAGTTTGCAACTGAAAAGAAACTTTGTGTTCCCAACAAGCTAGTTGAAGGACGGCTTTCACTCACACTTATCTCTCAGAAATGAGCAAGTGGAGAGACGTTCGTTCATCTAGCACCAAGGGAACGGGTTGCAGGAGACACTATTTCTCTGCTTTCTCAGTCTGTTTCCTAGTGCCGGTTTGAAGTTCCTGCAGTTTTCACTGTAAAACCGAGTTGGAGCTAGTACCTCCCCATATATATGTATGGAATGGAGTTTGCAACTGAAAAGAAACTTTGTGTTCCCAACAAGCTAGGTGAAGGACGGCTTTCACACACACTTATCTCTCAGAACTGAGCAAGTGGAGAGACGTTCGTTCATCTAGCACCAAGGGAACGGGTAGCAGGAGACACATTTTCTCTGCTTTCTCAGTCTGTTTCCTAGTGCCGGTTTAAAGTTCCTGCAGTTTTCAATGTAAAACCGAGTTGGAGCTAGTACATCCCCATATATATGTATGGAATGGAGTTTGCAACTGAAAAGAAACTTTGTGTTCCCAACAAGCTAGGTGAAGTACGGCTTTCACACACACATATCTCTCATAACTGAGCTAGTGGAGAGACGTTCGTTCATCTAGCACCAATGGAACGGTTTGCAGGAGACACTTTTTCTCTGCTTCTCAGTCTGTTTCCTAGTGCCGGTTTGAAGTTCCTGCAGTTTTCACTGTAAAACCGAGTTGGAGCTATTACCACCCATATATATGTATGGAATTGAGTTTGCAACTGAAAAGAAACTTTGTGTTCCCAACAAGCTAGGTGAAGGACGGCTTTCACACACACATATCTCTCATAACTGAGCTAGTGGAGAGACGTTCGTTCATCTAGCACCAAGGGAACGGGTTGCAGGAGACACTTTTTCTCTGCTTTCTCAGTCTGTTTCGTACTGTCGGTTTGAAGTTCCTGCAGTTTTCACTGTAAAACCGAGTTGGAGATATTACCTCCCCATATATATGTATGGAATGGAGTTTGCAACTGAAAAGAAACTTTGTGTTCACAACAAGCTAGGTGAAGGACAGCTTTCACACACAATTATCTCTCAGAACTGAGCTAGTGGAGAGACGTTCGTTCATCTAGCACCAAGGGAACGGGTTGCAGGAGTCACTTTTTCTCTGCTTTCTCAGTCTGTTTCCTAGTGCCGGTTTGAAGTTCCTGCAGTTTTCACTGTAAACCGAGTTGGAGCTTGTACCTCCCCATATATATGTATGGAATCGAGTTTGCAACTGAAAAGAAACTTTGTGTTCCCAACAAGCTAGGTGAAGGACTGTTTTCACACACACTTATCTCTTAGAACTGAGCAAGTGTAGAGACGTTCGTTCATCTAGCACCAAGGGAACGGGTTGCAGGAGACACTAGTTCTCTGTTTTCTCAGTCTGTTTCCTAGTGCCAGTTTGAAGTTCCTGCAGTTTTCACTGTAAAACCTATTTGGAGCTAATATCTCCCCATATATATGTATGGATCGGAGTTTGCAACTGAAAAGAAACTTTGTGTTCCCAACAATCTAGGTGAAGGGCGGCTTTCACACACCCTTATCTCTCATAACTGAGCTAGTGGAGAGACGTTCGTTCATCTTGCACCAATAGAACGGGTTGCAGGAGACACTTTTTCTCTGCTTTCTCAGTCTGTTTCCTAGTGCCGGTTTGAAGTTCCTGCAGTTTTCACTGTAAAACAGAGTTGGAGCTAGTACCTCCCCATATATATGTATGGAATGGAGTTTGCAACTGAAAAGAAAGTTTGTTTTCCCAACAAGCTTGTTGAAGGACGGCTTTCACACACACTTATCTCTCAGAACTGAGCAAGTGGAGAGACGTTCGTTCATCTAGCACCAAGAGAACGGGTTGCAGGAGACACTTTTTCTCTGCTTTCTCAGTCTGTTTCCTAGTGCCGTTTTGAAGTTCCTGCAGTTTTCACTTTAAATCCTAGTTGGAGCTTGTACCTCCCCTTATATATGTATGGAATGGAGTTTGCAACTGAAAAGAAACTTTGTGTTCCCAACAAGCTAGGTGAAGGACGGCTTTCACACACAATTATCTCTCAGAACTGAGCTAGTGGAGAGACGTTCGTTCATCTAGCACCAAGGGAACGGGTTGCAGGAGACACTTTTTCTCTGCTTTCTCAGTCTGTTTCCTAGTGCCGGTTTGAAGTTCCTGCAGTTTTCACTGTAAAACCGAGTTGGAGCTAGTACCTCCCCATATATATGTATGGAATGGAGTTTGCAACTGAAAAGAAACTTTGTGTTCCCAACAAGCTAGGTGAAGGACGGCTTTCACACACACTTATCTCTCAGAACTGAGCAAGTGGAGAGACGTTCGTTCATCTAGCACCAAGGGAACGGGTTGCAGGAGACACTATTTCTCTGCTTTCTCAGTCTGTTTCCTAGTGCCGGTTTGAAGTTCCTGCAGTTTTCACTGTAAAACCGAGTTGGAGCTAGTACCTCCCCATATTTATGTATGGAATGGAGTTTGCAACTGAAAAGAAACTTTGTGTTCCCAACAAGCTAGGTGAAGGACGGCTTTCACACACACTTATCTCTCAGAACTGAGCAAGTGGAGAGACGTTCGTTCATCTAGCACCAATGGAACGGGTTGCAAGAGACACTTTTTCTCTGCTTTCTCAGTCTGTTTCCTAGTGCCGGTTTGAAGTTCCTGCAGTTTTCACTGTAAAACCGTGTTGGAGCTATTACCTCCCCATATATATGTATGGAATTGAGTTTGCAACTGAAAAGAAACTTTGTGTTCCCAACAAGCTAGGTGAAGGACGGCTTTCACGCACACTTATCTCTCAGAACTGAGCAAGTGGAGAGACTTTCGTTCATCTAGCACCAAGGGAACGGGTTGCAGGAGACCCTAGTTCTCTGCTTTCTCAGTCTGTTTCCTAGTGCCGGTTTGAAGTTCCTGCAGTTTTCACTGTAAAACCGAGTTGGAGCTAGTACATCCCCATATATATGTATGGAATTGAGTTTGCAACTGAAAAGAAACTTTGTGTTCCCAACAAGATAGGTGAAAGACGGCTTTCAGACACAATTATCTCTCAGAACTTAGCAAGTGGAGAGACGTTCGTTCTTCTAGCACCAAGGGAACGGGTTGCAGGAGACACTTTTTCTCTGCTTTCTCAGTCTGTTTCCTAGTGCCGGTTTGAAGTTCCTGCAATTTTCACTGTAAAACCGAGTTGGAGCTAGTACCACCCCATATATATGTATGGATCGGAGTTTGCAATTGAAAAGAAACTTTGTTTTCCCAACAAGCTTGTTGAAGGACGGCTTTCACACACACTTATCTCTCAGAACTGAGCAAGTGGAGAGACGTTCGTTCATCTAGCACCAAGAGAACGGGTTGCAGGAGACACTTTTTCTCTGCTTTCTCAGTCTGTTTCCTAGTGCCGGTTTTAAGTTCCTGCAGTTTTCACTTTAAAACTTAGTTGGAGCTTGTACCTCCCCATATATATGTATGGAATGGAGTTTGCAACTGAAAAGAAACTTTGTGTTCCCAACAAGCTAGGTGAAGGACGGCTTTCACACACAATTATCTCTCAGAACTGAGCTAATGGAGAGACGTTCGTTCATCTAGCACCAAGGGAACGGGTTGCAGGAGACAATTTTTCTCTGCTTTCTCAGTCTGTTTCCTAGTGCCGGTTTGAAGTTCCTGCAGTTTTCACTGTAAAACCGAGTTGGAGCTAGTACCTCCCCATATATATGTATGGAATGGAGTTTGCAACTGAAAAGAAACTTTGTGTTCCCAAAAAGCTAGGTGAAGGACGGCTTTAACACACACTTCTCTCTCAGAACTGAGCAAGTGGAGAGACTTTGGTTCATCTAGCACCAAGGGAACGGGTTGCAGGAGACAATTTTTCTCTGCTTCCTCAGTCTGTTTTGTACTGCCGGTTTGAGGTTCCTGCAGTTATCACTGTAAACCGAGTTGGAGCTAGTACCTCCCCATATATATGTATGGAATGGAGTTTGCAACTGAAAAGAAACTTTGTGTTCCCAACAAGATAGGTGAAGGACGGCTTTCACACACACTTATCTCTCATAACTGAGCTAGTGGAGAGACGTTCGTTCATCTAGCACCAATAGAACGGGTTGCAGGAGACACTTTTTCTCTGCTTTCTCAGTCTGTTTCCTAGTGCCGGTTTGAAGTTCCTGCAGTTTTCACTGTAAAACCGAGTTGGAGCTAGTACCTCCCCATATATATGTATGGAATGGAGTTTGCAACTGAAAAGAAAGTTTGTTTTCCCAACAAGCTTGTTGAAGGACGGCTTTCACACACACTTATCTCTCAGAACTGAGCAAGTGGAGAGACGTTCGTTCATCTAGCACCAAGAGAACGGGTTGCAGGAGACACTTTTTCTCTGCTTTCTCAGTCTGATTCCTAGTGCCGTTTTGAAGTTCCTGCAGTTTTCACTTTAAATCCTAGTTGGAGCTTGTACCTCCCCTTATATATGTATGGAATGGAGTTTGCAACTGAAAAGAAACTTTGTGTTCCCAACAAGCTAGGTGAAGGACGGCTTTCACACACAATTATCTCTCAGAACTGAGCTAGTGGAGAGACGTTCGTTCATCTAGCACCAAGGGAACGGGTTGCAGGAGACACTTTTTCTCTGCTTTCTCAGTCTGTTTCCTAGTGCCGGTTTGAAGTTCCTGCAGTTTTCACTGTAAAACCGAGTTGGAGCTAGTACCTCCCCATATTTATGTATGGAATGGAGTTTGCAACTGAACAGAAACTTTGTGTTCCCAACAAGCTAGGTGAAGGACGGCTTTCACACACACTTATCTCTCAGAACTGAGCAAGTGGAGAGACGTTCGTTCATCTAGCACCAATGGAACGGGTTGCAAGAGACACTTTATCTCTGCTTTCTCAGTCTGTTTCCTAGTGCCGGTTTGAAGTTCCTGCAGTTTTCACTGTAAAACCGAGTTGGAGCTAGTACCTCCCCATATTTATGTATGGAATGGAGTTTGCAACTGAAAAGAAACTTTGTGTTCCCAGCAAGCTAGGTGAAGAACGGCTTTCACACACACTTATTTCTCAGAACTGAGCAAGTGGAGAGACGTTCGTTCATCTAGCACCAATGGAACGGGTTGCAAGAGACACTTTTTCTCTGCTTTCTCAGTCTGTTTCCTAGTGCCGGTTTGAAGTTCCTGCAGTTTTCACTGTAAAACCGAGTTGGAGCTATTACCTCCCCATATATATGTATGGAATTGAGTTTGCAACTGAAAAGAAACTTTGTGTTCCCAACAAGCTAGGTGAAGGACGGCTTTCACACACACTTATCTCTCAGAACTGAGCAAGTGGAGAGACGTTCGTTCATCTAGCACCAAGGGAACGGGTTGCAGGAGACACTATTTCTCTGCTTTCTCAGTCTGTTTCCTAGTGCCGGTTTGAAGTTCCTGCAGTTTTCACTGTAAAACCGAGTTGGAGCTAGTACCTCCCCATATATATGTATGGAATGGAGTTTGCAACTGAAAAGAAACTTTGTGTTCCCAAAAAGCTAGGTGAAGGACGGCTTTAACACACACTTCTCTCTCAGAACTGAGCAAGTGGAGAGACTTTGGTTCATCTAGCACCAAGGGAACGGGTTGCAGGAGACAATTTTTCTCTGCTTCCTCAGTCTGTTTTGTACTGCCGGTTTGAGGTTCCTGCAGTTATCACTGTAAACCGAGTTGGAGCTAGTACCTCCCCATATATATGTATGGAATGGAGTTTGCAACTGAAAAGAAACTTTGTGTTCCCAACAAGATAGGTGAAGGACGGCTTTCACACACAATTATCTCTCATAACTGAGCTAGTGGAGAGACGTTCGTTCATCTAGCACCAATAGAACGGGTTGCAGGAGACACTTTTTCTCTGCTTTCTCAGTCTGTTTCCTAGTGCCGGTTTGAAGTTCCTGCAGTTTTCACTGTAAAACCGAGTTGGAGCTAGTACCTCCCCATATATATGTATGGAATGGAGTTTGCAACTGAAAAGAAAGTTTGTTTTCCCAACAAGCTTGTTGAAGGACGGCTTTCACACACACTTATCTCTCAGAACTGAGCAAGTGGAGAGACGTTCGTTCATCTAGCACCAAGAGAACGGGTTGCAGGCGACACTTTTTCTCTGCTTTCTCAGTCTGATTCCTAGTGCCGTTTTGAAGTTCCTGCAGTTTTCACTTTAAATCCTAGTTGGAGCTTGTACCTCCCCTTATATATGTATGGAATGGAGTTTGCAACTGAAAAGAAACTTTGTGTTCCCAACAAGCTAGGTTAAAGACGGCTTTCACACACAATTATCTCTCAGAACTGAGCTAGTGGAGAGACGTTCGTTCATCTAGCACCAAGGGAACGGGTTGCAGGAGACACTTTTTCTCTGCTTTCTCAGTCTGTTTCCTAGTGCCGGTTTGAAGTTCCTGCAGTTTTCACTGTAAAACCGAGTTGGAGCTAGTACCTCCCCATATTTATGTATGGAATGGAGTTTGCAACTGAACAGAAACTTTGTGTTCCCAACAAGCTAGGTGAAGGACGGCTTTCACACACACTTATCTCTCAGAACTGAGCAAGTGGAGAGACGTTCGTTCATCTAGCACCAATGGAACGGGTTGCAAGAGACACTTTTTCTCTGCTTTCTCAGTCTGTTTCCTAGTGCCGGTTTGAAGTTCCTGCAGTTTTCACTGTAAAACCGAGTTGGAGCTAGTACCTCCCCATATTTATGTATGGAATGGAGTTTGCAACTGAAAAGAAACTTTGTGTTCCCAACAAGCTAGGTGAAGAACGGCTTTCACACACACTTATTTCTCAGAACTGAGCAAGTGGAGAGACGTTCGTTCATCTAGCACCAATGGAACGGGTTGCAAGAGACACTTTTTCTCTGCTTTCTCAGTCTGTTTCCTAGTGCCGGTTTGAAGTTCCTGCAGTTTTCACTGTAAAACCGAGTTGGAGCTATTACCTCCCCATATATATGTATGGAATTGAGTTTGCAACTGAAAAGAAACTTTGTGTTCCCAACAAGCTAGGTGAAGGACGGCTTTCACACACACTTATCTCTCAGAACTGAGCAAGTGGAGAGACGTTCGTTCATCTAGCACCAAGGGAACGGGTTGCAGGAGACACTATTTCTCTGCTTTCTCAGTCTGTTTCCTGGTGCCGGTTTGAAGTTCCTGCAGTTTTCACTTTAAAACCGAGTTGGAGCTAGTACCTCCCCATATTTATGTATGGAATGGAGTTTGCAACTGAAAAGAAACTTTGTGTTCCCAACAAGCTAGGTGAAGGACGGCTTTCACACACACTTATCTCTCAGAAATGAGCAAGTTGAGAGACGTTCGTTCATCTAGCACCAAGGGAACGGGTTGCAGGAAACACTATTTCCCTGCTTTCTCAGTCTGTTTCCTAGTGCCGGTTTGAAGTTCCTGCATTTTTCACTGTAAAACATAATTGGAGCTTGTACCTCCCCTTATATATGTATGGAATGGAGTTTGCAACTGAAAAGAATCATTTTGTTCCCAACAAGCTAGGTGAAGGACGGCTTTCAAACACACTTATCTCTCAGAAATGAGCAAGTGGAGAGACGTTCGTTCATCTAACACCAAGGGAACGGGTTGCAGGAGACACTTTTTCTCTGCTTTCTCAGTCTGTTTCCTAGTGCCGGTTTGATGTTCCTGCAGTTTTCACTTTAAAACCTAGTTGGAGCTTGTACCTCCCCTTATATATGTATGGATCAGAGATTGCAACTGAAAAGAAACTTTGTGTTCCCAACAATCTAGGTGAAGGACGGCTTTCACACACACTTATCTCTCATAACTTAGCTAGTGGAGAGACGTTCGTTCATCTAGCACCAAGGGAACGGGTTGCTGGAGACACATTTTCTCTGCTTTCTCAGTCTGTTTCCTAGTGCCGGTTTGAAGTTCCTGCAGTTTTCACTGTAAAACCGGGTTGGAGCTAGTACCTCCCCATATATATGTATGGATCGGAGTTTGCAACTGAAAAGAAACTTTGTGTTCCCAACAAGCTAGTTTAAGGACGGCTTTCACACACACATATCTCTCAGAACTGAGCAAGTGGAGAGACGTTCGTTCATCTAGCACCAAGGGAACGTGTTGCAGGAGGCACTATTTCTCTGCTTTCTCAGTCTGTTACCTAGTGCCGGTTTGAAGTTCCTGCAGTTTTCACTGTAAAACCGATTTGGAGCTAGTACCTCCCCTTATATATGTATGGAATGGAGTTTGCAACTGAAAAGAAACTTTGTGTTCCCAACAAGCTATTTGAAGTACGGCTTTCACACCCAATTATCTCTCGGAACTGAGCAAGTGGAAAGACGTTCGTTCATCTAGCACCAAGGGAACGGGTTGCATGAGACACTTTTTCTCTGCTTTATCAGTCTGTTTCCTAGTGCCGGTTTGAAGTTCCTGCAGTTTTCACTGTAAAACCGAGTTGGAGCTTGTACCACACCATATATATGTATGGAATGGAGTTTGCAACAGAAAAGAAACTTTGTGTTCCCTTCAAGCTAGGTGAAGGACAGCTTTCACACACACATATCTCTCAGAACTGAGCAAGTGGAAAGACATTCGTTCATCTAGCACCAAGGGAACAAGTTGCAGGAGACACATTTTCTCTGCTTTCTCAGACTGTTTCCTAGTGCCGGTTTGAAGTTCCTGCTGTTTTCACTTTAAAACCGATTTGGAGCTAGTACCTCCCCATATATATGTATGGAATGGAGTTTGCAACTGAAAAGAAACTTTGTGTTCCCAACAAGCTAGGTGAAGGACGGCTTTCACACACAATTATCTCTGAGAACTGAGCAAGTGGAGAGACGTTCGTTCATCTAGCACCAAGGGAACGGGTTGCAGGAGACACTTTTTCTCTGCTTTTTCAGTCTGTTTCCTAGTGCCGGTTTGTAGTTCCTGCAGTTTTCACTGTAAAACCGATTTGGAGCTAGTACCTCCCCATATATATGTATGGAATGGAGTTTGCAACTGGAAAGAAACTTTGTGTTCCCAACAATCTACGTGAAGGACGGCTTTCACACACACTTATCTCTCATAACTGAGCTAGTGGAGAGACGTTCGTTCATCTAGCACCAAGGGAACGGGTTGCAGGAGACACTATTTCTCTGCTTTCTCAGTCTGTTTCCTACTGCCGGTTTGAAGTTCCTGCAGTTTTCACTGTAAAAAATAGTTGGAGCTTGTACCTCCCCTTATATATGTATGGAAAGGAGTTGGCAACTGAAAAGAAACTTTGTATTCCCAACAAGCTAGGTGAAGGACGGCTTTCACACACACTTATCTCTCAGAAATGAGCAAGTTGAGAGACGTTCGTTCATCTAGCACCAAGGGAACGGGTTGCAGGAGACACTATTTCCCTGCTTTCTCAGTCTGTTTCCTAGTGCCGGTTTGAAGTTCCTGCATTTTTCACTGTAAAACATAATTGGAGCTTGTACCTCCCCTTATATATGTATGGAATGGAGTTTGCAACTGAAAAGAATCTTTTTGTTCCCAACAAGCTAGGTGAAGGACGGCTTTCAAACACACTTATCTCTCAGAAATGAGCAAGTGGAGAGACGTTCGTTCATCTAACACCAAGGGAACGGGTTGCAGGAGACACTTTTTCTCTGCTTTCTCAGTCTGTTTCCTAGTGCCGGTTTGATGTTCCTGCAGTTTTCACTTTAAAACCTAGTTGGAGCTTGTACCTCCCCTTATATATGTATGGATCGGAGATTGCAACTGAAAAGAAACTTTGTGTTCCCAACAATCTAGGTGAAGGACGGCTTTCAGACACACTTATCTCTCATAACTTAGCTAGTGGAGAGACGTTCGTTCATCTAGCACCAAGGGAACGGGTTGCTGGAGACACTTTTTCTCTGCTTTCTCAGTCTGTTTCCTAGTGCCGGTTTGAAGTTCCTGCAGTTTTCACTGTAAAACCGGGTTGGAGCTAGTACCTCCCCATATATATGTATGGATCGGAGTTTGCAACTGAAAAGAAACTTTGTGTTCCCAACAAGCTAGTTTAAGGACGGCTTTCACACACACTTATCTCTCAGAACTGAGCAAGTGGAGAGACGTTCGTTCATCTAGCACCAAGGGAACGTGTTGCAGGAGGCACTATTTCTCTGCTTTCTCAGTCTGTTACCTAGTGCCGGTTTGAAGTTCCTGCAGTTTTCACTGTAAAACCGAGTTGGAGCTAGTACCTCCCCTTATATATGTGTGGAATGGAGTTTGCAACTGAAAAGAAACTTTGTGTTCCCAACAAGCTATTTGAAGTACGGCTTTCACACCCAAATATCTCTCGGAACTGAGCAAGTGGAAAGACGTTCGTTCATCTAGCACCAAGGGAACGGGTTGCATGAGACACTTTTTCTCTGCTTTATCAGTCTGTTTCCTAGTGCCGGTTTGAAGTTCCTGCAGTTTTCACTGTAAAACCGAGTTGGAGCTTGTACCACACCATATATATGTATGGAATGGAGTTTGCAACTGAAAAGAAACTTTGTGTTCCCAACAAGCGAGGTGAAGGACGTCCTTCACACACATTTATCTCTCGGAACTGAGCAAGTGGCAAGACGTTCGTTCATCCAGCAGCAAGGGAACGGGTTGCAGGAGACACTATTTCCCTGCTTTCTCAGTCTGTTTCCTAGTGCCGGTTTGAAGTTCCTGCAGTTTTCACTGTAAAACCGAGTTGGAGCTAGTACCTCCCCATATATATTTATGGATCGGAGTTTGCAACTGAAAAGAAACTTTGTGTTCCCAACAAGCTAGTTGAAGGACGGCTTTCACACACACTTATCTCTCAGAACTGAGCAAGTGGAGAGACGTTCGTTCATCTAACACCAAGGGAACGGGTTGCAGGAGACACTTTTTCTCTGCTTTCTCAGTCTGTTTCCTAGTGCCGGTTTGATGTTCCTGCAGTTTTCACTTTAAAACCTAGTTGGAGCTTGTACCTCCCCTTATATATGTATGGATCGGAGTTTGCAACTGAAAAGAAACTTTGTGTTCCCAACAATCTAGGTGAAGGACGGCTTTCAGACACACTTATCTCTCATAACTTAGCTAGTGGAGAGACGTTCGTTCATCTAGCACCAAGGGAACGGGTTGCTGGAGACACTTTTTCTCTGCTTTCTCAGTCTGTTTCCTAGTGCCGGTTTGAAGTTCCTGCAGTTTTCACTGTAAAACCGGGTTGGAGCTAGTACCTCCCCATATATATGTATGGATCGGAGTTTGCAACTGAAAAGAAACTTTGTGTTCCCAACAAGCTATTTGAAGTACGGCTTTCACACCCAATTATCTCTCGGAACTGAGCAAGTGGAAAGACGTTCGTTCATCTAGCACCAAGGGAACGGGTTGCAGGAGACACTTTTTCTCTGCTTTATCAGTCTGTTTCCTAGTGCCGGTTTGAAGTTCCTGCAGTTTTCACTGTAAAACCGAGTTGTAGCTTGTACCACACCATATATATGTATGGAATGGAGTTTGCAACAGAAAAGAAACTTTGTTTTCCCAACAAGCTAGGTGAAGGACAGCTTTCACACACACATATCTCTCAGAACTAAGCAAGTGGAAAGACATTCGTTCATCTAGCACCAAGGGAACAAGTTGCAGGAGACACATTTTCTCTGCTTTCTCAGACTGTTTCCTAGTGCCGGTTTGAAGTTCCTGCTGTTTTCACTTTAAAACCGATTTGGAGCTAGTACCTCCCCATATATATGTATGGAATGGAGTTTGCAACTGAAAAGAAACTTTGTGTTCCCAACAAGCTAGGTGAAGGACGGCTTTCACACACAATTATCTCTGAGAACTGAGCAATTGGAGAGACGTTCGTTCATCTAGCACCAAGGGAACGGGTTGCAGGAGACACTTTTTCTCAGCTTTTTCAGTCTGTTTCCTACTGCCGGTTTGAAGTTCCTGCAGTTTTCACTGTAAAAAATAGTTGGAGCTTGTACCTCCCCTTATATATGTATGGAATGGAGTTGGCAACTGAAAAGAAACTTTGTGTTCCCAACAAGCTAGGTGAAGGACGGCTTTCACACACACTTATCTCTCAGAAATGAGCAAGTTGAGAGACGTTCGTTCATCTAGCACCAAGGGAACGGGTTGCAGGAAACACTATTTCCCTGCTTTCTCAGTCTGTTTCCTAGTGCCGGTTTGAAGTTCCTGCATTTTTCACTGTAAAACATAATTGGAGCTTGTACCTCCCCTTATATATGTATGGAATGGAGTTTGCAACTGAAAAGAATCTTTTTGTTCCCAACAAGCTAGGTGAAGGACGGCTTTCAAACACACTTATCTCTCAGAAATGAGCAAGTGGAGAGACGTTCGTTCATCTAACACCAAGGGAACGGGTTGCAGGAGACACTTTTTCTCTGCTTTCTCAGTCTGTTTCCTAGTGCCGGTTTGATGTTCCTGCAGTTTTCACTTTAAAACCTAGTTGGAGCTTGTACCTCCCCTTATATATGTATGGATCAGAGATTGCAACTGAAAAGAAACTTTGTGTTCCCAAAAATCTAGGTGAAGGACGGCTTTCACACACACTTATCTCTCATAACTTAGCTAGTGGAGAGACGTTCGTTCATCTAGCACCAAGGGAACGGGTTGCTGGAGACACTTTTTCTCTGCTTTCTCAGTCTGTTTCCTAGTGCCGGTTTGAAGTTCCTGCAGTTTTCACTGTAAAACCGGGTTGGAGCTAGTACCTCCCCATATATATGTATGGATCGGAGTTTGCAACTGAAAAGAAACTTTGTGTTCCCAACAAGCTAGTTTAAGGACGGCTTTCACACACACTTATCTCTCAGAACTGAGCAAGTGGAGAGACGTTCGTTCATCTAGCACCAAGGGAACGTGTTGCAGGAGGCACTATTTCTCTGCTTTCTCAGTCTGTTACCTAGTGCCGGTTTGAAGTTCCTGCAGTTTTCACTGTAAAACCGAGTTGGAGCTAGTACCTCCCCTTATATATGTATGGAATGGAGTTTGCAACTGAAAAGAAACTTTGTGTTCCCAACAAGCTATTTGAAGTACGGCTTTCACACCCAATTATCTCTCGGAACTGAGCAAGTGGAAAGACGTTCGTTCATCTAGCACCAAGGGAACGGGTTGCATGAGACACTTTTTCTCTGCTTTATCAGTCTGTTTCCTAGTGCCGGTTTGAAGTTCCTGCAGTTTTCACTGTAAAACCGAGTTGGAGCTTGTACCACACCATATATATGTATGGAATGGAGTTTGCAACAGAAAAGAAACTTTGTGTTCCCTTCAAGCTAGGTGAAGAACAGCTTTCACACACACATATCTCTAAGAACTGAGCAAGTGGAAAGACATTCGTTCATCTAGCACCAAGGGAACAAGTTGCAGGAGACACATTTTCTCTGCTTTCTCAGACTGTTTCCTAGTGCCGGTTTGAAGTTCCTGCTGTTTTCACTTTAAAACCGATTTGGAGCTAGTACCTCCCCATATATATGTATGGAATGGAGTTTGCAACTGAAAAGAAACTTTGTGTTCCCAGCAAGCTAGGTGAAGGACGGCTTTCACACACAATTATCTCTGAGAACTGAGCAAGTAGAGAGACGTTCGTTCATCTAGCACCAAGGGAACGGGTTGCAGGAGACACTTTTTCTCTGCTTTTTCAGTCTGTTTCCTAGTGCCGGTTTGTAGTTCCTGCAGTTTTCACTGTAAAACCGATTTGGAGCTAGTACCTCCCCATATATATGTATGGAATGGAGTTAGCAACTGGAAAGAAACTTTGTGTTCCCAACAATCTACGTGAAGGACGGCTTTCACACACACTTATCTCTCATAACTGAGCTAGTGGAGAGACGTTCGTTCATCTAGCACCAAGGGAACGGGTTGCAGGAGACACTATTTCTCTGCTTTCTCAGTCTGTTTCCTACTGCCGGTTTGAAGTTCCTGCAGTTTTCACTGTAAAAAATAGTTGGAACTTGTACCTCCCCTTATATATGTATGGAATGGAGTTGGCAACTGAAAAGAATCTTTGTATTCCCAACAAGCTAGGTGAAGGACGGCTTTCACACACACTTATCTCTCAGAAATGAGCAAGTTGAGAGACGTTCGTTCATCTAGCACCAAGGGAACGGGTTGCAGGAGACACTATTTCCCTGCTTTCTGAGTCTGTTTCCTAGTGCCGGTTTGAAGTTCCTGCATTTTTCACTGTAAAACATAATTGGAGCTTGTACCTCCCCTTATATATGTATGGAATGGACTTTGCAACTGAAAAGAATCTTTTTGTTCCCAACAAGCTAGGTGAAGGACGGCTTTCACACACACTTATCTCTCAGAAATGAGCAAGTGGAGAGACGTTCGTTCATCTAACACCAAGGGAACGGGTTGCAGGAGACACTTTTTCTCTGCTTTCTCAGTCTGTTTCCTAGTGCCGGTTTGATGTTCCTGCAGTTTTCACTTTAAAACCTAGTTGGAGCTTGTACCTCCCCTTATATATGTATGGATCGGAGATTGCAACTGAAAAGAAACTTTGTGTTCCCAACAATCTAGGTGAAGGACGGCTTTCAGACACACTTATCTCTCATAACTTAGCTAGTGGAGAGACGTTCGTTCATCTAGCACCAAGGGAACGGGTTGCTGGAGACACTTTTTCTCTGCTTTCTCAGTCTGTTTCCTAGTGCCGGTTTGAAGTTCCTGCAGTTTTCACTGTAAAACCGGGTTGGAGCTAGTACCTCCCCATATATATGTATGGATCGGAGTTTGCAACTGAAAAGAAACTTTGTGTTCCCAACAAGCTAGTTTAAGGACAGCTTTCACACACACTTATCTCTCAGAACTGAGCAAGTGGAGAGACGTTCGTTCATCTAGCACCAAGGGAACGTGTTGCAGGAGGCACTATTTCTCTGCTTTCTCAGTCTGTTACCTAGTGCCGGTTTGAAGTTCCTGCAGTTTTCACTGTAAAACCGAGTTGGAGCTAGTACCTCCCCTTATATATGTATGGAATGGAGTTTGCAACTGAAAAGAAACTTTGTGTTCCCAACAAGCTATTTGAAGTACGGCTTTCACACCCAATTATCTCTCGGAACTGAGCAAGTGGAAAGACGTTCGTTCATCTAGCACCAAGGGAACGGGTTGCATGAGACACTTTTTCTCTGCTTTATCAGTCTGTTTCCTAGTGCCGGTTTGAAGTTCCTGCAGTTTTCACTGTAAAACCGAGTTGGAGCTTGTACCACACCATATATATGTATGGAATGGAGTTTGCAACAGAAAAGAAACTTTGTGTTCCCAACAAGCTAGGTGAAGGACAGCTTTCACACACACATATCTCTCAGAACTGAGCAAGTGGAGAGACATTCGTTCATCTAGCACCAAGGGAACAACTTGCAGGAGACACATTTTCTGTTCTTTCTCAGTCTGTTTCCTAGTGCCGGTTTGAAGTTCCTGCAGTTTTCACTGTAAAATCTAGTTGGAGCTTGTACCTCCCCTTATATATGTATGGATCGGAGTTTGCAACTGAAAAGAAACTTTGTGTTCCCAACAATCTAGTTGAAGGACGGCTTTCACACACACTTATCTCTCATAACTTAGCTAGTGGAGAGACGTTCGTTCATCTAGCACCAAGGGAACGGGTTGCTGGAGACACTTTTTCTCTGCTTTCTCAGTCTGTTTCCTAGTGCCGGTTTGAAGTTCCTGCAGTTTTCAGTGTAAAACCGAGTTGGAGCTAGTACCTCCCCATATATATGTATGGAATGGAGTTTGCAACTGAAAAGAAACTTTGTGTTCCCAACAAGCTAGTTGAAGGACGGCTTTCACACACACTTATCTCTCGGAACTGAGCAAGTGGAAAGACGTTCGTTCATCTAGCACCAAGGGAACGGGTTGCATGAGACACTTTTTCTCTGCTTTATCAGTCTGTTTCCTAGTGCCGGTTTGAAGTTCCTGCAGTTTTCACTGTAAAACCGAGTTGGAGCTTGTACCACACCATATATATGTATGGAATGGAGTTTGCAACAGAAAAGAAACTTTGTGTTCCCATCAAGCTAGGTGAAGGACAGCTTTCACACACACATATCTCTCAGAACTGAGCAAGTGGAAAGACATTCGTTCATCTAGCACCAAGGGAACAAGTTGCAGGAGACACATTTTCTCTGCTTTCTCAGACTGTTTCCTAGTGCCGGTTTGAAGTTCCTGCTGTTTTCACTTTAAAACCGATTTGGAGCTAGTACCTCCCCATATATATGTATGGAATGGAGTTTGCAACTGAAAAGAAACTTTGTGTTCCCAACAAGCTAGGTGAAGGACGGCTTTCACACACAATTAACTCTGAGAACTGAGCAAGTGGAGAGACGTTCGTTCATCTAGCACCAAGGGAACGGGTTGCAGGAGACACTTTTTCTCTGCTTTTTCAGTCTGTTTCCTAGTGCCGGTTTGTAGTTCCTGCAGTTTTCACTGTAAAACCGATTTGGAGCTAGTACCTCCCCATATATATGTATGGAATGGAGTTTGCAACTGGAAAGAAACTTTGTGTTCCCAACAATCTACGTGAAGGACGGCTTTCACACACACTTATCTCTCATAACTGAGCTAGTGGAGAGACGTTCGTTCATCTAGCACTAAGGGAACGGTTTGCAGGAGACACTATTTCTCTGCTTTCTCAGTCTGTTTCCTACTGCCGGTTTGAAGTTCCTGCAGTTTTCACTGTAAAAAATAGTTGGAGCTTGTACCTCCCCTTATATATGTATGGAATGGAGTTGGCAACTGAAAAGAAACTTTGTATTCCCAACAAGCTAGGTGAAGGACGGCTTTCACACACACTTATCTCTCAGAAATGAGCAAGTTGAGAGACGTTCGTTCATCTAGCACCAAGGGAACGGGTTGCAGGAGACACTATTTCCCTGCTTTCTCAGTCTGTTTCCTAGTGCCGGTTTGAAGTTCCTGCATTTTTCACTGTAAACATAATTGGAGCTTGTACCTCCCCTTATATATGTATGGAATGGAGTTTGCAACTGAAAAGAATCTTTTTGTTCCCAACAAGCTAGGTGAAGGACGGCTTTCAAACACACTTATCTCTCAGAAATGAGCAAGTGGAGAGACGTTCGTTCATCTAACACCAAGGGAACGGGTTGCAGGAGACACTTTTTCTCTGCTTTCTCAGTCTGTTTCCTAGTGCCGGTTTGATGTTCCTGCAGTTTTCACTTTAAAACCTAGTTGGAGCTTGTACCTCCCCTTATATATGTATGGAATGGAGTTTGCAACTGAAAAGAAACTTTCTGTTCCCAACAATCTAGGTGAAGGACGGCTTTCAGACACACTTATCTCTCATAACTTAGCTAGTGGAGAGACGTTCGTTCATCTAGCACCAAGGGAACGGGTTGCTGGAGACACTTTTTCTCTGCTTTCTCAGTCTGTTTCCTAGTGCCGGTTTGAAGTTCCTGCAGTTTTCACTGTAAAACCGGGTTGGAGCTAGTACCTCCCCATATATATGTATGGATCGGAGTTTGCAACTGAAAAGAAACTTTGTGTTCCCAACAAGCTAGTTTAAGGACAGCTTTCACACACACTTATCTCTCAGAACTGAGCAAGTGGAGAGACGTTCGTTCATCTAGCACCAAGGGAACGTGTTGCAGGAGGCACTATTTCTCTGCTTTCTCAGTCTGTTACCTAGTGCCGGTTTGAAGTTCCTGCAGTTTTCACTGTAAAACCGAGTTGGAGCTAGTACCTCCCCTTATATATGTATGGAATGGAGTTTGCAACTGAAAAGAAACTTTGTGTTCCCAACAAGCTATTTGAAGTACGGCTTTCACACCCAATTATCTCTCGGAACTGAGCAAGTGGAAAGACGTTCGTTCATCTAGCACCAAGGGAACGGGTTGCATGAGACACTTTTTCTCTGCTTTATCAGTCTGTTTCCTAGTGCCGGTTTGAAGTTCCTGCAGTTTTCACTGTAAAACCGAGTTGGAGCTTGTACCACACCATATATATGTATGGAATGGAGTTTGCAACTGAAAAGAAACTTTGTGTTCCCAACAAGCTAGGTGAAGGACAGCTTTCACACACACATATCTCTCAGAACTGAGCAAGTGGAGAGACATTCGTTCATCTAGCACCAAGGGAACAACTTGCAGGAGACACATTTTCTGTTCTTTCTCAGTCTGTTTCCTAGTGCCGGTTTGAAGTTCCTGCAGTTTTCACTGTAAAACCTAGTTGGAGCTTGTACCTCCCCTTATATATGTATGGATCGGAGTTTGCAACTGAAAAGAAACTTTGGGTTCCCAACAATCTAGGTGAAGGACGGCTTTCACACACACTTATCTCTCATAACTTAGCTTGTGGAGAGACGTTCGTTCATCTAGCACCAAGGGAACGGGTTGCTGGAGACACTTTTTCTCTGCTTTCTCAGTCTGTTTCCTAGTGCCGGTTTGAACTTCCTGCAGTTTTCAGTGTAAAACCGAGTTGGAGCTAGTACCTCCCCATATATATGTATGGAATGGAGTTTGCAACTGAAAAGAGACTTTGTGTTCCCAACAAGCTAGTTGAAGGACGGCTTTCACACACACTTATCTCTCGGAACTGAGCTAGTGGAAAGACGTTCGTTCATCTAGCACCAAGGGAACGGGTTGCATGAGACACTTTTTCTCTGCTTTATCAGTCTGTTTCCTAGTGCCGGTTTGAAGTTCCTGCAGTTTTCACTGTAAAACCGAGTTGGAGCTTGTACCACACCATATATATTTATGGAATGGAGTTTGCAACAGAAAAGAAACTTTGTGTTCCCATCAAGCTAGGTGAAGGACAGCTTTCACACACACATATCTCTCAGAACTGAGCAAGTGGAAAGACATTCGTTCATCTAGCACCAAGGGAACAAGTTGCAGGAGACACATTTTCTCTGCTTTCTCAGACTGTTTCCTAGTGCCGGTTTGAAGTTCCTGCTGTTTTCACTTTAAAACCGATTTGGAGCTAGTACCTCCCCATATATATGTATGGAATGGAGTTTGCAACTGAAAAGAAACTTTGTGTTCCCAACAAGCTAGGTGAAGGACGGCTTTCACACACAATTAACTCTGAGAACTGAGCAAGTGGAGAGACGTTCGTTCATCTAGCACCAAGGGAACGGGTTGCAGGAGACACTTTTTCTCTGCTTTTTCAGTCTGTTTCCTAGTGCCGGTTTGTAGTTCCTGCAGTTTTCACTGTAAAACCGATTTGGAGCTAGTACCTCCCCATATATATGTATGGAATGGAGTTTGCAACTGGAAAGAAACTTTGTGTTCCCAACAATCTACGTGAAGGACGGCTTTCACACACACTTATCTCTCATAACTGAGCTAGTGGAGAGACGTTCGTTCATCTAGCACCAAGGGAACGGTTTGCAGGAGACACTATTTCTCTGCTTTCTCAGTCTGTTTCCTACTGCCGGTTTGAAGTTCCTGCAGTTTTCACTGTAAAAAATAGTTGGAGCTTGTACCTCCCCTTATATATGTATGGAAAGGAGTTGGCAACTGAAAAGAAACTTTGTATTCCCAACAAGCTAGGTGAAGGACGGCTTTCACACACACTTATCTCTCAGAAATGAGCAAGTTGAGAGACGTTCGTTCATCTAGCACCAAGGGAACGGGTTGCAGGAGACACTATTTCCCTGCTTTCTCAGTCTGTTTCCTAGTGCCGGTTTGAAGTTCCTGCATTTTTCACTGTAAACATAATTGGAGCTTGTACCTCCCCTTATATATGTATGGAATGGAGTTTGCAACTGAAAAGAATCTTTTTGTTCCCAACAAGCTAGGTGAAGGACGGCTTTCAAACACACTTATCTCTCAGAAATGAGCAAGTTGAGAGACGTTCGTTCATCTAACACCAAGGGAACGGGTTGCAGGAGACACTTTTTCTCTGTTATCTCAGTCTGTTACCTAGTGCCGGTTTGAAGTTCCTGCAGTTTTCACTGTAAAACCGAGTTGGAGCTAGTACCTCCCCTTATATATGTATGGAATGGAGTTTGCAACTGAAAAGAAACTTTGTGTTCCCAACAAGCTATTTGAAGTACGGCTTTCACACCCAATTATCTCTCGGAACTGAGCAAGTGGAAAGACGTTCGTTCATCTAGCACCAAGGGAACGGGTTGCATGAGACACTTTTTCTCTGCTTTATCAGTCTGTTTCCTAGTGCCGGTTTGAAGTTCCTGCAGTTTTCACTGTAAAACCGAGTTGGAGCTTGTACCACACCATATATATGTATGGAATGGTGTTTGCAACAGAAAAGAAACTTTGTGTTCCCAACAAGCTAGGTGAAGGACAGCTTTCACACACACATATCTCTCAGAACTGAGCAAGTGGAGAGACATTCGTTCATCTAGCACCAAGGGAACAAGTTGCAGGAGACACATTTTCTGTTCTTTCTCAGTCTGTTTCCTAGTGCCGGTTTGAAGTTCCTGCAGTTTTCACTGTAAAACCTAGTTGGAGCTTGTACCACCCCTTATATATGTATGGATCGGAGTTTGCAACTGAAAAGAAACTTTGTGTTCCCAACAATCTAGGTGAAGGACGGCTTTCACACACACTTATCTCTCATAACTTAGCTAGTGGAGAGACGTTCGTTCATCTAGCACCAAGGGAACGGGTTGCTGGAGACACTTTTTCTCTGCTTTCTCAGTCTGTTTCCTAGTGCCGGTTTGAACTTCCTGCAGTTTTCAGTGTAAAACCGAGTTGGAGCTAGTACCTCCCCATATATATTTATGGATCGGAGTTTGCAACTGAAAAGAAACTTTGTGTTCCCAACAAGCTAGTTGAAGGACGGCTTTCACACACACTTATCTCTCAGAACTGAGCAAGTGGAGAGACGTTCGTTCATCTAACACCAAGGGAACGGGTTGCAGGAGACACTTTTTCTCTGCTTTCTCAGTCTGTTTCCTAGTGCCGGTTTGATGTTCCTGCAGTTTTCACTTTAAAACCTAGTTGGAGCTTGTACCTCCCCTTATATATGTATGGATCGGAGTTTGCAACTGAAAAGAAACTTTGTGTTCCCAACAATCTAGGTGAAGGACGGCTTTCAGACACACTTATCTCTCATAACTTAGCTAGTTGAGAGACGTTCGTTCATCTAGCACCAAGGGAACGGGTTGCTGGAGACACTTTTTCTCTGCTTTCTCAGTCTGTTTCCTAGTGCCGGTTTGAAGTTCCTGCAGTTTTCACTGTAAAACCGGGTTGGAGCTAGTACCTCCCCATATATATGTATGGATCGGAGTTTGCAACTGAAAAGAAACTTTGTGTTCCCAACAAGCTATTTGAAGTACGGCTTTCACACCCAATTATCTCTCGGAACTGAGCAAGTGGAAAGACGTTCGTTCATCTAGCACCAAGGGAACGGGTTGCAGGAGACACTTTTTCTCTGCTTTATCAGTCTGTTTCCTAGTGCCGGTTTGAAGTTCCTGCAGTTTTCACTGTAAAACCGAGTTGGAGCTTGTACCACACCATATATATGTATGGAATGGAGTTTGCAACAGAAAAGAAACTTTGTTTTCCCAACAAGCTAGGTGAAGGACAGCTTTCACACACACATATCTCTCAGAACTAAGCAAGTGGAAAGACATTCGTTCATCTAGCACCAAGGGAACAAGTTGCAGGAGACACATTTTCTCTGCTTTCTCAGACTGTTTCCTAGTGCCGGTTTGAAGTTCCTGCTGTTTTCACTTTAAAACCGATTTGGAGCTAGTACCTCCCCATATATATGTATGGAATGGAGTTTGCAACTGAAAAGAAACTTTGTGTTCCCAACAAGCTAGGTGAAGGACGGCTTTCACACACAATTATCTCTGAGAACTGAGCAATTGGAGAGACGTTCGTTCATCTAGCACCAAGGGAACGGGTTGCAGGAGACACTTTTTCTCAGCTTTTTCAGTCTGTTTCCTACTGCCGGTTTGAAGTTCCTGCAGTTTTCACTGTAAAAAATAGTTGGAGCTTGTACCTCCCCTTATATATGTATGGAATGGAGTTGGCAACTGAAAAGAAACTTTGTATTCCCAACAAGCTAGGTGAAGGACGGCTTTCACACACACTTATCTCTCAGAAATGAGCAAGTTGAGAGACGTTCGTTCATCTAGCACCAAGGGAACGGGTTGCAGGAGACACTATTTCCCTGCTTTCTCAGTCTGTTTCCTAGTGCCGGTTTGAAGTTCCTGCATTTTTCACTGTAAACATAATTGGAGCTTGTACCTCCCCTTATATATGTATGGAATGGAGTTTGCAACTGAAAAGAATCTTTTTGTTCCCAACAAGCTAGGTGAAGGACGGCTTTCAAACACACTTATCTCTCAGAAATGAGCAAGTGGAGAGACGTTCGTTCATCTAACACCAAGGGAACGGGTTGCAGGAGACACTTTTTCTCTGCTTTCTCAGTCTGTTTCCTAGTGCCGGTTTGATGTTCCTGCAGTTTTCACTTTAAAACCTAGTTGGAGCTTGTACCTCCCCTTATATATGTATGGAATGGAGATTGCAACTGAAAAGAAACTTTGTGTTCCCAACAATCTAGGTGAAGGACGGCTTTCAGACACACTTATCTCTCATAACTTAGCTAGTGGAGAGACGTTCGTTCATCTAGCACCAAGGGAACGGGTTGCTGGAGACACTTTTTCTCTGCTTTCTCAGTCTGTTTCCTAGTGCCGGTTTGAAGTTCCTGCAGTTTTCACTGTAAAACCGGGTTGGAGCTAGTACCTCCCCATATATATGTATGGATCGGAGTTTGCAACTGAAAAGAAACTTTGTGTTCCCAACAAGCTAGTTTAAGGACAGCTTTCACACACACTTATCTCTCAGAACTGAGCAAGTGGAGAGACGTTCGTTCATCTAGCACCAAGGGAACGTGTTGCAGGAGGCACTATTTCTCTGCTTTCTCAGTCTGTTACCTAGTGCCGGTTTGAAGTTCCTGCAGTTTTCACTGTAAAACCGAGTTGGAGCTAGTACCTCCCCTTATATATGTATGGAATGGAGTTTGCAACTGAAAAGAAACTTTGTGTTCCCAACAAGCTATTTGAAGTACGGCTTTCACACCCAATTATCTCTCGGAACTGAGCAAGTGGAAAGACGTTCGTTCATCTAGCACCAAGGGAACGGGTTGCATGAGACACTTTTTCTCTGCTTTATCAGTCTGTTTCCTAGTGCCGGTTTGAAGTTCCTGCAGTTTTCACTGTAAAACCGAGTTGGAGCTTGTACCACACCATATATATGTATGGAATGGAGTTTGCAACTGAAAAGAAACTTTGTGTTCCCAACAAGCTAGGTGAAGGACAGCTTTCACACACACATATCTCTCAGAACTGAGCAAGTGGAGAGACATTCGTTCATCTAGCACCAAGGGAACAACTTGCAGGAGACACATTTTCTGTTCTTTCTCAGTCTGTTTCCTAGTGCCGGTTTGAAGTTCCTGCTGTTTTCACTTTAAAACCGATTTGGAGCTAGTACCTCCCCATATATATGTATGGAATGGAGTTTGCAACTGAAAAGAAACTTTGTGTTCCCAACAAGCTAGGTGAAGGACGGCTTTCACACACAATTATCTCTGAGAACTGAGCAATTGGAGAGACGTTCGTTCATCTAGCACCAAGGGAACGGGTTGCAGGAGACACTTTTTCTCAGCTTTTTCAGTCTGTTTCCTACTGCCGGTTTGAAGTTCCTGCAGTTTTCACTGTAAAAATAGTTGGAGCTTGTACCTCCCCTTATATATGTATGGAATGGAGTTGGCACCTGAAAAGAAACTTTGTGTTCCCAACAAGCTAGGTGAAGGACGGCTTTCACACACACTTATCTCTCAGAAATGAGCAAGTTGAGAGACGTTCGT
This sequence comes from Camelus dromedarius, assembly GCF_036321535.1. Lineage (NCBI taxonomy): Eukaryota > Metazoa > Chordata > Mammalia > Artiodactyla > Camelidae > Camelus > Camelus dromedarius. The sequence goes on from NC_087446.1 coordinate 68,958,055, forward strand.
TCATCTAGCACCAAGGGAACGGGTTGCAGGAAACACTATTTCCCTGCTTTCTCAGTCTGTTTCCTAGTGCCGGTTTGAAGTTCCTGCATTTTTCACTGTAAAACATAATTGGAGCTTGTACCTCCCCTTATATATGTATGGAATGGAGTTTGCAACTGAAAAGAATCTTTTTGTTCCCAACAAGCTAGGTGAAGGACGGCTTTCAAACACACTTATCTCTCAGAAATGAGCAAGTGGAGAGACGTTCGTTCATCTAACACCAAGGGAACGGGTTGCAGGAGACACTTTTTCTCTGCTTTCTCAGTCTGTTTCCTAGTGCCGGTTTGATGTTCCTGCAGTTTTCACTTTAAAACCTAGTTGGAGCTTGTACCTCCCCTTATATATGTATGGATCGGAGATTGCAACTGAAAAGAAACTTTGTGTTCCCAACAATCTAGGTGAAGGACGGCTTTCAGACACACTTATCTCTCATAACTTAGCTAGTGGAGAGACGTTCGTTCATCTAGCACCAAGGGAACGGGTTGCTGGAGACACTTTTTCTCTGCTTTCTCAGTCTGTTTCCTAGTGCCGGTTTGAAGTTCCTGCAGTTTTCACTGTAAAACCGGGTTGGAGCTAGTACCTCCCCATATATATGTATGGATCGGAGTTTGCAACTGAAAAGAAACTTTGTGTTCCCAACAAGCTAGTATAAGGACAGCTTTCACACACACTTATCTCTCAGAACTGAGCAAGTGGAGAGACGTTCGTTCATCTAGCACCAAGGGAACGTGTTGCAGGAGGCACTATTTCTCTGCTTTCTCAGTCTGTTACCTAGTGCCGGTTTGAAGTTCCTGCAGTTTTCACTGTAAAACCGAGTTGGAGCTAGTACCTCCCCTTATATATGTATGGAATGGAGTTTGCAACTGAAAAGAAACTTTGTGTTCCCAACAAGCTATTTGAAGTACGGCTTTCACACCCAATTATCTCTCGGAACTGAGCAAGTGGAAAGACGTTCGTTCATCTAGCACCAAGGGAACGGGTTGCATGAGACACTTTTTCTCTGCTTTATCAGTCTGTTTCCTAGTGCCGGTTTGAAGTTCCTGCAGTTTTCACTGTAAAACCGAGTTGGAGCTTGTACCACACCATATATATGTATGGAATGGAGTTTGCAACTGAAAAGAAACTTTGTGTTCCCAACAAGCTAGGTGAAGGACAGCTTTCACACACACATATCTCTCAGAACTGAGCAAGTGGAGAGACATTCGTTCATCTAGCACCAAGGGAACAACTTGCAGGAGACACATTTTCTGTTCTTTCTCAGTCTGTTTCCTAGTGCCGGTTTGAAGTTCCTGCAGTTTTCACTGTAAAACCTAGTTGGAGCTTGTACCTCCCCTTATATATGTATGGATCGGAGTTTGCAACTGAAAAGAAACTTTGTGTTCCCAACAATCTAGGTGAAGGACGGCTTTCACACACACTTATCTCTCATAACTTAGCTTGTGGAGAGACGTTCGTTCATCTAGCACCAAGGGAACGGGTTGCTGGAGACACTTTTTCTCTGCTTTATCAGTCTGTTTCCTAGTGCCGGTTTGAACTTCCTGCAGTTTTCAGTGTAAAACCGAGTTGGAGCTAGTACCTCCCCATATATATGTATGGAATGGAGTTTGCAACTGAAAAGAAACTTTGTGTTCCCAACAAGCTAGTTGAAGGACGGCTTTCACACACACATATCTCTCGGAACTGAGCTAGTGGAAAGACGTTCGTTCATCTAGCACCAAGGGAACGGGTTGCATGAGACACTTTTTCTCTGCTTTATCAGTCTGTTTCCTAGTGCCGGTTTGAAGTTCCTGCAGTTTTCACTGTAAAACCGAGTTGGAGCTTGTACCACACCATATATATGTATGGAATGGAGTTTGCAACAGAAAAGAAACTTTGTGTTCCCATCAAGCTAGGTGAAGGACAGCTTTCACACACACATATCTCTCAGAACTGAGCAAGTGGAAAGACATTCGTTCATCTAGCACCAAGGGAACAAGTTGCAGGAGACACATTTTCTCTGCTTTCTCAGACTGTTTCCTAGTGCCGGTTTGAAGTTCCTGCTGTTTTCACTTTAAAACCGATTTGGAGCTAGTACCTCCCCATATATATGTATGGAATGGAGTTTGCAACTGAAAAGAAACTTTGTGTTCCCAACAAGCTAGGTGAAGGACGGCTTTCACACACAATTAACTCTGAGAACTGAGCAAGTGGAGAGACGTTCGTTCATCTAGCACCAAGGGAACGGGTTGCAGGAGACACTTTTTCTCTGCTTTTTCAGTCTGTTTCCTAGTGCCGGTTTGTAGTTCCTGCAGTTTTCACTGTAAAACCGATTTGGAGCTAGTACCTCCCCATATATATGTATGGAATGGAGTTTGCAACTGGAAAGAAACTTTGTGTTCCCAACAATCTACGTGAAGGACGGCTTTCACACACACTTATCTCTCATAACTGAGCTAGTGGAGAGACGTTCGTTCATCTAGCACCAAGGGAACGGTTTGCAGGAGACACTATTACTCTGCTTTCTCAGTCTGTTTCCTACTGCCGGTTTGAAGTTCCTGCAGTTTTCACTGTAAAAAATAGTTGGAGCTTGTACCTCCCCTTATATATGTATGGAATGGAGTTGGCAACTGAAAAGAAACTTTGTATTCCCAACAAGCTAGGTGAAGGACGGCTTTCACACACACTTATCTCTCAGAAATGAGCAAGTTGAGAGACGTTCGTTCATCTAGCACCAAGGGAACGGGTTGCAGGAGACACTTTTTCTCTGCTTTCTCAGTCTGTTTCCTAGTGCCGGTTTGATGTTCCTGCAGTTTTCACTTTAAAACCTAGTTGGAGCTTGTACCTCCCCTTATATATGTATGGATCGGAGTTTGCAACTGAAAAGAAACTTTGTGTTCCCAACAATCTAGGTGAAGGACGGCTTTCAGACACACTTATCTCTCATAACTTAGCTAGTTGAGAGACGTTCGTTCATCTAGCACCAAGGGAACGGGTTGCTGGAGACACTTTTTCTCTGCTTTCTCAGTCTGTTTCCTAGTGCCGGTTTGAAGTTCCTGCAGTTTTCACTGTAAAACCGGGTTGGAGCTAGTACCTCCCCATATATATGTATGGATCGGAGTTTGCAACTGAAAAGAAACTTTGTGTTCCCAACAAGCTATTTGAAGTACGGCTTTCACACCCAATTATCTCTCGGAACTGAGCAAGTGGAAAGACGTTCGTTCATCTAGCACCAAGGGAACGGGTTGCAGGAGACACTTTTTCTCTGCTTTATCAGTCTGTTTCCTAGTGCCGGTTTGAAGTTCCTGCAGTTTTCACTGTAAAACCGAGTTGGAGCTTGTACCACACCATATATATGTATGGAATGGAGTTTGCAACAGAAAAGAAACTTTGTTTTCCCAACAAGCTAGGTGAAGGACAGCTTTCACACACACATATCTCTCAGAACTAAGCAAGTGGAAAGACATTCGTTCATCTAGCACCAAGGGAACAAGTTGCAGGAGACACATTTTCTCTGCTTTCTCAGTCTGTTTCCTAGTGCCGGTTTGATGTTCCTGCAGTTTTCACTTTAAAACCTAGTTGGAGCTTGTACCTCCCCTTATATATGTATGGATCGGAGATTGCAACTGAAAAGAAACTTTGTGTTCCCAACAATCTAGGTGAAGGACGGCTTTCAGACACACTTATCTCTCATAACTTAGCTAGTGGAGAGACGTTCGTTCATCTAGCACCAAGGGAACGGGTTGCTGGAGACACTTTTTCTCTGCTTTCTCAGTCTGTTTCCTAGTGCCGGTTTGAAGTTCCTGCAGTTTTCACTGTAAAACCGGGTTGGAGCTAGTACCTCCCCATATATATGTATGGATCGGAGTTTGCAACTGAAAAGAAACTTTGTGTTCCCAACAAGCTAGTATAAGGACAGCTTTCACACACACTTATCTCTCAGAACTGAGCAAGTGGAGAGACGTTCGTTCATCTAGCACCAAGGGAACGTGTTGCAGGAGGCACTATTTCTCTGCTTTCTCAGTCTGTTACCTAGTGCCGGTTTGAAGTTCCTGCAGTTTTCACTGTAAAACCGAGTTGGAGCTAGTACCTCCCCTTATATATGTATGGAATGGAGTTTGCAACTGAAAAGAAACTTTGTGTTCCCAACAAGCTATTTGAAGTACGGCTTTCACACCCAATTATCTCTCGGAACTGAGCAAGTGGAAAGACGTTCGTTCATCTAGCACCAAGGGAACGGGTTGCATGAGACACTTTTTCTCTGCTTTATCAGTCTGTTTCCTAGTGCCGGTTTGAAGTTCCTGCAGTTTTCACTGTAAAACCGAGTTGGAGCTTGTACCACACCATATATATGTATGGAATGGAGTTTGCAACTGAAAAGAAACTTTGTGTTCCCAACAAGCTAGGTGAAGGACAGCTTTCACACACACATATCTCTCAGAACTGAGCAAGTGGAGAGACATTCGTTCATCTAGCACCAAGGGAACAACTTGCAGGAGACACATTTTCTGTTCTTTCTCAGTCTGTTTCCTAGTGCCGGTTTGAAGTTCCTGCAGTTTTCACTGTAAAACCTAGTTGGAGCTTGTACCTCCCCTTATATATGTATGGATCGGAGTTTGCAACTGAAAAGAAACTTTGTGTTCCCAACAATCTAGGTGAAGGACGGCTTTCACACACACTTATCTCTCATAACTTAGCTTGTGGAGAGACGTTCGTTCATCTAGCACCAAGGGAACGGGTTGCTGGAGACACTTTTTCTCTGCTTTATCAGTCTGTTTCCTAGTGCCGGTTTGAACTTCCTGCAGTTTTCAGTGTAAAACCGAGTTGGAGCTAGTACCTCCCCATATATATGTATGGAATGGAGTTTGCAACTGAAAAGAAACTTTGTGTTCCCAACAAGCTAGTTGAAGGACGGCTTTCACACACACATATCTCTCGGAACTGAGCTAGTGGAAAGACGTTCGTTCATCTAGCACCAAGGGAACGGGTTGCATGAGACACTTTTTCTCTGCTTTATCAGTCTGTTTCCTAGTGCCGGTTTGAAGTTCCTGCAGTTTTCACTGTAAAACCGAGTTGGAGCTTGTACCACACCATATATATGTATGGAATGGAGTTTGCAACAGAAAAGAAACTTTGTGTTCCCATCAAGCTAGGTGAAGGACAGCTTTCACACACACATATCTCTCAGAACTGAGCAAGTGGAAAGACATTCGTTCATCTAGCACCAAGGGAACAAGTTGCAGGAGACACATTTTCTCTGCTTTCTCAGACTGTTTCCTAGTGCCGGTTTGAAGTTCCTGCTGTTTTCACTTTAAAACCGATTTGGAGCTAGTACCTCCCCATATATATGTATGGAATGGAGTTTGCAACTGAAAAGAAACTTTGTGTTCCCAACAAGCTAGGTGAAGGACGGCTTTCACACACAATTAACTCTGAGAACTGAGCAAGTGGAGAGACGTTCGTTCATCTAGCACCAAGGGAACGGGTTGCAGGAGACACTTTTTCTCTGCTTTTTCAGTCTGTTTCCTAGTGCCGGTTTGTAGTTCCTGCAGTTTTCACTGTAAAACCGATTTGGAGCTAGTACCTCCCCATATATATGTATGGAATGGAGTTTGCAACTGGAAAGAAACTTTGTGTTCCCAACAATCTACGTGAAGGACGGCTTTCACACACACTTATCTCTCATAACTGAGCTAGTGGAGAGACGTTCGTTCATCTAGCACCAAGGGAACGGTTTGCAGGAGACACTATTACTCTGCTTTCTCAGTCTGTTTCCTACTGCCGGTTTGAAGTTCCTGCAGTTTTCACTGTAAAAAATAGTTGGAGCTTGTACCTCCCCTTATATATGTATGGAATGGAGTTGGCAACTGAAAAGAAACTTTGTATTCCCAACAAGCTAGGTGAAGGACGGCTTTCACACACACTTATCTCTCAGAAATGAGCAAGTTGAGAGACGTTCGTTCATCTAGCACCAAGGGAACGGGTTGCAGGAGACACTTTTTCTCTGCTTTCTCAGTCTGTTTCCTAGTGCCGGTTTGATGTTCCTGCAGTTTTCACTTTAAAACCTAGTTGGAGCTTGTACCTCCCCTTATATATGTATGGATCGGAGTTTGCAACTGAAAAGAAACTTTGTGTTCCCAACAATCTAGGTGAAGGACGGCTTTCAGACACACTTATCTCTCATAACTTAGCTAGTTGAGAGACGTTCGTTCATCTAGCACCAAGGGAACGGGTTGCTGGAGACACTTTTTCTCTGCTTTCTCAGTCTGTTTCCTAGTGCCGGTTTGAAGTTCCTGCAGTTTTCACTGTAAAACCGGGTTGGAGCTAGTACCTCCCCATATATATGTATGGATCGGAGTTTGCAACTGAAAAGAAACTTTGTGTTCCCAACAAGCTATTTGAAGTACGGCTTTCACACCCAATTATCTCTCGGAACTGAGCAAGTGGAAAGACGTTCGTTCATCTAGCACCAAGGGAACGGGTTGCAGGAGACACTTTTTCTCTGCTTTATCAGTCTGTTTCCTAGTGCCGGTTTGAAGTTCCTGCAGTTTTCACTGTAAAACCGAGTTGGAGCTTGTACCACACCATATATATGTATGGAATGGAGTTTGCAACAGAAAAGAAACTTTGTTTTCCCAACAAGCTAGGTGAAGGACAGCTTTCACACACACATATCTCTCAGAACTAAGCAAGTGGAAAGACATTCGTTCATCTAGCACCAAGGGAACAAGTTGCAGGAGACACATTTTCTCTGCTTTCTCAGACTGTTTCCTAGTGCCGGTTTGAAGTTCCTCCTGTTTTCACTTTAAAACCGATTTGGAGCTAGTACCTCCCCATATATATGTATGGAATGGAGTTTGCAACTGAAAAGAAACTTTGTGTTCCCAACAAGCTAGGTGAAGGACGGCTTTCACACACAATTATCTCTGAGAACTGAGCAATTGGAGAGACGTTCGTTCATCTAGCACCAAGGGAACGGGTTGCAGGAGACACTTTTTCTCAGCTTTTTCAGTCTGTTTCCTACTGCCGGTTTGAAGTTCCTGCAGTTTTCACTGTAAAAAATAGTTGGAGCTTGTACCTCCCCTTATATATGTATGGAATGGAGTTGGCACCTGAAAAGAAACTTTGTGTTCCCAACAAGCTAGGTGAAGGACGGCTTTCACACACACTTATCTCTCAGAAATGAGCAAGTTGAGAGACGTTCGTTCATCTAACACCAAGGGAACGGGTTGCAGGAGACACTTTTTCTCTGCTTTCTCAGTCTGTTTCCTAGTGCCGGTTTGAAGTTCCTGCATTTTTCACTGTAAATCATAATTGGAGCTTGTACCTCCCCTTATATATGTATGGAATGGAGTTTGCAACTGAAAAGAATCTTTTTGTTCCCAACAAGCTAGGTGAAGGACGGCTTTCAAACACACTTATCTCTCAGAAATGAGCAAGTGGAGAGACGTTCGTTCATCTAACACCAAGGGAACGGGTTGCAGGAGACACTTTTTCTCTGCTTTCTCAGTCTGTTTCCTAGTGCCGGTTTGATGTTCCTGCAGTTTTCACTTTAAAACCTAGTTGGAGCTTGTACCTCCCCTTATATATGTATGGATCGGAGATTGCAACTGAAAAGAAACTTTGTGTTCCCAACAATCTAGGTGAAGGACGGCTTTCAGACACACTTATCTCTCATAACTTAGCTAGTGGAGAGACGTTCGTTCATCTAGCACCAAGGGAACGGGTTGCTGGAGACACTTTTTCTCTGCTTTCTCAGTCTGTTTCCTAGTGCCGGTTTGAAGTTCCTGCAGTTTTCACTGTAAAACCGGGTTGGAGCTAGTACCTCCCCATATATATGTATGGATCGGAGTTTGCAACTGAAAAGAAACTTTGTGTTCCCAACAAGCTAGTATAAGGACAGCTTTCACACACACTTATCTCTCAGAACTGAGCAAGTGGAGAGACGTTCGTTCATCTAGCACCAAGGGAACGTGTTGCAGGAGGCACTATTTCTCTGCTTTCTCAGTCTGTTACCTAGTGCCGGTTTGAAGTTCCTGCAGTTTTCACTGTAAAACCGAGTTGGAGCTAGTACCTCCCCTTATATATGTATGGAATGGAGTTTGCAACTGAAAAGAAACTTTGTGTTCCCAACAAGCTATTTGAAGTACGGCTTTCACACCCAATTATCTCTCGGAACTGAGCAAGTGGAAAGACGTTCGTTCATCTAGCACCAAGGGAACGGGTTGCATGAGACACTTTTTCTCTGCTTTATCAGTCTGTTTCCTAGTGCCGGTTTGAAGTTCCTGCAGTTTTCACTGTAAAACCGAGTTGGAGCTTGTACCACACCATATATATGTATGGAATGGAGTTTGCAACTGAAAAGAAACTTTGTGTTCCCAACAAGCTAGGTGAAGGACAGCTTTCACACACACATATCTCTCAGAACTGAGCAAGTGGAGAGACATTCGTTCATCTAGCACCAAGGGAACAACTTGCAGGAGACACATTTTCTGTTCTTTCTCAGTCTGTTTCCTAGTGCCGGTTTGAAGTTCCTGCAGTTTTCACTGTAAAATCTAGTTGGAGCTTGTACCTCCCCTTATATATGTATGGATCGGAGTTTGCAACTGAAAAGAAACTTTGTGTTCCCAACAATCTAGGTGAAGGACGGCTTTCACACACACTTATCTCTCATAACTTAGCTTGTGGAGAGACGTTCGTTCATCTAGCACCAAGGGAACGGGTTGCTGGAGACACTTTTTCTCTGCTTTCTCAGTCTGTTTCCTAGTGCCGGTTTGAACTTCCTGCAGTTTTCAGTGTAAAACCGAGTTGGAGCTAGTACCTCCCCATATATATGTATGGAATGGAGTTTGCAACTGAAAAGAAACTTTGTGTTCCCAACAAGCTAGTTGAAGGGCGGCTTTCACACACACATATCTCTCGGAACTGAGCTAGTGGAAAGACGTTCGTTCATCTAGCACCAAGGGAACGGGTTGCATGAGACACTTTTTCTCTGCTTTATCAGTCTGTTTCCTAGTGCCGGTTTGAAGTTCCTGCAGTTTTCACTGTAAAACCGAGTTGGAGCTTGTACCACACCATATATATGTATGGAATGGAGTTTGCAACAGAAAAGAAACTTTGTGTTCCCATCAAGCTAGGTGAAGGACAGCTTTCACACACACATATCTCTCAGAACTGAGCAAGTGGAAAGACATTCGTTCATCTAGCACCAAGGGAACAAGTTGCAGGAGACACATTTTCTCTGCTTTCTCAGACTGTTTCCTAGTGCCGGTTTGAAGTTCCTGCTGTTTTCACTTTAAAACCGATTTGGAGCTAGTACCTCCCCATATATATGTATGGAATGGAGTTTGCAACTGAAAAGAAACTTTGTGTTCCCAACAAGCTAGGTGAAGGACGGCTTTCACACACAATTAACTCTGAGAACTGAGCAAGTGGAGAGACGTTCGTTCATCTAGCACCAAGGGAACGGGTTGCAGGAGACACTTTTTCTCTGCTTTTTCAGTCTGTTTCCTAGTGCCGGTTTGTAGTTCCTGCAGTTTTCACTGTAAAACCGATTTGGAGCTAGTACCTCCCCATATATATGTATGGAATGGAGTTTGCAACTGGAAAGAAACTTTGTGTTCCCAACAATCTACGTGAAGGACGGCTTTCACACACACTTATCTCTCATAACTGAGCTAGTGGAGAGACGTTCGTTCATCTAGCACCAAGGGAACGGTTTGCAGGAGACACTATTTCTCTGCTTTCTCAGTCTGTTTCCTACTGCCGGTTTGAAGTTCCTGCAGTTTTCACTGTAAAAAATAGTTGAAGCTTGTACCTCCCCTTATATATGTATGGAATGGAGTTGGCAACTGAAAAGAAACTTTGTATTCCCAACAAGCTAGGTGAAGGACGGCTTTCACACACACTTATCTCTCAGAAATGAGCAAGTTGAGAGACGTTCGTTCATCTAGCACCAAGGGAACGGGTTGCAGGAGACACTATTTCCCTGCTTTCTCAGTCTGTTTCCTAGTGCCGGTTTGAAGTTCCTGCATTTTTCACTGTAAACATAATTGGAGCTTGTACCTCCCCTTATATATGTATGGATCGGAGTTTGCAACTGAAAAGAAACTTTGTGTTCCCAACAATCTAGGTGAAGGACGGCTTTCACACACACTTATCTCTCATAACTTAGCTAGTGGAGAGACGTTCGTTCATCTAGCACCAAGGGAACGGGTTGCTGGAGACACTTTTTCTCTGCTTTCTCAGTCTGTTTCCTAGTGCCGGTTTGAACTTCCTGCAGTTTTCAGTGTAAAACCGAGTTGGAGCTAGTACCTCCCCATATATATTTATGGATCGGAGTTTGCAACTGAAAAGAAACTTTGTGTTCCCAACAAGCTAGTTGAAGGACGGCTTTCACACACACTTATCTCTCAGAACTGAGCAAGTGGAGAGACGTTCGTTCATCTAACACCAAGGGAACGGGTTGCAGGAGACACTTTTTCTCTGCTTTCTCAGTCTGTTTCCTAGTGCCGGTTTGATGTTCCTGCAGTTTTCACTTTAAAACCTAGTTGGAGCTTGTACCTCCCCTTATATATGTATGGATCGGAGTTTGCAACTGAAAAGAAACTTTGTGTTCCCAACAATCTAGGTGAAGGACGGCTTTCAGACACACTTATCTCTCATAACTTAGCTAGTGGAGAGACGTTCGTTCATCTAGCACCAAGGGAACGGGTTGCAGGAGACACTTTTTCTCTGCTTTATCAGTCTGTTTCCTAGTGCCGGTTTGAAGTTCCTGCAGTTTTCACTGTAAAACCGAGTTGGAGCTTGTACCACACCATATATATGTATGGAATGGAGTTTGCAACAGAAAAGAAACTTTGTTTTCCCAACAAGCTAGGTGAAGGACAGCTTTCACACACACATATCTCTCAGAACTAAGCAAGTGGAAAGACATTCGTTCATCTAGCACCAAGGGAACAAGTTGCAGGAGACACATTTTCTCTGCTTTCTCAGACTGTTTCCTAGTGCCGGTTTGAAGTTCCTCCTGTTTTCACTTTAAAACCGATTTGGAGCTAGTACCTCCCCATATATATGTATGGAATGGAGTTTGCAACTGAAAAGAAACTTTGTGTTCCCAACAAGCTAGGTGAAGGACGGCTTTCACACACAATTATCTCTGAGAACTGAGCAATTGGAGAGACGTTCGTTCATCTAGCACCAAGGGAACGGGTTGCAGGAGACACTTTTTCTCAGCTTTTTCAGTCTGTTTCCTACTGCCGGTTTGAAGTTCCTGCAGTTTTCACTGTAAAAAATAGTTGGAGCTTGTACCTCCCCTTATATATGTATGGAATGGAGTTTGCAACTGAAAAGAATCTTTTTGTTCCCAACAAGCTAGGTGAAGGACGGCTTTCAAACACACTTATCTCTCAGAAATGAGCAAGTGGAGAGACGTTCGTTCATCTAACACCAAGGGAACGGGTTGCAGGAGACACTTTTTCTCTGCTTTCTCAGTCTGTTTCCTAGTGCCGGTTTGATGTTCCTGCAGTTTTCACTTTAAAACCTAGTTGGAGCTTGTACCTCCCCTTATATATTTATGGATCAGAGATTGCAACTGAAAAGAAACTTTGTGTTCCCAACAATCTAGGTGAAGGACGGCTTTCACACACACTTATCTCTCATAACTTAGCTAGTGGAGAGACGTTCGTTCATCTAGCACCAAGGGAACGGGTTGCTGGAGACACTTTTTCTCTGCTTTCTCAGTCTGTTTCCTAGTGCCGGTTTGAAGTTCCTGCAGTTTTCACTGTAAAACCGGGCTGGAGCTAGTACCTCCCCATATATATGTATGGATCGGAGTTTGCAACTGAAAAGAAACTTTGTGTTCCCAACAAGCTAGTTTAAGGACGGCTTTCACACACACTTATCTCTCAGAACTGAGCAAGTGGAGAGACGTTCGTTCATCTAGCACCAAGGGAACGTGTTGCAGGAGGCACTATTTCTCTGCTTTCTCAGTCTGTTACCTAGTGCCGGTTTGAAGTTCCTGCAGTTTTCACTGTAAAACCGAGTTGGAGCTAGTACCTCCCCTTATATATGTATGGAATGGAGTTTGCAACTGAAAAGAAACTTTGTGTTCCCAACAAGCTATTTGAAGTACGGCTTTCACACCCAATTATCTCTCGGAACTGAGCAAGTGGAAAGACGTTCGTTCATCTAGCACCAAGGGAACGGGTTGCATGAGACACTTTTTCTCTGCTTTATCAGTCTGTTTCCTAGTGCCGGTTTGAAGTTCCTGCAGTTTTCACTGTAAAACCGAGTTGGAGCTTGTACCACACCATATATATGTATGGAATGGAGTTTGCAACAGAAAAGAAACTTTGTGTTCCCTTCAAGCTAGGTGAAGGACAGCTTTCACACACACATATCTCTCAGAACTGAGCAAGTGGAAAGACATTCGTTCATCTAGCACCAAGGGAACAAGTTGCAGGAGACACATTTTCTCTGCTTTCTCAGACTGTTTCCTAGTGCCGGTTTGAAGTTCCTGCTGTTTTCACTTTAAAACCGATTTGGAGCTAGTACCTCCCCATATATATGTATGGAATGGAGTTTGCAACTGAAAAGAAACTTTGTGTTCCCAGCAAGCTAGGTGAAGGACGGCTTTCACACACAATTATCTCTGAGAACTGAGCAAGTAGAGAGACGTTCGTTCATCTAGCACCAAGGGAACGGGTTGCAGGAGACACTTTTTCTCTGCTTTTTCAGTCTCTTTCCTAGTGCCGGTTTGTAGTTCCTGCAGTTTTCACTGTAAAACCGATTTGGAGCTAGTACCTCCCCATATATATGTATGGAATGGAGTTAGCAACTGGAAAGAAACTTTGTGTTCCCAACAATCTACGTGAAGGACGGCTTTCACACACACTTATCTCTCATAACTGAGCTAGTGGAGAGACGTTCGTTCATCTAGCACCAAGGGAACGGGTTGCTGGAGACACTTTTTCTCTGCTTTCTCAGTCTGTTTCCTAGTGCCGGTTTGAAGTTCCTGCAGTTTTCACTGTAAAACCGAGTTGGAGCTTGTACCACACCATATATATGTATGGAATGGAGTTTGCAACAGAAAAGAAACTTTGTGTTCCCATCAAGCTAGGTGAAGGACAGCTTTCACACACACATATCTCTCAGAACTGAGCAAGTGGAAAGACATTCGTTCATCTAGCACCAAGGGAACAAGTTGCAGGAGACACATTTTCTCTGCTTTCTCAGACTGTTTCCTAGTGCCGGTTTGAAGTTCCTGCTGTTTTCACTTTAAAACCGATTTGGAGCTAGTACCTCCCCATATATATGTATGGAATGGAGTTTGCAACTGAAAAGAAACTTTGTGTTCCCAACAAGCTAGGTGAAGGACGGCTTTCACACCCAATTATCTCTCGGAACTGAGCAAGTGGAAAGACGTTCGTTCATCTAGCACCAAGGGAACGGGTTGCAGGAGACACTATTTCTCTGCTTTCTCAGTCTGTTACCTAGTGCCGGTTTGAAGTTCCTGCAGTTTTCACTGTAAAACCGAGTTGGAGCTTGTACCACACCATATATATGTATGGAATGGAGTTTGCAACAGAAAAGAAACTTTGTGTTCCCATCAAGCTAGGTGAAGGACAGCTTTCACACACACATATCTCTCAGAACTGAGCAAGTGGAAAGACATTCGTTCATCTAGCACCAAGGGAACAAGTGGCAGGAGACACATTTTCTCTGCTTTCTCAGACTGTTTCCTAGTGCCGGTTTGAAGTTCCTGCTGTTTTCACTTTAAAACCGATTTGGAGCTAGTACCTCCCCATATATATGTATGGAATGGAGTTTGCAACTGAAAAGAAACTTTGTGTTCCCAACAAGCTAGGTGAAGGACGGCTTTCACACACAATTAACTCTGAGAACTGAGCAAGTGGAGAGACGTTCGTTCATCTAGCACCAAGGGAACGGGTTGCAGGAGACACTTTTTCTCTGCTTTTTCAGTCTGTTTCCTAGTGCCGGTTTGTAGTTCCTGCAGTTTTCACTGTAAAACCGATTTGGAGCTAGTACCTCCCCATATATATGTATGGAATGGAGTTTGCAACTGAAAAGAAACTTTGTGTTCCCAACAAGCTAGGTGAAGGACGGCTTTCACACACAATTATCTCTGAGAACTGAGCAAGTGGAGAGACGTTCGTTCATCTAGCACCAAGGGAACGGGTTGCAGGAGACACTTTTTCTCAGCTTTTTCAGTCTGTTTCCTACTGCCGGTTTGAAGTTCCTGCAGTTTTCACTGTAAAAAATAGTTGGAGCTTGTACCTCCCCTTATATATGTATGGAATGGAGTTGGCAACTGAAAAGAATCTTTGTATTCCCAACAAGCTAGGTGAAGGACGGCTTTCACACACACTTATCTCTCAGAAATGAGCAAGTTGAGAGACGTTCGTTCATCTAGCACCAAGGGAACGGGTTGCAGGAGACACTATTTCCCTGCTTTCTGAGTCTGTTTCCTAGTGCCGGTTTGAAGTTCCTGCAGTTTTCACTGTAAAACCGAGTTGGAGCTTGTACCACACCATATATATGTATGGAATGGAGTTTGCAACTGAAAAGAATCTTTTTGTTCCCAACAAGCTAGGTGAAGGACGGCTTTCAAACACACTTATCTCTCAGAAATGAGCAAGTGGAGAGACGTTCGTTCATCTAACACCAAGGGAACGGGTTGCAGGAGACACTTTTTCTCTGCTTTCTCAGTCTGTTTCCTAGTGCCGGTTTGATGTTCCTGCAGTTTTCACTTTAAAACCTAGTTGGAGCTTGTACCTCCCCTTATATATGTATGGATCGGAGATTGCAACTGAAAAGAAACTTTGTGTTCCCAACAATCTAGGTGAAGGACGGCTTTCAGACACACTTATCTCTCATAACTTAGCTAGTGGAGAGACGTTCGTTCATCTAGCACCAAGGGAACGGGTTGCTGGAGACACTTTTTCTCTGCTTTCTCAGTCTGTTTCCTAGTGCCGGTTTGAAGTTCCTGCAGTTTTCACTGTAAAACCGGGTTGGAGCTAGTACCTCCCCATATATATGTATGGATCGGAGTTTGCAACTGAAAAGAAACTTTGTGTTCCCAACAAGCTAGTTTAAGGACAGCTTTCACACACACTTATCTCTCAGAACTGAGCAAGTGGAGAGACGTTCGTTCATCTAGCACCAAGGGAACGTGTTGCAGGAGGCACTATTTCTCTGCTTTCTCAGTCTGTTACCTAGTGCCGGTTTGAAGTTCCTGCAGTTTTCACTGTAAAACCGAGTTGGAGCTAGTACCTCCCCTTATATATGTATGGAATGGAGTTTGCAACTGAAAAGAAACTTTGTGTTCCCAACAAGCTATTTGAAGTACGGCTTTCACACCCAATTATCTCTCGGAACTGAGCAAGTGGAAAGACGTTCGTTCATCTAGCACCAAGGGAACGGGTTGCATGAGACACTTTTTCTCTGCTTTATCAGTCTGTTTCCTAGTGCCGGTTTGAAGTTCCTGCAGTTTTCACTGTAAAACCGAGTTGGAGCTTGTACCACACCATATATATGTATGGAATGGAGTTTGCAACTGAAAAGAAACTTTGTGTTCCCAACAAGCTAGGTGAAGGACAGCTTTCACACACACATATCTCTCAGAACTGAGCAAGTGGAGAGACATTCGTTCATCTAGCACCAAGGGAACAACTTGCAGGAGACACATTTTCTGTTCTTTCTCAGTCTGTTTCCTAGTGCCGGTTTGAAGTTCCTGCAGTTTTCACTGTAAAACCTAGTTGGAGCTTGTACCTCCCCTTATATATGTATGGATCGGAGTTTGCAACTGAAAAGAAACTTTGTGTTCCCAACAATCTAGGTGAAGGACGGCTTTCACACACACTTATCTCTCATAACTTAGCTTGTGGAGAGACGTTCGTTCATCTAGCACCAAGGGAACGGGTTGCTGGAGACACTTTTTCTCTGCTTTCTCAGTCTGTTTCCTAGTGCCGGTTTGAACTTCCTGCAGTTTTCAGTGTAAAACCGAGTTGGAGCTAGTACCTCCCCATATATATGTATGGAATGGAGTTTGCAACTGAAAAGAAACTTTGTGTTCCCAACAAGCTAGTTGAAGGACGGCTTTCACACACACTTATCTCTCGGAACTGAGCTAGTGGAAAGACGTTCGTTCATCTAGCACCAAGGGAACGGGTTGCATGAGACACTTTTTCTCTGCTTTATCAGTCTGTTTCCTAGTGCCGGTTTGAAGTTCCTGCAGTTTTCACTGTAAAACCGAGTTGGAGCTTGTACCACACCATATATATGTATGGAATGGAGTTTGCAACAGAAAAGAAACTTTGTGTTCCCATCAAGCTAGGTGAAGGACAGCTTTCACACACACATATCTCTCAGAACTGAGCAAGTGGAAAGACATTCGTTCATCTAGCACCAAGGGAACAAGTTGCAGGAGACACATTTTCTCTGCTTTCTCAGACTGTTTCCTAGTGCCGGTTTGAAGTTCCTGCTGTTTTCACTTTAAAACCGATTTGGAGCTAGTACCTCCCCATATATATGTATGGAATGGAGTTTGCAACTGAAAAGAAACTTTGTGTTCCCAACAAGCTAGGTGAAGGACGGCTTTCACACACAATTAACTCTGAGAACTGAGCAAGTGGAGAGACGTTCGTTCATCTAGCACCAAGGGAACGGGTTGCAGGAGACACTTTTTCTCTGCTTTTTCAGTCTGTTTCCTAGTGCCGGTTTGTAGTTCCTGCAGTTTTCACTGTAAAACCGATTTGGAGCTAGTACCTCCCCATATATATGTATGGAATGGAGTTTGCAACTGGAAAGAAACTTTGTGTTCCCAACAATCTACGTGAAGGACGGC
The DNA here is from genome assembly GCF_036321535.1 of Camelus dromedarius. NCBI lineage: Eukaryota > Metazoa > Chordata > Mammalia > Artiodactyla > Camelidae > Camelus > Camelus dromedarius. Next base: position 68,974,937 of record NC_087446.1, read on the forward strand.
TTTCACACACACTTATCTCTCATAACTGAGCTAGTGGAGAGACGTTCGTTCATCTAGCACCAAGGGAACGGTTTGCAGGAGACACTATTTCTCTGCTTTCTCAGTCTGTTTCCTACTGCCGGTTTGAAGTTCCTGCAGTTTTCACTGTAAAAAATAGTTGGAGCTTGTACCTCCCCTTATATATGTATGGAATGGAGTTGGCAACTGAAAAGAAACTTTGTATTCCCAACAAGCTAGGTGAAGGACGGCTTTCACACACACTTATCTCTCAGAAATGAGCAAGTTGAGAGACGTTCGTTCATCTAGCACCAAGGGAACGGGTTGCAGGAGACACTATTTCCCTGCTTTCTCAGTCTGTTTCCTAGTGCCGGTTTGAAGTTCCTGCATTTTTCACTGTAAACATAATTGGAGCTTGTACCTCCCCTTATATATGTATGGAATGGAGTTTGCAACTGAAAAGAATCTTTTTGTTCCCAACAAGCTAGGTGAAGGACGGCTTTCAAACACACTTATCTCTCAGAAATGAGCAAGTTGAGAGACGTTCGTTCATCTAACACCAAGGGAACGGGTTGCAGGAGACACTTTTTCTCTGTTTTCTCAGTCTGTTACCTAGTGCCGGTTTGAAGTTCCTGCAGTTTTCACTGTAAAACCGAGTTGGAGCTAGTACCTCCCCATATATATGTATGGAATGGAGTTTGCAACTGAAAAGAAACTTTGTGTTCCCAACAAGCTAGTTGAAGGACGGCTTTCACACACACTTATCTCTCGGAACTGAGCAAGTGGAAAGACGTTCGTTCATCTAGCACCAAGGGAACGGGTTGCATGAGACACTTTTTCTCTGCTTTATCAGTCTGTTTCCTAGTGCCGGTTTGAAGTTCCTGCAGTTTTCACTGTAAAACCGAGTTGGAGCTTGTACCACACCATATATATGTATGGAATGGAGTTTGCAACAGAAAAGAAACTTTGTGTTCCCATCAAGCTAGGTGAAGGACAGCTTTCACACACACATATCTCTCAGAACTGAGCAAGTGGAAAGACATTCGTTCATCTAGCACCAAGGGAACAAGTTGCAGGAGACACATTTTCTCTGCTTTCTCAGACTGTTTCCTAGTGCCGGTTTGAAGTTCCTGCTGTTTTCACTTTAAAACCGATTTGGAGCTAGTACCTCCCCATATATATGTATGGAATGGAGTTTGCAACTGAAAAGAAACTTTGTGTTCCCAACAAGCTAGGTGAAGGACGGCTTTCACACCCAATTATCTCTCGGAACTGAGCAAGTGGAAAGACGTTCGTTCATCTAGCACCAAGGGAACGGGTTGCAGGAGACACTTTTTCTCTGCTTTATCAGTCTGTTTCCTAGTGCCGGTTTGAAGTTCCTGCAGTTTTCACTGTAAAACCGAGTTGGAGCTTGTACCACACCATATATATGTATGGAATGGAGTTTGCAACAGAAAAGAAACTTTGTGTTCCCATCAAGCTAGGTGAAGGACAGCTTTCACACACACATATCTCTCAGAACTGAGCAAGTGGAAAGACATTCGTTCATCTAGCACCAAGGGAACAAGTGGCAGGAGACACATTTTCTCTGCTTTCTCAGACTGTTTCCTAGTGCCGGTTTGAAGTTCCTGCTGTTTTCACTTTAAAACCGATTTGGAGCTAGTACCTCCCCATATATATGTATGGAATGGAGTTTGCAACTGAAAAGAAACTTTGTGTTCCCAACAAGCTAGGTGAAGGACGGCTTTCACACACAATTAACTCTGAGAACTGAGCAAGTGGAGAGACGTTCGTTCATCTAGCACCAAGGGAACGGGTTGCAGGAGACACTTTTTCTCTGCTTTTTCAGTCTGTTTCCTAGTGCCGGTTTGTAGTTCCTGCAGTTTTCACTGTAAAACCGATTTGGAGCTAGTACCTCCCCATATATATGTATGGAATGGAGTTTGCAACTGAAAAGAAACTTTGTGTTCCCAACAAGCTAGGTGAAGGACGGCTTTCACACACAATTATCTCTGAGAACTGAGCAAGTGGAGAGACGTTCGTTCATCTAGCACCAAGGGAACGGGTTGCAGGAGACACTTTTTCTCAGCTTTTTCAGTCTGTTTCCTACTGCCGGTTTGAAGTTCCTGCAGTTTTCACTGTAAAAAATAGTTGGAGCTTGTACCTCCCCTTATATATGTATGGAATGGAGTTGGCAACTGAAAAGAATCTTTGTATTCCCAACAAGCTAGGTGAAGGACGGCTTTCACACACACTTATCTCTCAGAAATGAGCAAGTTGAGAGACGTTCGTTCATCTAGCACCAAGGGAACGGGTTGCAGGAGACACTATTTCCCTGCTTTCTGAGTCTGTTTCCTAGTGCCGGTTTGAAGTTCCTGCAGTTTTCACTGTAAAACCGAGTTGGAGCTTGTACCACACCATATATATGTATGGAATGGAGTTTGCAACTGAAAAGAATCTTTTTGTTCCCAACAAGCTAGGTGAAGGACGGCTTTCAAACACACTTATCTCTCAGAAATGAGCAAGTGGAGAGACGTTCGTTCATCTAACACCAAGGGAACGGGTTGCAGGAGACACTTTTTCTCTGCTTTCTCAGTCTGTTTCCTAGTGCCGGTTTGATGTTCCTGCAGTTTTCACTTTAAAACCTAGTTGGAGCTTGTACCTCCCCTTATATATGTATGGATCGGAGATTGCAACTGAAAAGAAACTTTGTGTTCCCAACAATCTAGGTGAAGGACGGCTTTCAGACACACTTATCTCTCATAACTTAGCTAGTGGAGAGACGTTCGTTCATCTAGCACCAAGGGAACGGGTTGCTGGAGACACTTTTTCTCTGCTTTCTCAGTCTGTTTCCTAGTGCCGGTTTGAAGTTCCTGCAGTTTTCACTGTAAAACCGGGTTGGAGCTAGTACCTCCCCATATATATGTATGGATCGGAGTTTGCAACTGAAAAGAAACTTTGTGTTCCCAACAAGCTAGTTTAAGGACAGCTTTCACACACACTTATCTCTCAGAACTGAGCAAGTGGAGAGACGTTCGTTCATCTAGCACCAAGGGAACTTGTTGCAGGAGGCACTATTTCTCTGCTTTCTCAGTCTGTTACCTAGTGCCGGTTTGAAGTTCCTGCAGTTTTCACTGTAAAACCGAGTTGGAGCTAGTACCTCCCCTTATATATGTATGGAATGGAGTTTGCAACTGAAAAGAAACTTTGTGTTCCCAACAAGCTATTTGAAGTACGGCTTTCACACCCAATTATCTCTCGGAACTGAGCAAGTGGAAAGACGTTCGTTCATCTAGCACCAAGGGAACGGGTTGCATGAGACACTTTTTCTCTGCTTTATCAGTCTGTTTCCTAGTGCCGGTTTGAAGTTCCTGCAGTTTTCACTGTAAAACCGAGTTGGAGCTTGTACCACACCATATATATGTATGGAATGGAGTTTGCAACTGAAAAGAAACTTTGTGTTCCCAACAAGCTAGGTGAAGGACAGCTTTCACACACACATATCTCTCAGAACTGAGCAAGTGGAGAGACATTCGTTCATCTAGCACCAAGGGAACAACTTGCAGGAGACACATTTTCTGTTCTTTCTCAGTCTGTTTCCTAGTGCCGGTTTGAAGTTCCTGCAGTTTTCACTGTAAAACCTAGTTGGAGCTTGTACCTCCCCTTATATATGTATGGATCGGAGTTTGCAACTGAAAAGAAACTTTGTGTTCCCAACAATCTAGGTGAAGGACGGCTTTCACACACACTTATCTCTCATAACTTAGCTTGTGGAGAGACGTTCGTTCATCTAGCACCAAGGGAACGGGTTGCTGGAGACACTTTTTCTCTGCTTTCTCAGTCTGTTTCCTAGTGCCGGTTTGAACTTCCTGCAGTTTTCAGTGTAAAACCGAGTTGGAGCTAGTACCTCCCCATATATATGTATGGAATGGAGTTTGCAACTGAAAAGAAACTTTGTGTTCCCAACAAGCTAGTTGAAGGACGGCTTTCACACACACTTATCTCTCGGAACTGAGCTAGTGGAAAGACGTTCGTTCATCTAGCACCAAGGGAACGGGTTGCATGAGACACTTTTTCTCTGCTTTATCAGTCTGTTTCCTAGTGCCGGTTTGAAGTTCCTGCAGTTTTCACTGTAAAACCGAGTTGGAGCTTGTACCACACCATATATATGTATGGAATGGAGTTTGCAACAGAAAAGAAACTTTGTGTTCCCATCAAGCTAGGTGAAGGACAGCTTTCACACACACATATCTCTCAGAACTGAGCAAGTGGAAAGACATTCGTTCATCTAGCACCAAGGGAACAAGTTGCAGGAGACACATTTTCTCTGCTTTCTCAGACTGTTTCCTAGTGCCGGTTTGAAGTTCCTGCTGTTTTCACTTTAAAACCGATTTGGAGCTAGTACCTCCCCATATATATGTATGGAATGGAGTTTGCAACTGAAAAGAAACTTTGTGTTCCCAACAAGCTAGGTGAAGGACGGCTTTCACACACAATTAACTCTGAGAACTGAGCAAGTGGAGAGACGTTCGTTCATCTAGCACCAAGGGAACGGGTTGCAGGAGACACTTTTTCTCTGCTTTTTCAGTCTGTTTCCTAGTGCCGGTTTGTAGTTCCTGCAGTTTTCACTGTAAAACCGATTTGGAGCTAGTACCTCCCCATATATATGTATGGAATGGAGTTTGCAACTGGAAAGAAACTTTGTGTTCCCAACAATCTACGTGAAGGACGGCTTTCACACACACTTATCTCTCATAACTGAGCTAGTGGAGAGACGTTCGTTCATCTAGCACCAAGGGAACGGTTTGCAGGAGACACTATTTCTCTGCTTTCTCAGTCTGTTTCCTACTGCCGGTTTGAAGTTCCTGCAGTTTTCACTGTAAAAAATAGTTGGAGCTTGTACCTCCCCTTATATATGTATGGAATGGAGTTGGCAACTGAAAAGAAACTTTGTATTCCCAACAAGCTAGGTGAAGGACGGCTTTCACACACACTTATCTCTCAGAAATGAGCAAGTTGAGAGACGTTCGTTCATCTAGCACCAAGGGAACGGGTTGCAGGAGACACTATTTCCCTGCTTTCTCAGTCTGTTTCCTAGTGCCGGTTTGAAGTTCCTGCATTTTTCACTGTAAACATAATTGGAGCTTGTACCTCCCCTTATATATGTATGGAATGGAGTTTGCAACTGAAAAGAATCTTTTTGTTCCCAACAAGCTAGGTGAAGGACGGCTTTCAAACACACTTATCTCTCAGAAATGAGCAAGTTGAGAGACGTTCGTTCATCTAACACCAAGGGAACGGGTTGCAGGAGACACTTTTTCTCTGTTTTCTCAGTCTGTTACCTAGTGCCGGTTTGAAGTTCCTGCAGTTTTCACTGTAAAACCGAGTTGGAGCTAGTACCTCCCCTTATATATGTATGGAATGGAGTTTGCAACTGAAAAGAAACTTTGTGTTCCCAACAAGCTATTTGAAGTACGGCTTTCACACCCAATTATCTCTCGGAACTGAGCAAGTGGAAAGACGTTCGTTCATCTAGCACCAAGGGAACGGGTTGCATGAGACACTTTTTCTCTGCTTTATCAGTCTGTTTCCTAGTGCCGGTTTGAAGTTCCTGCAGTTTTCACTGTAAAACCGAGTTGGAGCTTGTACCACACCATATATATGTATGGAATGGTGTTTGCAACAGAAAAGAAACTTTGTGTTCCCAACAAGCTAGGTGAAGGACAGCTTTCACACACACATATCTCTCAGAACTGAGCAAGTGGAGAGACATTCGTTCATCTAGCACCAAGGGAACAAGTTGCAGGAGACACATTTTCTGTTCTTTCTCAGTCTGTTTCCTAGTGCCGGTTTGAAGTTCCTGCAGTTTTCACTGTAAAACCTAGTTGGAGCTTGTACCACCCCTTATATATGTATGGATCGGAGTTTGCAACTGAAAAGAAACTTTGTGTTCCCAACAATCTAGGTGAAGGACGGCTTTCACACACACTTATCTCTCATAACTTAGCTAGTGGAGAGACGTTCGTTCATCTAGCACCAAGGGAACGGGTTGCTGGAGACACTTTTTCTCTGCTTTCTCAGTCTGTTTCCTAGTGCCGGTTTGAACTTCCTGCAGTTTTCAGTGTAAAACCGAGTTGGAGCTAGTACCTCCCCATATATATTTATGGATCGGAGTTTGCAACTGAAAAGAAACTTTGTGTTCCCAACAAGCTAGTTGAAGGACGGCTTTCACACACACTTATCTCTCAGAACTGAGCAAGTGGAGAGACGTTCGTTCATCTAACACCAAGGGAACGGGTTGCAGGAGACACTTTTTCTCTGCTTTCTCAGTCTGTTTCCTAGTGCCTGTTTGATGTCCCTGCAGTTTTCACTGTAAAAAATAGTTGGAGCTTGTACCTCCCCTTATATATGTATGGAATGGAGTTGGCAACTGAAAAGAAACTTTGTGTTCCCAACAAGCTAGGTGAAGGACGGCTTTCACACACACTTATCTCTCAGAAATGAGCAAGTGGAGAGACGTTCGTTCATCTAGCACCAAGGGAACGGGTTGCAGGAGACACTATTTCTCTGCTTTCTCAGTCTGTTTCCTAGTGCCGGTTTGAAGTTCCTGCATTTTTCACTGTAAAACATAATTGGAGCTTTTACCTACCCTTATATATGTATGGAATGGAGTTTGCAACTGAAAAGAATCTTTTTTTTCCCAACAAGCTAGGTGAAGGACGGCTTTCAAACCCACTTATCTCTCAGAAATGAGCAAGTGGAGAGACGTTCGTTCATCTAACACCAAGGGAACGGGTTGCAGGAGACACTTTTTCTCTGCTTTCTCAGTCTGTTTCCTAGTGCCGGTTTGATGTTCCTGCAGTTTTCACTTTAAAACCTAGTTGGAGCTTGTACCTCCCCTTATATATGTATGGATCGGAGTTTGCAACTGAAAAGAAACTTTGTGTTCCCAACAATCTAGGTGAAGGACGGCTTTCACACACACTTATCTCTCATAACTTAGCTAGTGGAGAGACGTTCGTTCATCTAGCAACAAGGGAACGGGTTGCTGGAGACACTTTTTCTCTGCTTTCTCAGTCTGTTTCCTAGTGCCGGTTTGAAGTTCCTGCAGTTTTCACTGTAAAACCGGGTTGGAGCTAGTACCTCCCCATATATATGTATGGATCGGAGTTTGCAACTGAAAAGAAACTTTGTGTTCCCAACAAGCTATTTGAAGTACGGCTTTCACACCCAAATATCTCTCGGAACTGAGCAAGTGGAAAGACGTTCGTTAATCTAGCACCAAGGGAACGGGTGGCAGGAAACACTTTTTCTCTGCTTCTCTGTCTGTTTCCTAGTGCCGGTTTGAAGTTCCTGCCTTTTTCACTGTAAAACCGAGTTGGAGCTAGTACCTCCCCATATATAAGTATGGAATGGAGTTTGCAACTGAAAAGAAACCTTTTGTTCCCAACAAGCTAGGTGAAGGACGGCTTTCACACACAATTATCTCTCAGAACTTAGCAAGTGGAGAGACGTTCGTTCATCTAGCACCAAAGGAACCGGTTGCAGGAGACAATTTTTCTCTGCTTCTCAGTCTGTTTCATAGTGCCGGTTTGATGTTACTGCAGTTTTCAATGTAAAACCGAGTTGGAGCTATTACTTCCCCATATATATGTATGGAATGGAGTTTGCAACTGAAAAGAAACTTTGTGTTCCCAACAAGCTAGGTGAAGGACGGCTTTCACACACACTTATCTCTCAGAACTTAGCAAGTGGAGAGACGTTCGTTCATCTAGCACCAAGGGAACGGGTTGCAGGAGACACTTTTTCTCTGCTTTATCAGTCTGTTTCCTAGTGCCGGTTTGAAGTTCCTGCAGTTTTCACTGTAAAACCGAGTTGGAGCTTGTACCACCCCATATATATGTATGGAATGGAGTTTGCAACAGAAAAGAAACTTTGTGTTCCCAACAAGCTAGGTGAAGGACAGCTTTCACACACACATATTTCTCAGAACTGAGCAAGTGGAGAGACATTCGTTCATCTAGCACCAAGGGAACAAGTTGCAGGTGACACTTTTTCTCTGCTTTCTCAGTCTGTTTCCTAGTGCCGGTTTGATGTTCCTGCAGTTTTCACTTTAAAACCTAGTTGGAGCTTGTACCTCCCCTTATATATGTATGGATTGGAGTTTGCAACTGAAAAGAAACTTTGTGTTCCCAACAAGCGAGGTGAAGGGCGTCCTTCACACACACTTATCTCTCGGAACTGAGCAAGTGGCAAGACGTTCGTTCATCCAGCAGCAAGGGAACGGGTTGCAGGAGACACATTTTCTGTGCTTTCTCAGTCTGTTTCCTAGTGCCGGTTTGAAGTTCCTGCCTTTTTCACTGTAAAACCGTGTTGGAGCTTGTACCTCCCCATATATATGTATGGAATGGAGTTTGCAACTGAAAAGAAACTTTGTGTTCCCAACAAGCTAGGTGAAGGACGGCTTTCACACACACATATTTCTCAGAACTGAGAAAGTGGAGAGACTTTCGTTCATCTAGCACCTAGGGAACGGGTTGCAGGAGACACTTTTTCTCTGCTTTCTCAGTCTGTTTCCTAGTGCCGGTTTGAAGTTCCTGCAGTTTTCACTGTCAAACCGAGTTGGAGCTAGTACCTCCCCATATATATGTATGGAATGGAGTTTGCAACTGAAAAGAAACTTTCTGTTCCCAACAAGCTAGGTGAAGGACGTCTTTCACTCACACTTATCTCTCAGAACTTAGCAAGTGGAGAGACGTTCGTTCATCTAGCACCAAGGGAACGGGTTGCAGGAGACACTTTTTCTCTGCTTTATCAGTCTGTTTCCTAGTGCCGGTTTGAAGTTCCTGCAGTTTTCACTGTAAAACCGAGTTGGAGCTTGTACCACCCCATATATATGTATGGAATGGAGTTTGCAACAGAAAAGAAACTTTGTGTTCCCAACAAGCTAGGTGAAGGACAGCTTTCACACACACATATTTCTCAGAACTGAGCAAGTGGAGAGACATTCGTTCATCTAGCACCAAGGGAACAAGTTGCAGGTGACACTTTTTCTCTGCTTTCTCAGTCTGTTTCCTAGTGCCGGTTTGATGTTCCTGCAGTTTTCACTTTAAAACCTAGTTGGAGCTTGTACCTCCCCTTATATATGTATGGATTGGAGTTTGCAACTGAAAAGAAACTTTGTGTTCCCAACAAGCGAGGTGAAGGGCGTCCTTCACACACACTTATCTCTCGGAACTGAGCAAGTGGCAAGACGTTCGTTCATCCAGCAGCAAGGGAACGGGTTGCAGGAGACACATTTTCTGTGCTTTCTCAGTCTGTTTCCTAGTGCCGGTTTGAAGTTCCTGCCTTTTTCACTGTAAAACCGTGTTGGAGCTTGTACCTCCCCATATATATGTATGGAATGGAGTTTGCAACTGAAAAGAAACTTTGTGTTCCCAACAAGCTAGGTGAAGGACGGCTTTCACACACACATATTTCTCAGAACTGAGAAAGTGGAGAGACTTTCGTTCATCTAGCACCTAGGGAACGGGTTGCAGGAGACACTTTTTCTCTGCTTTCTCAGTCTGTTTCCTAGTGCCGGTTTGAAGTTCCTGCAGTTTTCACTGTCAAACCAAGTTGGAGCTAGTACCTCCCCATATATATGTATGGAATGGAGTTTGCAACTGAAAAGAAACTTTCTGTTCCCAACAAGCTAGGTGAAGGACGTCTTTCACACACACTTATCTCTCAGAACTTAGCAAGTGGAGAGACGTTCGTTCATCTAGCACCAAGGGAACGGGTTGCAGGAGACACTTTTTCTCTGCTTTCTCAGTCTGTTTCCTAGTGCCGGTTTGAAGTTCCTGCAGTTTTCACTGTAAAACACAGTTTGATCTAGTACCTCCCCATATATATGTATGGAATGGAGATTTCAACTGAAAAGAAACTTTGTGTTCCCAAAAAGCTAGGTGAAGGACGGCTTTCACACACACTTATCTCTCAGAACTGAGCAAGTGGACAGACGTTCGTTCATCTAGCACCAAAGGAGCGGGTTGCAGGAGACACATTTTCTCTGCTTTCTCAGTCTGTTTCCTAGTGCCGGTTTGAAGTTCCTGCAGTTTCCACTGTCAAACCGAGTTGGAGCTGGTACCACCCCATATATATGTAAGGAATGGAGTTTGCAACTGAAAAGAATCTTGTGTTCCCAACAAGCTAGGTGAAGGACGGCTTTCACGCACACTTATCTCTCAGAACTGAGCAAGTGGAGAGACGTTCGTTCATCTAGCACCAAGGGAACAAGTTGCAGGTGACACTTTTTCTCTGCTTTCTCAGTCTGTTTCCTAGTGCCGGTTTGATGTTCCTGCAGTTTTCACTTTAAAACCTAGTTGGAGCTTGTACCTCCCCTTATATATGTATGGATTGGAGTTTGCAACTGAAAAGAAACTTTGTGTTCCCAACAAGCGAGGTGAAGGGCGTCCTTCACACACACTTATCTCTCGGAACTGAGCAAGTGGCAAGACGTTCGTTCATCCAGCAGCAAGGGAACGGGTTGCAGGAGACACATTTTCTGTGCTTTCTCAGTCTGTTTCCTAGTGCCGGTTTGAAGTTCCTGCCTTTTTCACTGTAAAACCGTGTTGGAGCTTGTACCTCCCCATATATATGTATGGAATGGAGTTTGCAACTGAAAAGAAACTTTGTGTTCCCAACAAGCTAGGTGAAGGACGGCTTTCACACACACATATTTCTCAGAACTGAGAAAGTGGAGAGACTTTCGTTCATCTAGCACCTAGGGAACGGGTTGCAGGAGACACTTTTTCTCTGCTTTCTCAGTCTGTTTCCTAGTGCCGGTTTGAAGTTCCTGCAGTTTTCACTGTAAATCCGAGTTGGAGCTTGTACCTCCCCATATATATATATGGAATGGAGTTTGCAACTGAAAAGAAACTTTGTGTTCCCAACAAGCTAGCTGAAGGACGGCTTTCACACACACTTATCTCTCAGAACTGAGCAAGTGGACAGACGTTCGTTCATCTAGCACCAAAGGAGCGGGTTGCAGGAGACACATTTTCTCTGCTTTCTCAGTCTGTTTCCTAGTGCCGGTTTGAAGTTCCTGCAGTTTCCACTGTCAAACCGAGTTGGAGCTGGTACCACCCCATAAATATGTAAGGAATGGAGTTTGCAACTGAAAAGAATCTTGTGTTCCCAACAAGCTAGGTGAAGGACGGCTTTCACACACACATATTTCTCAGAACTGAGAAAGTGGAGAGACTTTCGTTCATCTAGCACCTAGGGAACGGGTTGCAGGAGACACTTTTTCTCTGCTTTCTCAGTCTGTTTCCTAGTGCCGGTTTGAAGTTCCTGCAGTTTTCACTGTCAAACCGAGTTGGAGCTAGTACCTCCCCATATATATGTATGGAATGGAGTTTGCAACTGAAAAGAAACTTTCTGTTCCCAACAAGCTAGGTGAAGGACGTCTTTCACACACACTTATCTCTCAGAACTTAGCAAGTGGAGAGACGTTCGTTCATCTAGCACCAAGGGAACGGGTTGCAGGAGACACTTTTTCTCTGCTTTCTCAGTCTGTTTCCTAGTGCCGGTTTGAAATTCCTGCAGTTTTCACTGTAAAACACAGTTTGATCTAGTACCTCCCCATATATATGTATGGAATGGAGATTTCAACTGAAAAGAAACTTTGTGTTCCCAAAAAGCTAGGTGAAGCACGGCTTTCACACACACTTATATCTCAGAACTGAGCAAGTGGAGAGACGTTCGTTCATCTAGCACCAAGGGAACGGGTTGCAGGAGACACTTTTTCTCTGTTTTCTCAGTCTGTTTCCTAGTGCCGGTTTGAAGTTCCTGCAGTTTTCACTGTTAATCCGAGTTGGAGCTTGTACCTTACCATATATATATATGGAATGGAGTTTGCAACTGAAAAGAAACTTTGTGTTCCCAACAAGCTAGCTGAAGGACGGCTTTCACACACACTTATCTCTCAGAACTGAGCAAGTGGACAGACGTTCGTTCATCTAGCACCAAAGGAGCGGGTTGCAGGAGACACATTTTCTCTGCTTTCTCAGTCTGTTTCCTAGTGCCGGTTTGAAGTTCCTGCAGTTTCCACTGTCAAACCGAGTTGGAGCTGGTACCACCCCATAAATATGTAAGGAATGGAGTTTGCAACTGAAAAGAATCTTGTGTTCCCAACAAGCTAGGTGAAGGACGGCTTTCACGCACACTTATCTCTCAGAACTGAGCAAGTGGAGAGACGTTCGTTCATCTAGCACCAAGGGAACGGGTTGCAGGAGACACTTTTTCTCTGCTTTCTCAGTCTGTTTCCTAGTGCCGGTTTGAAGTTCCTGCAGTTTTCACTGTGAAACCGAGTTGGAGCTGGTACCTCCCCATATATATGTATAGAATGGAGTTTGCAACTGCAAATAATCTTTGTGTTCCCAACAATCTACGTGAAGGACGGCTTTCACACACAATTATCTCTCAGAACTGAGCAAGTGGAGAGACTTTCGTTCATATAGCACCAAGGGAACGGGTTGCAGGAGACACTTTTTCTCTGTTTTCTCAGTCTGTTTCCTAGTGCCGGTTTGAAGTTCCTGCAGTTTTCACTGTAAAACAGAGTTAGAGCTAGTACCTCCCCATATATATGTATGGAATGGAGTTTGCAACTGAAAAGAAACTTTGTGTTCCCAACAAGCTAGGTGAAGGACGGCTTTCACACACACTTATCTCTCATAACTGAGCTAGTGGAGAGACGTTCGTTCATCTAGCACCAAGGGAACGGGTTGCAGGAGACACTATTCCACTGCTTTCTCAGTATTTTTCGTAGTGCCGATTTGAAGTTCCTGCAGTTTTCACTGTAAAACCGATTTGGAGCTAGTACCTCCCCTTATATATGTATGGAATGGAGTTTGCAACTGAAAAGAATCTTTGTGTTCCCAACAAGCTAGGTGAAGGACGGCTTTCACACACACTTATTTCTCAGAACTGAGCAAGTGGAGAGACGTTCGTTCATCTAGCATCAAGGGAACGGGTTGCAGGAGACACTATTTCTCTGCTTTCTCAGTCTGTTTCCTAGTGCCGGTTTGAAGTTCCTGCAGTTTTCACTGTAAAAAATAGTTGGAGCTTGTACCTCCCCTTATATATGTATGGAATGGAGTTTGCAACTGAAAAGAAACTTTGTGTTCCCAACAAGCTAGGTGAAGGACGGCTTTCACACACACTTATCTCTCAGAACTGAGCAAGTGGAGAGACGTTCGTTCATCTAGCACCAAGAGAACGGGTTGCAGGAGACACTATTTCTCTGCTTTCTCAGTCTGTTTCCTAGTGCCGGTTTGAAGTTCCTGCAGTTTTCACTGTAAAACCGAGTTGGAGCTTGTACCAACCCATATATATGTATGGAATGGAGTTTGCAACAGAAAAGAAACTTTGTGTTCCCAACAAGCTAGGTGAAGGACGGCTTTCACACACACATATTTCTCAGAACTGAGAAAGTGGAGAGACTTTCGTTCATCTAGCACCTAGGGAACGGGTTGCAGGAGACACTTTTTCTCTGCTTTCTCAGTCTGTTTCCTAGTGCCGGTTTGAAATTCCTGCAGTTTTCACTGTAAAACCGAGTTGGAGTTATTACCTCCCCTTATATATGTATGGAATGGAGTTTGCCACATTAAAGAAATTTTGTGTTCCCAACAAGCTATCTGAATGACGGCATTCACACACACTTAACTCTCAGAACTGAGCAAGTGGAGAGACGTTCGTTCATCTAGCACCAAGGGAACGGTTTGCAGGAGAAACTTTTTCTCTCCTTTCTCACACTGTTTCCTAGTGCCGGTTTGAAGTTCCTGCAGTTTTCACTGTCAAACCGAGTTGGAGCTAGTACCTCCCCATATATATGTATGGAATGGAGTTTGCAACTGAAAAGAAACTTTCTATTCCCAACAAGCTAGGTGAAGGACGTCTTTCACACACACTTATCTCTCAGAACTTAGCAAGTGGAGAGACGTTCGTTCATCTAGCACCAAGGGAACGGGTTGCAGGAGACACTTTTTCTCTGCTTTCTCAGTCTGTTTCCTAGTGCCGGTTTGAAGTTCCTGCAGTTTTCACTGTAAAACACAGTTTGATCTAGTACCTCCCCATATATATGTATGGAATGGAGATTTCAACTGAAAAGAAACTTTGTGTTCCCAAAAAGCTAGGTGAAGAACGGCTTTCACACACACTTATATCTCAGAACTGAGCAAGTGGAGAGACGTTCGTTCATCTAGCACCAAGGGAACGGGTTGCAGGAGACACTTTTTCTCTGTTTTCTCAGTCTGTTTCCTAGTGCCGGTTTGAAGTTCCTGCAGTTTTCACTGTAAATCCGAGTTGGAGCTTGTACCTCCCCATATATATATATGGAATGGAGTTTGCAACTGAAAAGAAACTTTGTGTTCCCAACAAGCTAGCTGAAGGACGGCTTTCACACACACTTATCTCTCAGAACTGAGCAAGTGGACAGACGTTCGTTCATCTAGCACCAAGGGAGCGGGTTGCAGGAGACACAATTTCTCTGCTTTCTCAGTCTGTTTCCTAGTGCCGGTTTGAAGTTCCTGCAGTTTCCACTGTCAAACCGAGTTGGAGCTGGTACCACCCCATAAATATGTAAGGAATGGAGTTTGCAACTGAAAAGAATCTTGTGTTCCCAACAAGCTAGGTGAAGGACGGCTTTCACGCACACTTATCTCTCAGAACTGAGCAAGTGGAGAGACGTTCGTTCATCTAGCACCAAGGGAACGGGTTGCAGGAGACACTTTTTCTCTGCTTTCTAAGTATGTTTCCTAGTGCCGGTTTGAAGTTCCTGCAGTTTTCACTGTGAAACCGAGTTGGAGCTGGTACCTCCCCATATATATGTATAGAATGGAGTTTGCAACTGCAAATAATCTTTGTGTTCCCAACAAGCTACGTGAAGGACGGCTTTCACACACACTTATCTCTCAGAACTGAGCAAGTGGAGAGACTTTCGTTCATATAGCACCAAGGGAACGGGTTGCAGGAGACAATTTTTCTCTGTTTTCTCAGTCTGTTTCCTAGTGCCGGTTTGAAGTTCCTGCAGTTTTCACTGTAAAACAGAGTTAGAGCTAGTACCTCCCCATATATATGTATGGAATGGAGTTTGCAACTGAAAAGAAACTTTGTGTTCCCAACAAGCTCGGTGAAGGACGGCTTTCACACACACTTATCTCTCATAACTGAGCTAGTGGAGAGACGTTCGTTCATCTAGCACCAAGGGAACGGGTTGCAGGAGACACTATTCCACTGCTTTCTCAGTCTTTTTCGTAGTGCCGATTTGAATTTCCTGCAGTTTTCACTGTAAAACCGATTTGGAGCTAGTACCTCCCCTTATATATGTATGGAATGGAGTTTGCAACTGAAAAGAATCTTTGTGTTCCCAACAAGCTAGGTGAAGGACGGCTTTCACACACACTTATTTCTCAGAACTGAGCAAGTGGAGAGACGTACGTTCATCTAGCACCAAGGGAACGGGTTGCAGGAGACACTATTTCTCTGCTTTCTCAGTCTGTTTCCTAGTGCCGGTTTGAAGTTCCTGCAGTTTTCACTGTAAAAAATAGTTGGAGCTTGTACCTCCCCTTATATATGTATGGAATGGAGTTTGCAACTGAAAAGAAACTTTGTGTTCCCAACAAGCTAGGTGAAGGACGGCTTTCACACACACTTATCTCTCAGAACTGAGCAAGTGGAGAGACGTTCGTTCATCTAGCACCAAGGGAACGGGTTGCAGGAGACACTATTTCTCTGCTTTCTCAGTCTGTTTCCTAGTGCCGGTTTGAAGTTCCTGCAGTTTTCACTGTAAAACCGAGTTGGAGCTAGTACCTCCCCTTATATATTTATGGAATGGAGTTTGCAACTGAAAAGAAACTTTGTGTTCCCAACAAGCTATTTGAAGTACGGCTTTCACACCCACTTATCTCTCGGAACTGAGCAAGTGGAAAGACGTTCGTTAATCTAGCACCAAGGGAACGGGTGGCAGGAAACACTTTTTCTCTGCTTCTCAGTCTGTTTCCTATTGCCGGTTTGAAGTTCCTGCAGATTTCACTGTAAAACCGAGTTGGAACTAGTACCTCCCCATATATAAGTATGGAATGGAGTTTGCAACTGAAAAGAAACTTTGTATTCCCAACAAGCTAGGTGAAGGACGGCTTTCACACACAATTATCTCTCAGAACTTAGCAAGTGGAAAGACGTTCGTTCATCTAGCACCAAGGGAACCGGTTGCAGGAGACACTTTTTCTCTGCTTCTCAGTCTGTTTCATAGTGCCGGTTTGAAGTTCCTGCAGTTTTCAATGTAAAACCGAGTTGGAGCTAGTACTTCCCCATATATATGTATGAATCGGAGTTTGCAACTGAAAAGAAACTTTGTGTTCCCAACAATCTAGGTGAAGGACGGCTTTCACACACACTTATCTCTCATATCTTAGCTAGTGGAGAGACTTTCGTTCATGTAGCACCAAGGGAACGGGTTGCAGGAGAAACTTTTTCTCTGCTTTCTCAGTCTGTTTCCTAGTGCCGGTTTGAAGTTCGTGCAGTTTTCACTGTAAATCCGAGTTGGAGCTTGTACCTCCGCATATATATGTATGGAATTTAGTTTGCAACTGAAAAGAAACTTTGTGTTCCCTACAAGTTAGGTGAAGGACGGCTTTCACACACACTAATCTCTCAGAACTTAGCAATTGGAGAGACGTTCGTTCATCTAGCACCAAGGGAACGGGTTGCAGGGGACACATTTTCTCTGCTTTCTCAGTCTGTTTCCTAGTGCCGGTTTGAAATTCCTGCAGTTTTCACTGTAAAACCGAGTTGGAGTTATTACCTCCCCTTATATATGTATGGAATGGAGTTTGCCACATTAAAGAAATTTTGTGTTCCCAACAAGCTATCTGAATGACGGCATTCACACACACTTAACTCTCAGAACTGAGCAAGTGGAGAGACGTTCGTTCATCTAGCACCAAGGGAACGGTTTGCAGGAGAAACTTTTTCTCTCCTTTCTCACACTGTTTCCTAGTGCCGGTTTGAAGTTCCTGCAGTTTTCACTGTCAAACCGAGTTGGAGCTAGTACCTCCCCATATATATGTATGGAATGGAGTTTGCAACTGAAAAGAAACTTTCTATTCCCAACAAGCTAGGTGAAGGACGTCTTTCACACACACTTATCTCTCAGAACTTAGCAAGTGGAGAGACGTTCGTTCATCTAGCACCAAGGGAACGGGTTGCAGGAGACACTTTTTCTCTGCTTTCTCAGTCTGTTTCCTAGTGCCGGTTTGAAGTTCCTGCAGTTTTCACTGTAAAACACAGTTTGATCTAGTACCTCCCCATATATATGTATGGAATGGAGATTTCAACTGAAAAGAAACTTTGTGTTCCCAAAAAGCTGGGTGAAGAACGGCTTTCACACACACTTATATCTCAGAACTGAGCAAGTGGAGAGACGTTCGTTCATCTAGCACCAAGGGAACGGGTTGCAGGAGACACTTTTTCTCTGTTTTCTCAGTCTGTTTCCTAGTGCCGGTTTGAAGTTCCTGCAGTTTTCACTGTAAATCCGAGTTGGAGCTTGTACCTCCCCATATATATATATGGAATGGAGTTTGCAACTGAAAAGAAACTTTGTGTTCCCAACAAGCTAGCTGAAGGACGGCTTTCACACACACTTATCTCTCAGAACTGAGCAAGTGGACAGACGTTCGTTCATCTAGCACCAAGGGAGCGGGTTGCAGGAGACACAATTTCTCTGCTTTCTCAGTCTGTTTCCTAGTGCCGGTTTGAAGTTCCTGCAGTTTCCACTGTCAAACCGAGTTGGAGCTGGTACCACCCCATAAATATGTAAGGAATGGAGTTTGCAACTGAAAAGAATCTTGTGTTCCCAACAAGCTAGGTGAAGGACGGCTTTCACGCACACTTATCTCTCAGAACTGAGCAAGTGGAGAGACGTTCGTTCATCTAGCACCAAGGGAACGGGTTGCAGGAGACACTTTTTCTCTGCTTTCTAAGTATGTTTCCTAGTGCCGGTTTGAAGTTCCTGCAGTTTTCACTGTGAAACCGAGTTGGAGCTGGTACCTCCCCATATATATGTATAGAATGGAGTTTGCAACTGCAAATAATCTTTGTGTTCCCAACAAGCTACGTGAAGGACGGCTTTCACGCACACTTATCTCTCAGAACTGAGCAAGTGGAGAGACGTTCGTTCATCTAGCACCAAGGGAACGGGTTGCAGGAGACACTTTTTCTCTGCTTTCTAAGTATGTTTCCTAGTGCCGGTTTGAAGTTCCTGCAGTTTTCACTGTGAAACCGAGTTGGAGCTGGTACCTCCCCATATATATGTATAGAATGGAGTTTGCAACTGCAAATAATCTTTGTGTTCCCAACAAGCTACGTGAAGGACGGCTTTCACACACACTTATCTCTCAGAACTGAGCAAGTGGAGAGACTTTCGTTCATATAGCACCAAGGGAACGGGTTGCAGGAGACAATTTTTCTCTGTTTTCTCAGTCTTTTTCGTAGTGCCGATTTGAATTTCCTGCAGTTTTCACTGTAAAACCGATTTGGAGCTAGTACCTCCCCTTATATATGTATGGAATGGAGTTTGCAACTGAAAAGAATCTTTGTGTTCCCAACAAGCTAGGTGAAGGACGGCTTTCACACACACTTATTTCTCAGAACTGAGCAAGTGGAGAGACGTACGTTCATCTAGCACCAAGGGAACGGGTTGCAGGAGACACTATTTCTCTACTTTCTCAGTCTGTTTCCTAGTGCCGGTTTGAAGTTCCTGCAGTTTTCACTGTAAAAAATAGTTGGAGCTTGTACCTCCCCTTATATATGTATGGAATGGAGTTTGCAACTGAAAAGAAACTTTGTGTTCCCAACAAGCTAGGTGAAGGACGGCTTTCACACACACTTATCTCTCAGAACTGAGCAAGTGGAGAGACGTTCGTTCATCTAGCACCAAGGGAACGGGTTGCAGGAGACACTATTTCTCTGCTTTCTCAGTCTGTTTCCTAGTGCCGGTTTGAAGTTCCTGCAGTTTTCACTGTAAAACCGAGTTGGAGCTAGTACCTCCCCTTATATATTTATGGAATGGAGTTTGCAACTGAAAAGAAACTTTGTGTTCCC
This sequence comes from Camelus dromedarius, assembly GCF_036321535.1. Classification (NCBI taxonomy): domain Eukaryota; kingdom Metazoa; phylum Chordata; class Mammalia; order Artiodactyla; family Camelidae; genus Camelus; species Camelus dromedarius. The sequence goes on from NC_087446.1 coordinate 68,994,077, forward strand.
AACAAGCTATTTGAAGTACGGCTTTCACACCCACTTATCTCTCGGAACTGAGCAAGTGGAAAGACGTTCGTTAATCTAGCACCAAGGGAACGGGTGGCAGGAAACACTTTTTCTCTGCTTCTCAGTCTGTTTCCTATTGCCGGTTTGAAGTTCCTGCAGATTTCACTGTAAAACCGAGTTGGAACTAGTACCTCCCCATATATAAGTATGGAATGGAGTTTGCAACTGAAAAGAAACTTTGTATTCCCAACAAGCTAGGTGAAGGACGGCTTTCACACACAATTATCTCTCAGAACTTAGCAAGTGGAAAGACGTTCGTTCATCTAGCACCAAGGGAACCGGTTGCAGGAGACACTTTTTCTCTGCTTCTCAGTCTGTTTCATAGTGCCGGTTTGAAGTTCCTGCAGTTTTCAATGTAAAACCGAGTTGGAGCTAGTACTTCCCCATATATATGTATGAATCGGAGTTTGCAACTGAAAAGAAACTTTGTGTTCCCAACAATCTAGGTGAATGACGGCTTTCACACACACTTATCTCTCATATCTTAGCTAGTGGAGAGACTTTCGTTCATGTAGCACCAAGGGAACGGGTTGCAGGAGAAACTTTTTCTCTGCTTTCTCAGTCTGTTTCCTAGTGCCGGTTTGAAGTTCGTGCACTTTTCACTGTAAATCCGAGTTGGAGCTTGTACCTCCGCATATATATGTATGGAATTTAGTTTGCAACTGAAAAGAAACTTTGTGTTCCCTACAAGTTAGGTGAAGGACGGCTTTCACACACACTTATCTCTCAGAACTTAGCAATTGGAGAGACGTTCGTTCATCTAGCACCAAGGGAACGGGTTGCAGGAGACACATTTTCTCTGCTTTCTCAGTCTGTTTCCTAGTACCGGTTTGAAATTCCTGCAGTTTTCACTGTAAAACCGAGTTGGAGCTAGTACCTCCCCTTATATATGTATGGAATGGAGTTTGCAACTGAAAAGAAACTTTGTGTTCCCAACAAGCGAGGTGAAGGACGTCCTTCACACACACTTATCTCTCGGAACTGAGCAAGTGGCAAGACGTTCGTTCATCCAGCAGCAAGGGAACGGGTTGCAGGAGACACATTTTCTGTGCTTTCTCAGTCTGTTTCCTAGTGCCGGTTTGAAGTTCCTGCCTTTTTCACTGTAAAACCGTGTTGGAGCTTGAACCTCCCCTTATATATTTATGGAATGGAGTTTGCAACTGAAAAGAAACTTTGTGTTCCCAACAAGCTAGGTGAAGGACGGCTTTCACACACACATATCTCTCATAACTGAGCAAGTGGAGAGACGTTCGTTCATCTAGCACCAAGGGAACGGGTTGCAGGAGACACATTTTCTCTGCTTTCTCAGTCTTTTTCCTAGTGCCGGTTTGAAGTTCCTGCAGTTTTCACTGTAAAACCGAGTTGGAGCTAGTACCTCCCCATATATATGTATGGAATGGAGTTTGCCACTGAAAAGAAACTTGGTGTTCCCAACAAGCTAGGTGAAGGACGGCTTTCACACACACTTATCTCTCAGAACTGAGCAAGTGGAGAGACTTTCGTTCATCTAGCACCTAGGGAACGGGATGCAGGAGACACTTTTTCTCTGCTTTCTCAGTCTGTTTCCTAGTGCCGGTTTGAAGTTCCTGCAGTTTTCACTTTAAAAAATAGTTGGAGCTAGTACCTCCCCTTATATATGTATGGAATAGAGTTTGCCACATTAAAGAAACTTTGTGTTCCCAACAAGCTAGCTGAAGGACGGCTTTCACACACACTTATCTCTCAGAACTGAGCAAGTGGACAGACGTTCGTTCATCTAGCACCAAGGGAGCGGGTTGCAGGAGACACAATTTCTCTGCTTTCTCAGTCTGTTTCCTAGTGCCGGTTTGAAGTTCCTGCAGTTTCCACTGTCAAACCGAGTTGGAGCTGGTACCACCCCATAAATATGTAAGGAATGGAGTTTGCAACTGAAAAGAATCTTGTGTTCCCAACAAGCTAGGTGAAGGACGGCTTTCACGCACACTTATCTCTCAGAACTGAGCAAGTGGAGAGACGTTCGTTCATCTAGCACCAAGGGAACGGGTTGCAGGAGACAATTTTTCTCTGCTTTCTCAGTCTGTTTCCTAGTGCCGGTTTGAAGTTCCTGCAGTTTTCACTGTAAAACAGAGTTAGAGCTAGTACCTCCCCATATATATGTATGGAATGGAGTTTGCAACTGAAAAGAAACTTTGTGTTCCCAACAAGCTAGGTGAAGGACGGCTTTCACACACACATATCTCTCAGAACTGAGCAAGTGGAGAGACGTTCGTTCATCTAGCACCAATGGAACGGGTTGCAGGAGACACTTTTTCTCTGCTTCTCAGTCTGTTTCCTAGTGCCGGTTTGAAGTTCCTGCAGTTTTCACTGTAAAACCGAGTTGGAGCTAGTACCTCCCCATATATATGTATGGAATGGAGTTTGCAACTGAAAAGAAACTTTGTGTTCCCAACAATCTATGTGAAGGACGGCTTTCACACACACTTATCTCTCATAACTGAGCTAGTGGAGAGACGTTCGTTCATCTAGCACCAAGGGAACGGGTTGCAGGAGACACTATTCCACTGCTTTCTCACTCTTTTTCGTAGTGCCGGTTTGAAGTTCCTGCAGTTTTCACTGTAAAACCGATTTGGAGCTAGTACCTCCCCTTATATAAGAATGGAGTGGAGTTTGCAACTGAAAAGAATCTTTGTGTTCCCAACAAGCTAGGTGAAGGACGGCTTTCACACACACTTATCTCTCGGAACTGAGCAAGTGGAGAGACGTTCGTTCATCTAGTACCAAGGGAACGGGTTGCAGGAAACACTTTTTCTCTGCTTCTCAGTCTGTTTCCTAGTGCCGGTTTGAAGTTCCTGCACTTTTCAGTGTAAAATCAGGTTGGAACTAGTACCTCCCCATATATAAGAATGGAATGGAATTTGCAACTGAAAAGAAACTTTGTGTTCCCAACAAGCTAGGTGAAGGACGGCTTTCACACACAATTATCTCTCAGAACTTAGCAAGTGGAGAGACGTTCGTTCATCTAGCACCAAGGAAACCGGTTGCAGGAGATACTTTTCTCTGCTTCTCAGTCTGTTTCCTAGTGCCGGTTTGAAGTTCCTGCAGTTTTCACTGTAAAACATTGTTGGAGTTAGTACCTCCCCATATATATGTATGGAATGGAGTTTGAAACTGAAAACAAAATTTGTGTTTCCAAAAAGCTAGGTGAAGTACGGCTTTCACACACAATTTTCTCTCAGAACTGAGCAAGTGGAGACACGTTCGTTCATCTAGCACCAAGGGAACGGGTTGCAGGAGACACTTTTTCTCTGCTTTCTCAGTCTGTTTCCTAGTGCCGGTTTGATGTTCCTGCAGTTTTCACTTTAAAACCTAGTTGGAGCTTGTACCTCCCCTTATATATGTATGGATCGGAGTTTGCAACTGAAAAGAAACTTTGTGTTCCCAACAAGCTAGTTGAAGGACGGCTTTCACACACACTTATCTCTGAGAACTGAGCAAGTGGAGAGACGTTCGTTCATCTAGCACCAAGGGAACGGGTTGCAGGAGACACTTATTCTCTGCTTTCTCAGTCTGTTTCCTAGTGCCGGTTTGAAGTTCCTGCAGTTTTCACTGTAAAACCGAGTTGGACATAGTACCTCCCCATATATATGTATGGAATGGAGTTTGCTACTGAAAAGAAACTTTGTGTTCCCAACAATCTAGGTGAAGGGCGGCTTTCACACACACTTATCTCTCATAACTGAGCTAGTGGAGAGACGTTCGTACATCTAGCACCAAGGGAACGGGTTGCAGGGGAGACTATTTCTCTGCTTTCTCAGTCTTTTTCGTAGTGCCGGTTTGAAGTTCCCGCAGTTTTCACTGTAAAACCTATTTGGAGCTACTACCTCCCCTTATATATGTATGGAATGGAGTTTGCAACTGAAAAGAAACTTTGTGTTCCCAACAAGCGAGGTGAAGGACGTCCTTCACACACACTTATCTCTCGGAACTGAGCAAGTGGCAAGACGTTCGTTCATCCAGCAGCAAGGGAACGGGTTGCAGGAGACACATTTTCTGTGCTTTCTCAGTCTGTTTCCTAGTGCCGGTTTGAAGTTCCTGCACTTTTCAGTGTAAAACCGTGTTGGAGCTTGTACCTCCCCTTATATATGTATGGAATGGAGTTTGCAACTGAAAAGAAACTTTGTGTTCCCAACAAGCTAGGTGAAGGACGGCTTTCACACACACATATCTCTCAGAACTGAGCAAGTGGAGAGACGTTCGTTCATCTAGCACCAAGGGAACGGGTTGCAGGAGACACTTTTTCTCTGCTTTCTCAGTCTGTTACCTAGTGCCGGTTTGAAGTTCCTGCAGTTTTCACTGTAAAACCGAGTTGGAGCTAGTACCTCCCCTTATATATGTATGGAATGGAGTTTGCAACTGAAAAGAAACTTTGTGTTCCCAACAAGCTATTTGAAGTACGGCTTTCACACCCAATTATCTCTCGGAACTGAGCAAGTGGAGAGACGTTCGTTCATCTAGCACCAATGGAACGGGTTGCAGGAGACACTTTTTCTCTGCTTTATCAGTCTGTTTCCTAGTGCCGGTTTGAAGTTCCTGCAGTTTTCACTGTAAAACCGAGTTGGAGCTTGTACCACACCATATATATGTATGGAATGGAGTTTGCAACAGAAAAGAATCTTTGTGTTCCCAACAAGCTAGGTGAAGGACAGCTTTCACACACACATATCTCTCAGAACTGAGCAAGTGAAGAGACATTCGTTCATCTAGCACCAAGGGAACAAGTTGCAGGAGACACATTTTCTCTGCTTTCTCAGTCTGTTTCCTAGTGCCAGTTTGAATTTCCTGCAGTTTTCACTGTAAAACCGAGTTGGAGCTAGTACCTCCCCATATATATGTATGGAATGGAGTTTGCAACTGAAAAGAAACTTTGTGTTCCCAACAAGCGAGGTGAAGGACGTCCTTCACACACAATTATCTCTCGGAACTGAGCAAGTGGCAAGACGTTCGTTCATCCAGCAGCAAGGGAACGGGTTGCAGGAGACACATTTTCTGTGCTTTCTCAGTCTGTTTCCTAGTGCCGGTTTGAAGTTCCTGCCTTTTTCACTGTAAAACCGTGTTGGAGCTTGTACCTCCCCTTATATATGTATCGAATGGAGTTTGCAACTGAAAAGAAACTTTGTGTTCCCAACAAGCTAGGTGAAGGACGGCTTTCACACACACATATCTCTCAGAACTGAGCAAGTGGAGAGACGTTCGTTCATCTAGCACCAAGTAAACGGGTTGCAGGAGACACTTTTTCTCTGCTTTCTCAGTCTGTTTCCTAGTGCCGGTTTGAAGTTCCTGCAGTTTTCACTGTAAAACCGAGTTGGAGCTAGTACCTACCCATATATATGTATGGAATGGAGTTTGCCACTGAAAAGAAACTTGGTGTTCCCAACAAGCTAGGTGAAGGACGGCTTTTACACACACTTATCTCTCAGAACTGAGCAAGTGGAGAGACTTTCGTTCATCTAGCACCTGGGAACGGGATGCAGGAGACACTTTTTCTCTGCTTTCTCAGTCTGTTTCCTAGTGCCGGTTTGAAGTTCCTGCAGTTTTCACTGTAAAACCGAGTTGGAGCTAGTACCTCCCCATATATATGTATGGAATGGAGTTTGCAACTGAAAAGAAACTTTGTGTTCCCAACAAGCGAGGTGAATGACGTCCTTCACACACACATATCTCTCGGAAGAGAGCAAGTGGCAAGACGTTCGTTCATCCAGCAGCAAGGGAACGGGTTGCAGGAGACACATTTTCTGTGCTTTGTCAGTCTGTTTCCTAGTGCCGGTTTGAAGTTCCTGCCTTTTTCACTGTAAAACCGATTTGGAGCTAGTACCTCCCCTTATATATGTATGGAATGGAGTTTGCAACTGAAAAGAAACTTTGTGTTCCCAACAAGCTTGGTGAAGAACGGCTTTCACACACACTTATTTCTCAGAACTGAGCAAGTGGAGAGACGTTCGTTCATCTAGCACCAAGGGAACGGGTTGCAGGAGACACTATTTCTCTGCTTTCTCAGTCTGTTTCCTACTGCCGGTTTGAAGTTCCTGCAGTTTTCACTGTAAAACCGAGTTGGAGCTAGTACCTCCCCATATATATGTATGGAATGGAGTTTGCAACTGAAAAGAAACTTTGTGTTCCCAACAAGCTAGGTGAAGGACGGCTTTCACACACACTTATCTCTCAGAACTGAGCAAGTGGAGAGACGTTCGTTCATCTAGCACCAAGGGAACGGGTTGCATGAGACACTTTTTCTCTGCTTTCTCAGACTGTTTCCTAGCGCCGGTTTGAAGTTCCTGCTGTTTTCACTTTAAAACCGATTTGGAGCTAGTACCTCCCCATATATATGTATGGAATGGAGTTTGCAACTGAAAAGGAACTTTGTGTTCCCAACAAGCTATTTGAAGTACGGCTTTCACACCCAATTATCTCTCGGAACTGAGCAAGTGGAGAGACGTTCGTTCATCTAGCACCAATGGAACGGGTTGCAGGAGACACTTTTTCTCTGCTTTATCAGTCTGTTTCCTAGTGCCGGTTTGAAGTTCCTGCAGTTTTCACTGTAAAACCGAGTTGGAGCTTGTACCACACCATATATATGTATGGAATGGAGTTTGCAACAGAAAAGAATCTTTGTGTTCCCAACAAGCTAGGTGAAGGACAGCTTTCACACACACATATCTCTCAGAACTGAGCAAGTGAAGAGACATTCGTTCATCTAGCACCAAGGGAACAAGTTGCAGGAGACACATTTTCTCTGCTTTCTCAGTCTGTTTCCTAGTGCCGGTTTGAATTTCCTGCAGTTTTCACTGTAAAACCGAGTTGGAGCTAGTACCTCCCCATATATATGTATGGAATGGAGTTTGCAACTGAAAAGAAACTTTGTGTTCCCAACAAGCGAGGTGAAGGACGTCCTTCACACACAATTATCTCTCGGAACTGAGCAAGTGGCAAGACGTTCGTTCATCCAGCAGCAAGGGAACGGGTTGCAGGAGACACATTTTCTGTGCTTTCTCAGTCTGTTTCCTAGTGCCGGTTTGAAGTTCCTGCCTTTTTCACTGTAAAACCGTGTTGGAGCTTGTACCTCCCCTTATATATGTATCGAATGGAGTTTGCAACTGAAAAGAAACTTTGTGTTCCCAACAAGCTAGGTGAAGGACGGCTTTCACACACACATATCTCTCAGAACTGAGCAAGTGGAGAGACGTTCGTTCATCTAGCACCAAGTAAACGGGTTGCAGGAGACACTTTTTCTCTGCTTTCTCAGTCTGTTTCCTAGTTCCGGTTTGAAGTTCCTGCAGTTTTCACTGTAAAACCGAGTTGGAGCTTGTACCACACCATATATATGTATGGAATGGAGTTTGCAACAGAAAAGAATCTTTGTGTTCCCAACAAGCTAGGTGAAGGACAGCTTTCACACACACATATCTCTCAGAACTGAGCAAGTGAAGAGACATTCGTTCATCTAGCACCAAGGGAACAAGTTGCAGGAGACACATTTTCTCTGCTTTCTCAGTCTGTTTCCTAGTGCCGGTTTGAATTTCCTGCAGTTTTCACTGTAAAACCGAGTTGGAGCTAGTACCTCCCCATATATATGTATGGAATGGAGTTTGCAACTGAAAAGAAACTTTGTGTTCCCAACAAGCGAGGTGAAGGACGTCCTTCACACACAATTATCTCTCGGAACTGAGCAAGTGGCAAGACGTTCGTTCATCCAGCAGCAATGGAACGGGTTGCAGGAGACACATTTTCTGTGCTTTCTCAGTCTGTTTCCTAGTGCCGGTTTGAAGTTCCTGCCTTTTTCACTGTAAAACCGTGTTGGAGCTTGTACCTCCCCTTATATATGTATCGAATGGAGTTTGCAACTGAAAAGAAACTTTGTGTTCCCAACAAGCTAGGTGAAGGACGGCTTTCACACACACATATCTCTCAGAACTGAGCAAGTGGAGAGACGTTCGTTCATCTAGCACCAAGTAAACGGGTTGCAGGAGACACTTTTTCTCTGCTTTCTCAGTCTGTTTCCTAGTGCCGGTTTGAAGTTCCTGCAGTTTTCACTGTAAAACCGAGTTGGAGCTAGTACCTACCCATATATATGTATGGAATGGAGTTTGCCACTGAAAAGAAACTTGGTGTTCCCAACAAGCTAGGTGAAGGACGGCTTTTACACACACTTATCTCTCAGAACTGAGCAAGTGGAGAGACTTTCGTTCATCTAGCACCTGGGAACGGGATGCAGGAGACACTTTTTCTCTGCTTTCTCAGTCTGTTTCCTAGTGCCGGTTTGAAGTTCCTGCAGTTTTCACTGTAAAACCGAGTTGGAGCTAGTACCTCCCCATATATATGTATGGAATGGAGTTTGCAACTGAAAAGAAACTTTGTGTTCCCAACAAGCGAGGTGAATGACGTCCTTCACACACACTTATCTCTCGGAACAGAGCAAGTGGCAAGACGTTCGTTCATCCAGCAGCAAGGGAACGGGTTGCAGGAGACACATTTTCTGTGCTTTGTCAGTCTGTTTCCTAGTGCCGGTTTGAAGTTCCTGCCTTTTTCACTGTAAAACCGTGTTGGAGCTTGTACCTCCCCTTATATATGTATGGAATGGAGTTTGCAACTGAAAAGAAACTTTGTGTTCCCAACAAGCTAGGTGAAGGACGGCTTTCACACACACATATCTCTCAGAACTTAGCAAGTGGAGAGACGTTCGTTCATCTAGCACCAAGGGAACGGGTTGCAGGAGACACTTTTTCTCTGCTTTCTCAGTCTGTTACCTAGTGCCGGTTTGAAGTTCCTGCAGTTTTCACTGTAAAACCGAGTTGGAGCTAGTACCTCCCCTTATATATGTATGGAATGGAGTTTGCAACTGAAAAGAAACTTTGTGTTCCCAACAAGCTATTTGAAGTACGGCTTTCACACCCAATTATCTCTCGGAACTGAGCAAGTGGAGAGACGTTCGTTCATCTAGCACCAATGGAACGGGTTGCAGGAGACACTTTTTCTCTGCTTTATCAGTCTGTTTCCTAGTGCCGGTTTGAAGTTCCTGCAGTTTTCACTGTAAAACCGAGTTGGAGCTTGTACCACACCATATATATGTATGGAATGGAGTTTGCAACTGAAAAGAAACTTTGTGTTCCCAACAAGCTAGGTGAAGGACAGCTTTCATACACACATATCTCTCAGAACTGAGCAAGTGAAGAGACATTCGTTCATCTAGCACCAATGGAACAAGTTGCAGGAGACACATTTTCTCTGCTTTCTCAGTCTGTTTCCTAGTGCCGGTTTGAATTTCCTGCAGTTTTCACTGTAAAACCGAGATGGAGCTAGTACCTCCCCATATATACGTATGGAATGGAGTTTGCAACTGAAAAGAAACTTTGTGTTCCCAACAAGCAAGGTGAAGGACGTCCTTCACACACACTTATTTCTCGGAACTGAGCAAGTGGCAAGACGTTCGTTCATCCAGCAGCAAGGGAACGGGTTGCAGGAGACACATTTTCTGTGCTTTCTCAGTCTGTTTCCTAGTGCCGGTTTGAAGTTCCTGCCTTTTTCACTGTAAAACCGTGTTGGAGCTTGTACCTCCCCTTATATATGTATGGAATGGAGTTTGCAACTGAAAAGAAACTTTGTGTTCCCAACAAGCTAGGTGAAGGACGGCTTTCACACACACATATCTCTCAGAACTGAGCAAGTGGAGAGACGTTCGTTCATCTAGCACCAAGGGAACGTGTTGCAGGAGACACTTTTTCTCTGCTTTCTCAGTCTGTTTCCTAGTGCCGGATTGAAGTTCCTGCAGTTTTCACTGTAAAACCGAGTTGGAGCTTGTACCTACCCATATATATGTATGGAATGGAGTTTGCCACTGAAAAGAAACTTGGTGTTCCCAACAAGCTAGGTGAAGGACGGCTTTTACACACACTTATCTCTCAGAACTGAGCAAGTGGAGAGACTTTCGTTCATCTAGCACCTGGGAACGGGATGCAGGAGACACTTTTTCTCTGCTTTCTCAGACTGTTTCCTAGTGCCGGTTTGAAGTTCCTGCAGTTTTCACTGTAAAACCTAGTTGGAGCTTGTACCTCCCCTTATATATGTATGGATCGGAGTTTGCAACTGAAAAGAAACTTTGTGTTCCCAACAATCTAGGTGAAGGCGGCTTTCACACACACTTATCTCTCATAACTTAGCTAGTGGAGAGACGTTCGTTCATCTAGCACCAAGGGAACGGGTTGCTGGAGACACTTTTTTTCTACTTTCTCAGTCTGTTTCCTAGTGCCGGTTTGAAGTTCCTGCAGTTTTCACTGTAAAACCGAGTTGGAGCTAGTACCTCCCCTTATATATGTATGGAATGGAGTTTGCAACTGAAAAGAAACTTTGTGTTCCCAACAAGCTATTTGAAGTACGGCTTTCACACCCAATTATCTCTCGGAACTGAGCAAGTGGAGAGACGTTCGTTCATCTAGCACCAATGGAACGGGTTGCAGGAGACACTTTTTCTCTGCTTTATCAGTCTGTTTCCTAGTGCCGGTTTGAAGTTCCTGCAGTTTTCACTGTAAAACCGAGTTGGAGCTTGTACCACACCATATATATGTATGGAATGGAGTTTGCAACTGAAAAGAAACTTTGTGTTCCCAACAAGCTAGGTGAAGGACAGCTTTCATACACACATATCTCTCAGAACTGAGCAAGTGAAGAGACATTCGTTCATCTAGCACCAATGGAACAAGTTGCAGGAGACACATTTTCTCTGCTTTCTCAGTCTGTTTCCTAGTGCCGGTTTGAATTTCCTGCAGTTTTCACTGTAAAACCGAGATGGAGCTAGTACCTCCCCATATATACGTATGGAATGGAGTTTGCAACTGAAAAGAAACTTTGTGTTCCCAACAAGCAAGGTGAAGGACGTCCTTCACACACACTTATTTCTCGGAACTGAGCAAGTGGCAAGACGTTCGTTCATCCAGCAGCAAGGGAACGGGTTGCAGGAGACACATTTTCTGTGCTTTCTCAGTCTGTTTCCTAGTGCCGGTTTGAAGTTCCTGCCTTTTTCACTGTAAAACCGTGTTGGAGCTTGTACCTCCCCTTATATATGTATGGAATGGAGTTTGCAACTGAAAAGAAACTTTGTGTTCCCAACAAGCTAGGTGAAGGACGGCTTTCACACACACATATCTCTCAGAACTGAGCAAGTGGAGAGACGTTCGTTCATCTAGCACCAAGGGAACGTGTTGCAGGAGACACTTTTTCTCTGCTTTCTCAGTCTGTTTCCTAGTGCCGGTTTGAAGTTCCTGCAGTTTTCACTGTAAAACCGAGTTGGAGCTTGTACCTACCCATATATATGTATGGAATGGAGTTTGCCACTGAAAAGAAACTTGGTGTTCCCAACAAGCTAGGTGAAGGACGGCTTTTACACACACTTATCTCTCAGAACTGAGCAAGTGGAGAGACTTTCGTTCATCTAGCACCTGGGAACGGGATGCAGGAGACACTTTTTCTCTGCTTTCTCAGACTGTTTCCTAGTGCCGGTTTGAAGTTCCTGCAGTTTTCACTGTAAAACCTAGTTGGAGCTTGTACCTCCCCTTATATATGTATGGATCGGAGTTTGCAACTGAAAAGAAACTTTGTGTTCCCAACAATCTAGGTGAAGGCGGCTTTCACACACACTTATCTCTCATAACTTAGCTAGTGGAGAGACGTTCGTTCATCTAGCACCAAGGGAACGGGTTGCTGGAGACACTTTTTTTCTACTTTCTCAGTCTGTTTCCTAGTGCCGGTTTGAAGTTCCTGCAGTTTTCACTGTAAAACCGAGTTGGAGCTAGTACCTCCCCATATATATTTATGGATCGGAGTTTGCAACTGAAAAGAAACTTTGTGTTCCCAACAAGCTAGTTGAAGGACGGCTTTCACACACACTTATCTCTCAGAACTTAGCAAGTGGAGAGACGTTCGTTCATCTAGCACCAAGGGAACGGGTGGCAGGAGACACTTTTTCTCTGCTTTATCAGTCTGTTTCCTAGTGCCGGTTTGAAGTTCCTGCAGTTTTCACTGTAAAACCGAGTTGGAGCTTGTACCACCCCATATATATGTATGGAATGGTGTTTGCAACAGAAAAGAAACTTTGTGTTCCCAACAAGCTAGGTGAAGGACAGCTTTCACACACACATATCTCTCAGAACTGAGGAAGTGGAGAGACATTCGTTCATCTAGCACCAAGGGAACGGGTTGCTGGAGACACTTTTTCTCTGCTTTCTCAGTCTGTTTCCTAGTGCCTGTTTGATGTTCCTGCAGTTTTCACTGTAAAAAATATTTGGAGTTTGTACCTCCCCTTATATATGTATGGAATGGAGTTGGCAACTGAAAAGAAACTTTGTGTTCCCAACAAGCTAGGGGAAGGACGGCTTTCACACACACTTATCTCTCAGAAATGAGCAATTGGAGAGACGTTCGTTCATCTAGCACCAAGGGAACGGGTTGCAGGAGACACTATTTTTCTGCTTTCTCAGTCTGTTTCCTAGTGCCGGTTTGAAGTTCCTGCATTTTTCCTGTAAAACGTAATTGGAGCTTGTACCTCCCCTTATATATGTATGGAATGGAGTTTGCAACTGAAAAGAATCTTTTTGTTCCCAACAAGCCAGGTGAAGGACGGCTTTCAATCACACTTATCTCTCAGAAATGAGCAAGTGGAGAGACGTTCGTTCATCTAACACCAAGGGAACGGGTTGCAGGAGACACTTTTTCTCTGCTTTCTCAGGCTTTTTCGTAGTGCCGGTTTGAAGTTCCCGCAGTTTTCACTGTAAAACCGATTTGGAGCTAGTACCTCCCCTTATATATGTATGGAATGGAGTTTGCAACTGAAAAGAAACTTTGTGTTCCCAACAAGCTAGGTGAAGAACGGCTTTCACACACACTTATTTTCAGAACTGAGCAAGTGGAGAGACGTTCGTTCATCTAGCACCAAGGGAACGGGTTGCAGGAGACACTATTTCTCTGCTTTCTCAGTCTGTTTCCTACTGCCGGTTTGAAATTCCTGCAGTTTTCACTGTAAAACCGAGTTGGAGCTAGTACCTCCCCATATATATGTATGGAATGGAGTTTGCAACTGAAAAGAAACTTTGTGTTCCCAACAAGCTAGGTGAAGGACGGCTTTCACACACACTTATCTCTCAGAACTGAGCAAGTGGAGAGACGTTCGTTCATCTAGCACCAAGGGAACGGGTTGCAGGAGACACTTTTTCCCTGCTTTCTCAGACTGTTTCCTAGTGCCGGTTTGAAGTTCCTGCTGTTTTCACTTTAAAACCGATTTGGAGCTAGTACCTCCCCATATATATGTATGGAATGGAGTTTGCAACTGAAAAGAAACTTTGTGTTCCCAACAAGCTAGGTGAAGGACGGCTTTCACACACAATTATCTCTGAGAACTGAGCAAGTGGAGAGACGTTCGTTCATCTAGCACCAAGGGAACGGGTTGCAGGAGACACTATCTCTCTGCTTACTCAGTATGTTTCCTAGTGCCGGTATGAAGTTCCTGCAGTTTTCACTGTAAAACCGATTTGGAGCTAGTACCTCCCCTTATATATGTATGGGATGGAGTTTGCAACAGAAAAGAAACTTTGTGTTCCCAACAAGCTAGGTGAAGGACAGCTTTCACACACACATATCTCTCAGAACTGAGCAAGTGGAGAAACATTCGTTCATCTAGCACCAAGGGAACAAGTTGCAGGAGACACATTTTCTCTGCTTTCTCAGTCTGTTTCCTAGTGCCGGTTTGAATTTCCTGCAGTTTTCACTGTAAAACCGAGTTGGAGCTAGTACCTCCCCATATATATGTATGGAATGGAGTTTGCAACTGAAAAGAAACTTTGTGTTCCCAACAAGCAAGGTGAAGGACGTCCTTCACACACACTTATCTCTCGGAACTGAGCAAGTGGCAAGACGTTCGTTCATCCAGCAGCAAGGGAACGGGTTGCAGGAGACACATTTTCTGTGCTTTGTCAGTCTGTTTCCTAGTGCCGGTTTGAAGTTCCTGCCTTTTTCACTGTAAAACCGTGTTGGAGCTTGTACCTCCCCTTATATATGTATGGAATGGAGTTTGCAACTGAAAAGAAACTTTGTGTTCCCAACAAGCTAGGTGAAGGACGGCTTTCACACACAAATATCTCTCAGAACTGAGCAAGTGGAGAGACGTTCGTTCATCTAGCACCAAGGGAACGGGTTGCAGGAGACACTTTTTCTCTGCTTTCTCAGTCTGTTACCTAGTGCCGGTTTGAAGTTCCTGCAGTTTTCACTGTAAAATCGAGTTGGAGCTAGTACCTCCCCTTATATATGTATGGAATGGAGATTGCAACTGAAAAGAAACTTTGTGTTCCCAACAAGCTATTTGAAGTACGGCTTTCACACCCAATTATCTCTCGGAACTGAGCAAGTGGAGAGACGTTCGTTCATCTAGCACCAATGGAACGGGTTGCAGGAGACACTTTTTCTCTGCTTTATCAGTCTGTTTCCTAGTGCCGGTTTGAAGTTCCTGCAGTTTTCACTGTAAAACCGAGTTGGAGCTTGTACCACACCATATATATGTATAGAACGGAGTTTGCAACAGAAAAGAAACTTTGTGTTCCCAACAAGCTAGGTGAAGGACGGCTATCACACACACATATCTCTCAGAACTGAGCAAGTGGAGAGACGTTCGTTCATCTAGCACCAAGGGAACGGGTTGCAGGAGACACTTTTTCTCTGCTTTCTCAGTCTGTTTCCTAGTGCCGGTTTGAAGTTCCTGCAGTTTTCACTGTAAAACCGAGTTGGAGCTAGTACCTACCCATATGTATGTATGGAATGGAGTTTGCCACTGAAAAGAAACTTGGTGTTCCCAACAAGCTAGGTGAAGGACGGCTTTTACACACACTTATCTCTCAGAACTGAGCAAGTGGAGAGACTTTCGTTCATCTAGCACCTGGGAACGGGATGCAGGAGACACTTTTTCTCTGCTTTCTCAGTCTGTTTCCTAGTGCCGGTTTGAAGTTCCTGCAGTTTTCACTGTAAAACCTAGTTGGAGCTTGTACCTCCCCTTATATATGTATGGATCGGAGTTTGCAACTGAAAAGAAACTTTGTGTTCCCAACAATCTAGGTGAAGGACGGCTTTCACACACACTTATCTCTCATAACTTAGCTAGTGGAGAGACGTTCGTTCATCTAGCACCAAGGGAACGGGTTGCAGGAGACACTATTTCTCTGCTTTCTCAGTCTGTTTCCTACTGCCGGTTTGAAATTCCTGCAGTTTTCACTGTAAAACCGAGTTGGAGCTAGTACCTCCCCATATATATGTATGGAATGGAGTTTGCAACTGAAAAGAAACTTTGTGTTCCCAACAAGCTAGGTGAAGGACGGCTTTCACACACACTTATCTCTCAGAACTGAGCAAGTGGAGAGACGTTCGTTCATCTAGCACCAAGGGAACGGGTTGCAGGAGACACTTTTTCCCTGCTTTCTCAGACTGTTTCCTAGTGCCGGTTTGAAGTTCCTGCTGTTTTCACTTTAAAACCGATTTGGAGCTAGTACCTCCCCATATATATGTATGGAATGGAGTTTGCAACTGAAAAGAAACTTTGTGTTCCCAACAAGCTAGGTGAAGGACGGCTTTCACACACAATTATCTCTGAGAACTGAGCAAGTGGAGAGACGTTCGTTCATCTAGCACCAAGGGAACGGGTTGCAGGAGACACTATCTCTCTGCTTACTCAGTATGTTTCCTAGTGCCGGTATGAAGTTCCTGCAGTTTTCACTGTAAAACCGAGTTGGAGCTAGTACCTCCCCTTATATATGTATGGGATGGAGTTTGCAACAGAAAAGAAACTTTGTGTTCCCAACAAGCTAGGTGAAGGACAGCTTTCACACCCAATTATCTCTCAGAACTGAGCAAGTGGAGAAACATTCGTTCATCTAGCACCAAGGGAACAAGTTGCAGGAGACACTTTTTCTCTGCTTTATCAGTCTGTTTCCTAGTGCCGGTTTGAAGTTCCTGCAGTTTTCACTGTAAAACCGAGTTGGAGCTTGTACCACACCATATATATGTATAGAACGGAGTTTGCAACAGAAAAGAAACTTTGTGTTCCCAACAAGCTAGGTGAAGGACGGCTATCACACACACATATCTCTCAGAACTGAGCAAATGGAGAGACGTTCGTTCATCTAGCACCAAGGGAACGGGTTGCAGGAGACACTTTTTCTCTGCTTTCTCAGTCTGTTTCCTAGTGCCGGTTTGAAGTTCCTGCAGTTTTCACTGTAAAACCGAGTTGGAGCTAGTACCTACCCATATGTATGTATGGAATGGAGTTTGCCACTGAAAAGAAACTTGGTGTTCCCAACAAGCTAGGTGAAGGACGGCTTTTACACACACTTATCTCTCAGAACTGAGCAAGTGGAGAGACTTTCGTTCATCTAGCACCTGGGAACGGGATGCAGGAGACACTTTTTCTCTGCTTTCTCAGTCTGTTTCCTAGTGCCGGTTTGAAGTTCCTGCAGTTTTCACTGTAAAACCTAGTTGGAGCTTGTACCTCCCCTTATATATGTATGGATCGGAGTTTGCAACTGAAAAGAAACTTTGTGTTCCCAACAATCTAGGTGAAGGACGGCTTTCACACACACTTATCTCTCATAACTTAGCTAGTGGAGAGACGTTCGTTCATCTAGCACCAAGGGAACGGGTTGCAGGAGAAACTTTTTCTCTGCTTTATCAGTCTGTTTCCTAGTGCCGGTTTGAAGTTCCTGCAGTTTTCACTGTAAAACCGAGTTGGAGCTTGTACCACCCCATATATATGTATGGAATGGTGTTTGCAACAGAAAAGAAACTTTGTGTTCCCAACAAGCTAGGTGAAGGACAGCTTTCACACACACATATCTCTCAGAACTGAGGAAGTGGAGAGACATTCGTTCATCTAGCACCAAGGGAACAAGTTGCAGGAGACACATTTTCTCTGCTTTCTCAGTCTGTTTCCTAGTGCCGGTTTGAATTTCCTGCAGTTTTCACTGTAAAACCGAGTTGGAGCTAGTACCTCCCCATATATATGTATGGAATGGAGTTTGCAACTGAAAAGAAACTTTGTGTTCCCAACAAGCGAGGTGAAGGACGTCCTTCACACACACTTATCTCTCGGAACTGAGCAAGTGGCAAGACGTTCGTTCATCCAGCAGCAAGGGAACGGGTTGCAGGAGACACATTTTCTGTTCTTTCTCCGTCTGTTTCCTAGTGCCGGTTTGAAGTTCCTGCAGTTTTCACTGTAAAACCTAGTTGGAGCTTGTACCTCCCCTTATATATGTATGAATCGGAGTTTGCAACTGAAAAGAAACTTCGTGTTCCCAACAATCTAGGTGAAGGATGGCTTTCACACACACTTATCTCTCATAACTTAGCTAGTGGAGAGACGTTCGTTCATCTAGCACCAAGGGAACGGGTTGCTGGAGACACTTTTTCTCTGCTTTCTCAGTCTGTTTCATAGTGCCGGTTTGAAGTTCCTGCAGTTTTCACTGTAAAACCGTGTTGGAGCTAGTACCTCCCCATATATATGTATGGAATGGAGTTTGCAACTGAAAAGAAACTTTGTGTTCCCAACAAGCTAGTTGAAGGACGGCTTTCACACACACTTATCTCTCAGAACTTTGCAAGTGGAGAGACGTTCGTTCATTTAACACCAAGGGAACGGGTTGCAGGAGACACATTTTCTCTGCTTTCTCAGTCTGTTTCCTAGTGCCTGTTTGATGTTCCTGCAGTTTTCACTGTAAAAAATATTTGGAGCTTGTACCTCCCCTTATATATGTATGGAATGGAGTTGGCAACTGAAAAGAAACTTTGTGTTCCCAACAAGCTAGGTGAAGGACGGCTTTCACACACACTTATCTCTCAGAAATGAGCAATTGGAGAGACGTTCGTTCATCTAGCACCAAGGGAACGGGTTGCAGGAGACACTATTTCTCTGCTTTCTCAGTCTGTTTCCTAGTGCCGGTTTGAAGTTCCTGCATTTTTCACTGTAAAACATAATTGGAGCTTGTACCTCCCCTTATATATGTATGGAATGGAGTTTGCAACTGAAAAGAATCTTTTTGTTCCCAACAAGCTATGTGAAGGTCGGCTTTCAAACACACTTATCTCTCAGAAATGAGCAAGTGGAGAGACGTTCGTTCATCTAACACCAAGGGAACGGGTTGCAGGAGACACTTTTTCTCTGCTTTCTCAGTCTGTTTCCTAGTGCCGGTTTGATGTTCCTGCAGTTTTCACTTTAAAACCTAGTTGGAGCTTGTACCTCCCCTTATATATGTATGGATCGGAGTTTGCTACTGAAAAGAAACCTTTTGTTCCCAACAAGCTAGGTGAAGGACGGCTTTCACACACAATTATCTCTCAGAACTTGGCAAGTGGAGAGACGTTCGTTCATCTAGCACCAAGGGAACCGGTTGCAGGAGACACTTTTTCTGTGCTTCTCAGTCTGTTTCATAGTGCCGGTTTGAAGTTCCTACAGTTTTCACTGTAAAACCGAGTTGGAGCTAGTACTTCCCCATATATATGTATGGAATGGAGTTTGCAACTGAAAAGAAACTTTGTGTTCCCAACAAGCTAGCTGAAGGACGGCTTTCACACACACTTATCTCTCAGAACTTAGCAAGTGGAGAGACATTCGTTCATCTAGCACCAAGGGAACGGGTTGCAGGAGACACTTTTTCTCTGCTTTATCAGTCTGTTTCCTAGTGCCGGTTTGAAGTTCCTGCAGTTTTCACTGTAAAACCGAGTTGGAGCTTGTACCACACCATATATATGTATGGAATGGAGTTTGCAACAGAAAAGAAACTTTGTGTTCCCAACAAGCTAGTTGAAGGACAGCTTTCACACACACATATCTCTCAGAACTGAGCAAGTGAAGAGACATTCGTTCATCTAGCACCAAGGGAACAAGTTACAGGAGACACATTTTCTCTGCTTTCTCAGTCTGTTTCCAAGTGCCGGTTTGAATTTCCTGCAGTTTTCACTGTAAAACCGAGTTGGAGCTAGTACCTCCCCATATATATGTATGGAATGGAGTTTGCAACTGAAAAGAAACTTTGTGTTCCCAACAAGCGAGGTGAAGGACGTCCTTCACACACACTTATCTCTCTGAACTGAGCAAGTGGCAAGACGTTCGTTCATCCAGCAGCAAGGGAACGGGTTGCAGGAGACACATTTTCTGTGCTTTCTCAGTCTGTTTCCTAGTGCCGGTTTGAAGTTCCTGCAGTTATCACTGTAAAACCTAGTTGGAGCTTGTACCTCCCCTTATATATGTATGGATCGGAGTTTGCAACTGAAAATAAACTTCGTGTTCCCAACAATCTAGGTGAAGGACGGCTTTCACACACACTTATCTCTCAGAACTGAGCAAGTGGAGAGACGTTCGTTCATCTAACACCAAGGGAACGGGTTGCAGGAGACACATTTTCTCTGCTTTCTCAGTCTGTTTCCTAGTGCCTGTTTGATGTTCCTGCAGTTTTCACTGTAAAAAATTTTTGGAGCTCGTACCTCCCCTTATATATGTATGGAAAGGAGTTGGCAACTGAAAAGAAACTTTGTGTTCCCAACAAGCTAGTTGAAGGACGGCTTTCACACACACTTATCTCTCAGAAATGAGCAATTGGAGAGACGTTCGTTCATCTAGCACCAAGGGAACGGGTTGCAGGAGACACTATTTCTCTGCTTTCTCAGTCTGTTTCCTAGTGCCGGTTTGAAGTTCCTGCATTTTTCACTGTAAAACATAATTGGAGCTTGTACCTCCCCTTATATATGTATGGAATGGAGTTTGCAACTGAAAAGAATCTTGTTGTTCCCAACAAGCTAGGTGAAGGACGGCTTTCAAACACACTTATCTCTCAGAAATGAGCAAGTGGAGAGACGTTCGTTCATCTAACACCAAGGGAAAGGGTTGCAGGAGACACTTTTTCTCTGCTTTCTCAGTCTGTTTCCTAGTGCCGGTTTGATGTTCCTGCAGTTTTCACTTTAAAACCTAGTTGGAGCTTGTACCTCCCCTTATATATGTATGGATCGGAGTTTGCAACTGAAAAAAAACCTTTTTTTCCCAACAAGCTAGGTGAAGGACGGCTTTCACACACAATTATCTCTCAGAACTGAGCAAGTGGAGAGACGTTCGTTCATCTAGCACCAAGGGAACAGGTTGCAGGAGACACTTTTTCTCTGCTTCTCAGTCTGTTTCATAGTGCCGGTTTGAATTTCCTACAGTTTTCACTGTAAAACCGAGTTGGAGCTAGTACTTCCCCATATATATGTATGGAATGGAGTTTGCAACTGAAAAGAAACTTTGTGTTCCCAACAAGCTAGTTGAAGGACGGCTTTCACACACACTTATCTCTCAGAACTTAGCAAGTGGAGAGACATTCGTTCATCTAGCACCAAGGGAACGGGTTGCAGGAGACACTTTTTCTCTGCTTTCTCAGTCTGTTTCCTAGTGCCGGTTTGAAGTTCCTGCAGTTTTCACTGTAAAACCGTGTTGGAATTAGTACCTCCCCATATATATGTATGGAATGGAGTTTGAAACTGAAAACAAAATTTTTGTTCCCAACAACCTGGGTGAAGTACGGCTTTCACACACAATTTTCTCTCAGAACTGAGCAAGTGGAGAGACGTTCGTTCATCTAGCACCAAGGGAACGGGTTGCAGGAGACACATTTTCTCTGCTTTCTCAGTCTGTTTCCTAGTGCCGGTTTGATGTTCCTGCAGTTTTCACTTTAAACCCTATTTGGAGCTTGTACCTCCCCTTATATATGTATTGATCGGAGTTTGCAACTGAAAAGAAACTTTGTGTTCCCAACAATCTAGGTGAAGGACGGCTTTCACACACACTTATCTCTCATAACTTAGCTAGTGGAGAGACGTTCGTTCATCTAGCACCAAGGGAACGGGTTGCAGGAGACACTTTTTCTCTGCTTTCTCAGTCTGTTTCCTAGTGCCGGTTTGAAGTTCCTGCAGTTTTCACTGTAAAACCGAGTTGGAGCTAGTACCTCCCCATATATATGTATGGATAAGAGTTTGCAACTGAAAAGAAACTTTGTGTCCCAACAAGCTAGTTGAAGGACGGCTTTCACACACACTTATCTCTCAGAACTGAGCAAGTGGAGAGACGTTCGTTCATCTATCACCAAGGGAACGTGTTGCAGGAGACACTATTTCTCTGCATTCTCAGTCTGTTTCCTAGTGCCTGTTTGAAGTTCCTGCAGTTTTCACTGTAAAACCGAGTTGTAAATTGTACCTCCCCTTATATATGTATGGAATGGAGTTTGCAACTGAAAAGAATCTTTGTGTTCCCAACAAGCTATTTGAACTACGGCTTTCACACCCACTTATCTCTCGGAACTGAGCAAGTGGAAAGACATTCGTTCATCTAGCACCAAGGGAACGGGTTGCAGGAAACACTTTTTCTCTGCTTCTCAGTCTGTTTCCTAGTGCCGGTTTGAAGTTCCTGCAGATTTCACTGTAAAACCGAGTTGGAGCTAGTACCTCCCCATATATATGTATGGAATGGGGTTTGCGACTGAAAAGAAACTTTGTGTTCCCAACAAGCTAGGTGAAGGACGGCTTTCACACACAATTATCTCTCAGAACTTAGCAAGTGGAGAGACGTTCGTTCATCTAGCACCAAGGGAACGGGTTGCAGGAGACACTTTTTCTCTGCTTTCTCATTCTGATTCCTAGTGCCGGTTTGAAGTTCCTGCAGTTTTCACTGTAAAACCGAGTTGGAGCTAGTACCTCCCCATATATATGTATGGATCGGAGTTTGCAACTGAAAAGAAACTTTGTGTTCCCAACAAGCTAGTTGAAGGACGGCTTTCACACACACTTATCTCTCAGAACTGAGCAAGTGGAGAGACGTTCGTTCATCTAGCACCAAGGGAACGGGTTGCAGGAGACACTATTTCTCTGCTTTCTCAGTCTTTTTCCTAGTGCCTGTTTGAAGTTCCTGCAGTTTTCACTGTAAAACCGATGGGAAAATGTACCTCCCCTTATATATGTATGGAATGGAGTTTTGAACTGAAAAGAAACTTTGTGTTCCCAACAATCTAGGTGAAGTACGGCTTTCACACCCACTTATCTCTCGGAACTGACCAAGTGGAAAGACGTTCGTTCATCTAGCACCAAGGGAAAGGGTTGCATGAAATACTATTTGTCTGCTTCTGAGTCTGTTTCCTAGTGCCGGTTTGAAGTTCCTGCAGATTTCACTGTAAAACCGAG
Source organism: Camelus dromedarius (assembly GCF_036321535.1). Lineage (NCBI taxonomy): Eukaryota > Metazoa > Chordata > Mammalia > Artiodactyla > Camelidae > Camelus > Camelus dromedarius. The sequence continues at coordinate 69,016,394 of NC_087446.1, forward strand.
TTGGAGCTAGTACCTCCCCTTATATAAGTATGGAATGGAGTTTGCAACTGAAAAGAAACTTTGTGTTCCCAACAAGCTAGGTGAAGGACGGCTTTCACACACAATTATCTCTCAGAACTTAGCAAGTGGAGAGACGTTCGTTCATCTAGCACCAAGGGAACCGGTTGCAGGAGACACTATATCTCTGCTTTCTCAGTCTGTTTCCTAGTGCCGGTTTGAAGTTCCTGCAGTTTTCACTGTAAAACCGAGTTGGAGCTTGTACCACACCATATATATGTATAGAACGGAGTTTGCAACAGAAAAGAAACTTTGTGTTCCCAACAAGCTAGGTGAAGGACGGCTATCACACACACATATCTCTCAGAACTGAGCAAGTGGAGAGACGTTCGTTCATCTAGCACCAAGGGAACGGGTTGCAGGAGACACTTTTTCTCTGCTTTCTCAGTCTGTTTCCTAGTGCCGGTTTGAAGTTCCTGCAGTTTTCACTGTAAAACCGAGTTGGAGCTTGTACCTACCCATATGTATGTATGGAATGGAGTTTGCCACTGAAAAGAAACTTGGTGTTCCCAACAAGCTAGGTGAAGGACGGCTTTTACACACACTTATCTCTCAGAACTGAGCAAGTGGAGAGACTTTCGTTCATCTAGCACCTGGGAACGGGATGCAGGAGACACTTTTTCTCTGCTTTCTCAGTCTGTTTCCTAGTGCCGGTTTGAAGTTCCTGCAGTTTTCACTGTAAAACCTAGTTGGAGCTTGTACCTCCCCTTATATATGTATGGATCGGAGTTTGCAACTGAAAAGAAACTTTGTGTTCCCAACAATCTAGGTGAAGGACGGCTTTCACACACACTTATCTCTCATAACTTAGCTAGTGGAGAGACGTTCGTTCATCTAGCACCAAGGGAACGGGTTGCAGGAGAAACTTTTTCTCTGCTTTATCAGTCTGTTTCCTAGTGCCGGTTTGAAGTTCCTGCAGTTTTCACTGTAAAACCGAGTTGGAGCTTGTACCACCCCATATATATGTATGGAATGGTGTTTGCAACAGAAAAGAAACTTTGTGTTCCCAACAAGCTAGGTGAAGGACAGCTTTCACACACACATATCTCTCAGAACTGAGGAAGTGGAGAGACATTCGTTCATCTAGCACCAAGGGAACAAGTTGCAGGAGACACATTTTCTCTGCTTTCTCAGTCTGTTTCCTAGTGCCGGTTTGAATTTCCTGCAGTTTTCACTGTAAAACCGAGTTGGAGCTAGTACCTCCCCATATATATGTATGGAATGGAGTTTGCAACTGAAAAGAAACTTTGTGTTCCCAACAAGCGAGGTGAAGGACGTCCTTCACACACACTTATCTCTCGGAACTGAGCAAGTGGCAAGACGTTCGTTCATCCAGCAGCAAGGGAACGGGTTGCAGGAGACACATTTTCTGTTCTTTCTCCGTCTGTTTCCTAGTGCCGGTTTGAAGTTCCTGCAGTTTTCACTGTAAAACCTAGTTGGAGCTTGTACCTCCCCTTATATATGTATGAATCGGAGTTTGCAACTGAAAAGAAACTTCGTGTTCCCAACAATCTAGGTGAAGGACGGCTTTCACACACACTTATCTCTCATAACTTAGCTAGTGGAGAGACGTTCGTTCATCTAGCACCAAGGGAACGGGTTGCTGGAGACACTTTTTCTCTGCTTTCTCAGTCTGTTTCATAGTGCCGGTTTGAAGTTCCTGCAGTTTTCACTGTAAAACCGAGTTGGAGCTAGTACCTCCCCATATATATGTATGGAATGGAGTTTGCAACTGAAAAGAAACTTTGTGTTCCCAACAAGCTAGTTGAAGGACGGCTTTCACACACACTTATCTCTCAGAACTTTGCAAGTGGAGAGACGTTCGTTCATCTAACACCAAGGGAACGGGTTGCAGGAGACACATTTTCTCTGCTTTCTCAGTCTGTTTGCTAGTGCCTGTTTGATGTTCCTGCAGTTTTCACTGTAAAAAATATTTGGAGCTTGTACCTCCCCTTATATATGTATGGAATGGAGTTGGCAACTGAAAAGAAACTTTGTGTTCCCAACAAGCTAGGTGAAGGACGGCTTTCACACACACTTATCTCTCAGAAATGAGCAATTGGAGAGACGTTCGTTCATCTAGCACCAAGGGAACGGGTTGCAGGAGACACTATTTCTCTGCTTTCTCAGTCTGTTTCCTAGTGCCGGTTTGAAGTTCCTGCATTTTTCACTGTAAAACATAATTGGAGCTTGTACCTCCCCTTATATATGTATGGAATGGAGTTTGCAACTGAAAAGAATCTTTTTGTTCCCAACAAGCTATGTGAAGGTCGGCTTTCAAACACACTTATCTCTCAGAAATGAGCAAGTGGAGAGACGTTCGTTCATCTAACACCAAGGGAACGGGTTGCAGGAGACACTTTTTCTCTGCTTTCTCAGTCTGTTTCCTAGTGCCGGTTTGATGTTCCTGCAGTTTTCACTTTAAAACCTAGTTGGAGCTTGTACCTCCCCTTATATATGTATGGATCGGAGTTTGCAACTGAAAAGAAACCTTTTGTTCCCAACAAGCTAGGTGAAGGACGGCTTTCACACACAATTATCTCTCAGAACTTAGCAAGTGGAGAGACGTTCGTTCATCTAGCACCAAGGGAACCGGTTGCAGGAGACACTTTTTCTCTGCTTCTCAGTCTGTTTCATAGTGCCGGTTTGAAGTTCCTACAGTTTTCACTGTAAAACCGAGTTGGAGCTAGTACTTCCCCATATATATGTATGGAATGGAGTTTGCAACTGAAAAGAAACTTTGTGTTCCCAACAAGCTAGCTGAAGGACGGCTTTCACACACACTTATCTCTCAGAACTTAGCAAGTGGAGAGACATTCGTTCATCTAGCACCAAGGGAACGGGTTGCAGGAGACACTTTTTCTCTGCTTTATCAGTCTGTTTCCTAGTGCCGGTTTGAAGTTCCTGCAGTTTTCACTGTAAAACCGAGTTGGAGCTTGTACCACACCATATATATGTATGGAATGGAGTTTGCAACAGAAAAGAAACTTTGTGTTCCCAACAAGCTAGTTGAAGGACAGCTTTCACACACACATATCTCTCAGAACTGAGCAAGTGAAGAGACATTCGTTCATCTAGCACCAAGGGAACAAGTTACAGGAGACACATTTTCTCTGCTTTCTCAGTCTGTTTCCTAGTGCCGGTTTGAATTTCCTGCAGTTTTCACTGTAAAACCGAGTTGGAGCTAGTACCTCCCCATATATATGTATGGAATGGAGTTTGCAACTGAAAAGAAACTTTGTGTTCCCAACAAGCGAGGTGAAGGACGTCCTTCACACACACTTATCTCTCGGAACTGAGCAAGTGGCAAGACGTTCGTTCATCCAGCAGCAAGGGAACGGGTTGCAGGAGACACATTTTCTGTGCTTTCTCAGTCTGTTTCCTAGTGCCGGTTTGAAGTTCCTGCAGTTATCACTGTAAAACCTAGTTGGAGCTTGTACCTCCCCTTATATATGTATGGATCGGAGTTTGCAACTGAAAATAAACTTCGTGTTCCCAACAATCTAGGTGAAGGACGGCTTTCACACACACTTATCTCTCATAACTTAGCTAGTGGAGAGACGTTCGTTCATCTAGCACCAAGGGAACGGGTTGCTGGAAACACTTTTTCTCTGCTTTCTCAGTCTGTTTCCTAGTGCCGGTTTGAAGTTCCTGCAGTTTTCACTGTAAAACCGAGTTGGAGCTAGTACCTCCCCATATATATGTATGGAATGGAGTTTGCAACTGAAAAGAAACTTTGTGTTCCCAACAAGCTAGTTGAAGTACGGCTTTCACACACACTTATCTCTCAGAACTGAGCAAGTGGAGAGACGTTCGTTCATCTAACACCAAGGGAACGGGTTGCAGGAGACACATTTTCTCTGCTTTCTCAGTCTGTTTCCTAGTGCCTGTTTGATGTTCCTGCAGTTTTCACTGTAAAAAATTTTTGGAGCTCGTACCTCCCCTTATATATGTATGGAAAGGAGTTGGCAACTGAAAAGAAACTTTGTGTTCCCAACAAGCTAGTTGAAGGACGGCTTTCACACACACTTATCTCTCAGAAATGAGCAATTGGAGAGACGTTCGTTCATCTAGCACCAAGGGAACGGGTTGCAGGAGACACTATTTCTCTGCTTTCTCAGTCTGTTTCCTAGTGCCGGTTTGAAGTTCCTGCATTTTTCACTGTAAAACATAATTGGAGCTTGTACCTCCCCTTATATATGTATGGAATGGAGTTTGCAACTGAAAAGAATCTTGT